>NC_060121.1:585720417-586320417 GCF_021461395.2 Schistocerca americana
TGTAGCTTCGCTACTTCTGATTGTACATTGTCTAAGTTGACCTGCGTATTCTTTTGTATTGCCTGTAAATTCTCTTGGGTTTCTCTAATTCCAGATAGCTCCTGTCGATACGTGTGTGTTAGTGTTTCAAATTTTTCGCCCATTATGCCTTTTAATTTCTCACCCATATCGTGAGCTGAAATTTGTACTTGTTCATTAATTTTCCTATCCACCTCCGTGGAGATTTGTGAAATCTGCTGTGTGAACTTTGTGTCCAGACTATTGAGTTCTGTGCGCAAATTTTTTACCTCGTCTGAAATGTGTGTCATGTTTGTATTCACCTTCTCGATCTCGGACTTTACTGTGGTCATGTCTGCTTTCATATTAGTCATGTCTGCTTGTATCGTTTGTAAACTTGACATTTTGGTCTCTAAACCCGACATTTCTGAATTTATGTCTGCTTTCATTGCGTTCATGCTTGTTTGTATGGATTCTGTTAAGGCAGGAAATAAGGCTTGCATATCTTCCGTATTCACTTCCGGCCTACGCCTGTCAACATCTGCGTCTGTACTACGCGTACTGCTCTCATTTAAAATATTCTCTTGCCTCGAGGTGCCATTAGTTACGTCTACTGTAATTAACGTATTGCTTGTAGTTAAATGTTCTGTATTCACGAGCGTCGAATGCAACAATGGCATGTCGCGCCCAGCATCCAAATAATCACCGCTAAACGGTTCCAAACCACTCATTGTTGCATTTTGCAAATGAACACCCACTACATTGGCATTCTGATTTTCGAATGACATTTCCTTATTGTTTTGACCCTCCATTATAGAAATCCTTATACCACTGCAGTTATCAAAATAAAAAATTTCTTTTTTAAGATTTTACTTCCGCGCTTCTTCTCACGCGAAAAAATGCATATACAGTTGTATGTAATTGTAGTCTCAACTGTTCTTCAATCAATATGTTTTCCGTACTAATAAAGAAATGTCATTATCTCTACTTGACTACCATAGCGTTAATCTCTGAAGCTTTAGGTTCTGGAGTTTAGGAAATAGGTGGATGGATTTTCTAATAGGTCTACTGGGAACGCATTCTCCATATGCATTGCGCGGTCCTACTTGATTGTTGTCTTGTAAATGGTACTTCCTCTATTGTGCTTTGTTGTGTGCTCTTGGTGTTGTCGCCTTCTTCCTTCTAATTTATTTATTATTTCCTTTTGATAGTATTTCTTCAGTATCACATCACTGTCTCCGTCACATCATCAGCGTACATGGAACATAAAGAAATTGTTAACATACATGTATATTCATTTTCCTAACAATACTAGTACTCACAGTTTTGCCCACTAAGTATCGTGCCTGTCACCTGTCGCCACTTTATAATATAATAAAATAATGGAATAGATGATAATAAAATGTTGAAATGCGTGGCTTTTTAAAATGTATTGAATTAATGAGATTAGTTTTTCGGCATGAATGACAAGCGCAATAAGCTGGGCTATGCCTGGAAATAAGTTCGTATTAGTTCATATTATTTTTCAGGGCGAAGTAGTTCCTTTCTCCGCTGTAGATTTGTGCTTACCATTCTTTATAATGCTACGTTTGGTCGCCGTGTTCACCTTTGAAGTCTTGACCGTGTTCCCATTAAGCTTATCGGATCTTCGTAATTTTCCAAAGTACACAGGTGGGCTTCAGTTCTTGTAATTATTGTACTATTTGAAATAACAACTCACACGACCTTTCTGTTAATAAAACAATACTGTATTTTTCTAAACGGTGCACATATGAAATACATACTCCTCACTTATTCATAGCGACCCCAAAATGGCGTCTACAATTACTCGCTAAAAATGGCGTGCTTCTCACTCGTTCACTAGCTGAGCGCGAATCCTTCCTTCCTCCTGCTGGTACCAGAAAAAATCCTCTGTTTTTTAACAACTGAAAGTCAAAAAATACATGACGGTAGGCATAGGCTCTATGATGTGCTACCGCTTCATCTTCTCTCTTTGCCTTTAAAGAAGACGAAAACTTAAAGGAAATGCAAAAGGTTTATCACATCCTGAAACAACCGCAAAGTAAGTAACTACATTACGTGACACTGGAGGAGATTTCAGTTGTTATTCCCGACAAGTGACGGCGAATACCTTATTTCAACATGTTTTCTACGTACCTGCAACTCCGAGTAATCCCATAAACGAAAGCTGCCAACGTGGGCTGTCTATAACTACGGCTCCAAGTAACTCCATAACCAAAAGGCGTCGAAGTGACATATGTATATGTGCGACTCCAAGTAATTCGGGAACTAAAAGGTGATCCGGAGACTGTGGACGACACTGGACAGAGAACAGCTGGAGACACATCGGCAACACCACTGAACTGGGCGGTTACGGCTGGGTGCGCGCACGTTGACGGCCGGGTCGCCGACATCAGGAGGGCCACAGTCCTGGGTGACTGCAAGTTGTTTTGGCAGCGTAACGTCGTGCGCTGTAGAGATGGCGCTCGTAATTCAACCAACTGGATCGACCTCTCTTCCAGTGCCTTTCCCATACACGCACGAGAGCCGACGGGTGGCCCGAGCAGCTCGGAAGCTCCCGGACATTTTATTTTTTCATTTTCATTTGTGCGCCATCCTCTCGATGAAGATATGGTAACCCTGACAGAAGGGTCAGTCGCCCCTTGGGTGGGGACTGTGCGAAGGACTGGTATCTGGTCCACATAAAACTCTACATTAGTAACAAAACAGAACGGAAGCCAGCCGGAATTTGAGATGATGACAAAGAAAAGGGTAGAAGATAAATGATTTGGAATCAAAGATGATATAAAAAATGAAAGAACAAGAACTTCATACAGAGTTGTCTAGAAAGGAAATTAATGTTTCTGCAATTACAGAGACAGAGAAGAGAATGCAAGGAAATAAAGGCACTGATAAATATGAAGTTATTTATAGTAAGTTCGATGTGAGAAATAGCTAGGACAGGAGTGTCAGTATTAATAAATAGAAAATGTAAGAATAAAATAATACGTTACGCCATTAAAATGAAAGAATTTTAACCCTTTGATGAAAGTAGATAGTGGTGCGGAGAAATTGGCATTAGCGACAATATTAGGCTGTGAAGTGTAAGTGGCTGAGGGATGTGACGGCCTAATGATAATTCGACAGTGACATCAACCTATTATTGATCACAATTACTAGACTGTTAAGTAACATTCACCTATAACAATTATTTAAAAGGGTACTGTAATATGGCCAAAATCTTACTGGTCAAAATTACTAAGAGAAATAACGATCCAAGTAGTTCACTATCAGTGGAACTATATTACAAGTCTGACACTTCATAAGTAGCTCTAACTCAGTAATAACTGCTATCAGAGAATGTCACCAAGTTAATACTAAAACCTTAATCTACGAGGCACAAAGTAATATTACAGTATAAATTAAATTACGCAGAATAAATGAAACATTATCAACCATATACAGCGCAAAACTGGCTTATGCCAAATATTACACTAAATCAAAACCTTCCTTGCATACACATGTGTCATCCGACAATATGAATAAGGGCAGATCAGAAGAGGAAGAGGTCCGGCCCGCCAGGATAGCCGAGCGCGCTAACGCGCTGCTTCCTGGACTCGGGTACGCGCGCTGGCCCCGGATCGAATCCGCCCGGCGGATTAACGACGAGGGCCGGTGTGCCAGCCAGCCTGGATGTGGTTTTAGGCGGTTTTCCACATCCCAATTGGTGCATACCGGGCTGGTCCCCACGTTCCGCCTCAGTTACACGCGTCGCAGACATTTGCAACACGTCCGCACTATTTCACGATTTTCACTAGACGCAAACACTTGGAGTACACTGATTCCGTCCTGGGGGGTATGGGGTGGCGGCCGGAAGGGCATACGGCCATCCCTAACACTAACACTGTCAAATCCGTTGTAACCACGCCGACCCTGCGATCGCTGCGGGACTATGGCGTAAGCGAAAGAAAGAAGAGCAAGAGGTCCCTAACATAGTTATATCTCAATCCTGAAACGTATCGTAATACCAAAGTCCGAACGAGAGAGTTTAAAAACACTGTTCCATCAGTACAAACGTGAGGCCTTCCCACGAATAGTAACGATGAGACTGAACAAGGTAGGCAAGGTCACTGTACTAACGATATTGCAACTGCAATCGCCGGTAGGACACTGGTGTGAAAAACCTAAAGACGAAAGCAACTTTCGCATCATGTATCACGGCCAAGTCACAGAGCTCGGTGAAACTGCTACAGTAAGGTAACTGAAAGAAATGCACAATGAGACGAGCGCAAACCACACTTTTATTCAATGACCGTAATTAAACGTAAGTCATCGCGCGGCTCAAAAATGGCTCTGAGCACTATGGGACAACATCTGTGGTCATCAGTCCCCTAAAACTTAGAACTAATTAAACCTAACTAACCTAAGGACATCACACACATCCATGCCCGAGGCAGGATTCGAACCTGCGACCGTAGCAGTCGCGCGGTTCCGGACTGAGCGCCTAGAACCGCTAGACCACCGCGGCCGGCGTCGCGCGGCTCGTGACGGTCCACTGAACGTTACAAAAGGTGTAGCACGGTTCTTAACGTGTTCAAGGATCTGGAGGTCTGTACGGCCATGCAACATTATGCCTGCTCACACCATAGCACCTGGACGAACAAAACTAACATGTTCCACTGCGTTCCCGGGTGCATCACGTTTCCCCACCACGGTACAATCACCGCCCAACTTCACTGCCATACTGTCTATGCATGACCATGCGCGACCGCTTCGAACTGCGCAGGTGCGGGACTCTTGTAAAGACAGGATATTCGGCGAATGGACTGGTGTGTCCGTTGCCCCGACTTCGGCCCCTTCGGCCCCGTGTGGGAGACGTAGGCCTACTGCAGCGCGTCCACAAACACCAGCGACCATCCAACAGATGTCAGCCGTGCTCGTGAAGGAGTGGGACGTCCCCACTACAAGAATTCCTTAACAGTTTTGCGTCCAACATGAGAGCACGTTGCACAGGCACCTGGTTCCATCCTTGCTGATCACACTCCATACAAAGAACCGTGCGACACCGTTTTTAATATTCAGCGGACCATATAAATCGCTATGACATCAGTATAACTGTGATCTTTGAATAAAAGCTTGCCGCGCGGGATTAGCTGAGCGATCAAGGGCGCTGAAGTCATGGACTGTGCGGTTGGTTCCGGCGGAGGTTCAAGTCGTCCCTCGGGCATGTGTGCGTGTGTGTTTCTCCTTGGGATAATTTAGGTTAAGTAGTGTGTAAGTTTAGTGACTGATGACCTTAGCAGTTAAGTCCCATAAGATTTCAAACACATTTGAACATTTTGAACAATAAAAGTTTGGTTCCTATTAGCGTCGTTGCTTATTTATGTCAGTTACGTTCTGCATACACTGTGACAGTTCTGGTATGTATGGTCCCAGTTTCATCGAGCTATGTTACTTGGCAATGACACATCATGTGTGTGCTATTTTCTTCTTGATTTTCGCACACCATTGTAGACAGTGAGCAATTAGCCGCCAAGTTCCAAGAACAACAAGCACACAACTAAAGCAATCCGCTGTGGTAAGCCACGAAATTCATAACGAGTAACAAAGATTGCTAACTGCACACCGCAGTGCTTGAAAGCTTCGTTGAGCAATCCTATGTCCAGAGCTCACATCTCTAGTCGCAGTGGCGACCGTGCACTCCGGGCGCAGTCTTCCTGGGAACCAGCAAAGCACCTTTCGGCTCGCTCTTACTGTGTTTGGCGCCGCTCTCCCGTTGTCGACAACTGAAAATTTCCCGCTCTGGCATACGTCTCCAGACGAGGCTGCAGCGCTGCCCCCCACCAGACTCCGTACACCGAGGTACAGGGCGCGCAAAATGCCGCGGCCGCCAGATGCGCAGTCGGCTGCAGAAGCATGGGAAGAGCGGCAGTGGTGCCGGCTGCGGGCAGACGCTGTAGGCCATGGAATATGCCGAGTGCTGCAGGGGAATTGCCGTTCTAAACTGAAGCCTACGTTCATATTTTTTGCAAATATTAAGTGGGTCCCCTCCACGCCGACCATTCAAAAAGATCTACTGTCACCTCTGCTTTCGTTTTTTATCTAAAAAGAACTTGCCAAAATCCTATTTCGATATCCGAAACCGTTTATCAAATATGAAGAATGTTGCGGATATTTCACTCTGGCTTTATCGCTGCTGCGGCGCGATCGCAAATGAGTGTGCTAAATCAGATCAATTTTCTCGAGATTGGTGACAGATAGATACCTCTACGCCAAAGAAACTGGTATAGGCATGCGTATACAAATACAGAGGTATGTAAACAGGCAGAATATGACGCTGCGGTCGGCAACGTGTATATAAGACAACAAGTGTCTGTCGCAATTGTTAGATCGGTTACTGCTCGTACAATGGCAGGTTTTTTATTATTTATTTTATGGCCTTCATTGGACCACTGTAGTCAAAAATACAAAGTTATAAACAATTTGTTACACAGGGATACAATTTGGCTCAACAATAACTTAATATGATATTTAAGTAATATAATTATTAGCGTTTATTCTTATATGAAAAGTGTTTTACTCTTCTGTCTGCCCAATATTTCTTCATTCTTTCAGATATTTTCTTTCTTTCTTCATTTGAGACCACTCTGCCTGTACTCCTTTTATTGATTTTCATTTGTAGTCTGGTTTGCGGGTCTTGCGGTATTCTGGTTTTCTCTGTCTTGTTTTTTCGGTCATCTACTGTAATTTGGAGTTCTTTTATATCTTCCTTAGTTTTTGTGATCCATTTAATGTCGCCCTTGCTATTCCACAATTTTGGTATTATTTTTTTTTACTAATTCTGTTTTCTGGAGTTGTCATCAGATGTCCAAAGAATGAGATGCGTTTCTTCCTGATCGTGCTCATGACTGGTTCTATTTTCTTATATACTGTTTCATTTGATGCTATTCTCCAATGTCCATTTATTTTGTAGTTTATTTATACATGTCCTAATTATTCTTCTTTCTATTTAGTATTCTGTCAATTTCTGCTGTATTAGTTGTTTTGAAGATAGTTTCAGCTGCGTACGTTATTTCTGGTTGTGTAACTGTTTTATAGTGTTTTAATTTTGCATCTATAGATAGGCTTTTTTGTTGTATGTAGTTTTGGTAATGTAATTTGCGTAGTTCAGTTTTTTTATTCTATTCTGCCATGATGGCTTCTCATTTAGATTGTATGTTATTATTTCGCCTAAATATTTAAATTTATCGACAATTTTGATTTCCTGTTCTCCTATTGTAATTTTGTTTGCAAGTGGTGGATCAGTTAGCATAATCTCCGTTTTTTTCAAATGATATTCTAAGGCCTACTTTCTCTGCTATTTCTTGTAGTGATTTCACTTGTTGCCTGGCTTCTTGAACGGTGTTGGCTAGGAGAGCAAGATCATCAGCGAATCCCAAGCAGTTTAAGCTAATATCATCTTTTGCACCTCCAATTTTTATCATCTTTGGATTGTCCTTGTACCATTCTCTCATTATGTATTCCAGTGCACAGTTGAACAGTAATGGTGATAGGCAGTCACCTTGTCTTAAGCCTGTTTTTATGCGGAATGGTTCCGAAATTTCTCCTCTAAACTTCACTTTTGATTTGGTGTTGTTTAGAGTGAGTTGTATTATTTTAATTAGTTTTGGATGGAGTCCTAGATTTCTTAAAATTTTTAATACTGAAGGTCTGTGGAGACCTTCTTAAAATCTACAAATGTTATTGCCAGAGGTTTGTTCCGTTTCTTGTAGTATGCCATAATCAATTTTAAACTAATTATCTGCTCTGCACAGCTTCTCCATGGTCTGAAACTTCCCTGATATTCCCCTAACTCCTGTTCTAATTGCTCCTTGATTCTTTCATATAGGATCTTGGATAGAATTTTGTATGTGCAATCTAGGAGAGAGATTCCTCTGTAGTTGTCTGGGTTGCTTTTAACTCCCTTTTAGTGTAGTTGGTGGATGATACCTGTGGTCCAGTGTTCGGGGAATCGTTCTGTTACCCAAATTTTTGTTAGAGCCATGTGTAAGGAGGTTTTGACTGTGTCACTTGCATATCTCCACATTTCAACAAAAACCTGATCTTCTCCACATGCCTTATAATTTTTTTGTTCTTTAAGAATTTTTTCTACTTCTTGGAAATTTGGAGGGTCTAGTTTGTTAGGTTTGGTTTTTACTGGGGTATTTATGTTGATTTGTAAGAGTTCTTTGGGTTCCTCCTGTCGGACGAGTTTCGTTTCAAATTGTGTCGAGTGGATGGATGTGTACGGGTATGAAGACAACCTCATGAATTCATGGACCCTGCATGTCAGCAGGGGATTGTTCAAGCTGGTGAAGGCTGTGTAACAGTGTGAGGCGTGTGCAGTTGGATACGTCTAGATACGACTCTGACAGGTGACACGTACTTAAGCATCCTATCTGACCACCTGACCACCTGCATCCATTCGTGCCCATTCTGCATTCCGACGGACTTGGGCAATACCAGCAGCACAATGCGACATCTCACACAGAGTGGCTTCAGGAACACTCTTCTGAGTTTAGACGCTTCCGCTGGCCACCAAACTCCCCAGACATGAACATTATTTAACATATCTGGGATGCCTCGTAACGAGCTGTTCAGACGATATCTCCCCCCCCCCCCCCCCCCCATCGTACTCTTACGGATTTATGGACGGCCCTGCAGGATTCATGGTGTCATTTCCTTCAGCACTACTTCAGACATTAATCGAGCCTATGCCACGTCGTTTTGCGGCACTTCTGCGTGCTCCTGGGGGGACCTACGCGATAGTAGGCATGTTACTATTTTCTTTAGCCCTTCAGTGTATTTTGTAAACTGCACTAAACGTAAAATCATAGCGACCCCTATTTTTCATTCAAACTTTTTAGAAATTTTCGCAGTATCTTACTTCCATGTAAATCTCACAATAATTATGAGCATTACGAAATGATGGTCACATCATCATGAACCTGACATATAAAACTTTAAGTAAAGCAAAAATGATTTTTTTTACCGACTAGGTCCTCTAAAATCGTTTGAGAAAGATTGCAGGGTGCGCGCCTCGATTCTGTCATCACTGACCGGCCGAAAGGTGGGAAAAAACGACCACAATGTCCTACTAGTATTCGGGGCCGCCGCCTGAAGTTGCCTGCAGCCATCGGCCACTGTTCTACCAGGCGCACGCTCCAAGATTGGCGGCTCCGCCGGAAGCTGACAGCTCAGCAACCAACCACTTGAGAACAAGCACGCCGGGCGGCGCGCCATCATGCATCGGGTGCCACATACAATGCTGCTGCCCACGGCGGCGGCCGGCGCTGACTTTAAAACGTCCTGCACTCGTTCAATATTTATTGACAACACTAATTTATGAAATTTTCAATGTGCTAAAGTGGCCCTCACCCTTTCATAGCTATTGTCCACATTGACAACTGGCATCGCGTACAAGGCTAAGATGCCGACCACCTAAAGGAAAACGCGTTCCGGAATTACTTTAGCTAGAGCTGGTAAATAACAGAAAACAACGAAAACAAGGAAATGGGTCCGAGAATGACTGAAAAAAGAAACAACTTGTCGTAAGTCAATTTACTGTGCAAAGTAATAAGCACAGAACGGGAAGATATCAAGGCTATTTTCGGATGAGTCCTGCATCTGCCGAAAATTTCATAATGTCGATACGACATTACGATAGAGAAGCGAAATATTTTAATGGGAGACCCAATCGCACTCGACAGTAATTCAAGTGAAACTTTGAAATATCCGGTGACAAGCAGGTCATTCAAATGCTTGACTTTTATTGCTGCAATTATCAGCAAAAACAATTAGTAAAACCTTCATAAGGGTACTGTATGTCCATCTTTTCAGATATGGTTGCGGGACTCGGTTGTTCGATACAAGATGTCAAATGAAACACCTTTCAGCCGTCTTGTTTCCAAACTTATTTTATTTGGCTACTAGTCACGGCGACTTAGTACGCCATCTTCAGGCCCCTGACCGACAGATGATGGTTGAAGTGACCGCTATAGCAAGCACAAATCTACTGATACCAGTATTGTTGGCCCCTCTTTCGACCAGAACCAAGGTGGAATCTTCCTACAGGTTGGTCAAGGTGTGAAATGCAATATTTTGTGGTTTACTTATCCTAGGATTGGGGACAACTGTGTAAGTTGAAATGACATGTTTAATGTTGCAATATTAGCACAAAAATACACGCTTTTACACAGTTTTCTTTGTGACAACAAAGAAACAGTTGTTAGGATAATGCATCTCGTTACCATCAAAAAGTGAAATAATCCTAAACACAACAATGTTAAATATTATCCTAAACACGACAATATTAAAGTTTAACCAGAAGTCTCTGTATAAAATTTTTCCTACACTTACATTATGATGTTGGTCAGTACTACGAAAATCGTCCGATTCCGGTTCAAAGTTCGGTACTATTTTTAGGATGACAATCAAGTCTATGGTGGATGGTTAGCTATGTGACAAATTGAGCAAAAGATTACCCAAGGTCGCTCGAGTTTACAGTGGACTCAAGCTGGTGAACCAACAAGTTTACGCCTCTGCACGCGGTATTTACCTTAAGCTGCCATGAGCTGTCGCCTGCTAGGCCGCTCTCTTCCGCTGAAATTCCTATAACACTGATTACACCTTTGCTGAATTTTCCAGTAGAAACTTTCCCTTTGTTTCTCGTTATGCGAGAGAACATGTACCCATCCCTAGTTTTAGAATATGGCAATATACAAGAGCATGGTTGGAGCAGAGTGCATATTATAATGCCCTCTCAGTTCTCGCAAGAACAATTAACTAATTGGCTGGTTCGTTTCTCCACAGTTGGAGCTAAACGATGCTACAGCTAATTTCTAGCTGGATATCAGCCGCTGTGAACACAGTGTTCACACAAATTACTCCTCTGCGTTGTACAGAGCGTTATGCGCTCCGTTCTGCACTTGACGCCAGTTCAGAGAAGAGTCCCCCAAATTTCTATCTTACTCATAGCCGAACTGTCTCCCCAACTGGTTTCTTTCGTTCTTCACGTCACGGCTTTTTTCGATCAATAGGAGCGTTCCTCTTATTTTGTGGAAACTCTCTGTACCAATCGCAAGGTCCCTACCATTAAACTGCATCGAAACTTTGGCTCTTTCCTCCTTCCTAGCGCGTTTCCACCAATCGGACTTTTGTGCCCGTTCTAGACTCCTAAATACGTACATTGACTCTCTCACGCGTGTAGCACTTGCTGGACACGTGATCGAAAATGCGTCACTGATCTTGTTTCGTATCCATTTGGAATTCCGAAATGCAGTTTTCTAAAAAGCTTTCTTTCCTGTCCTCCCTCAGATGGGCCGTTATTCTCTCTCTCCCCATCTGAGTCACCTGGTCGGTCATTGGACACCCCTTTAGTTTCCGTGGCACCCCCCCCCCCCCCCCCCTGCGCGACCATGCCTCTGCCCTTGTCCCTCTGAATTCCAAACTAAAATGCCTCTCACCTTCCACTCAAACATGCATTAGGAACTGTGTGTTAATTACCACCGATTGAGTGTTATCCCTTTTTGCGTTACATACTGCTGGCCAAATTTGCTCATTACTGCTGAATTAAGTCAGGTGTCATATTCACGTTTCCGTTGCGATGTATAAAACTCTTTATGTAAGGTGCGAATCTGACCTTCATTTATTCTGCCACCTTACAGAGGGCCTGAAGATGGCGTAATAAGTCGCCGAAACTGGTAGCCAAATAAAATAAGTTTGGAAACTTGACGGCTGAAAGGTGTTTCATTTGAAATCCTTCATCAGGTTACTTCCATCACGACCCTGAATGTGCTCGACGACTGTGATAAGACTTTCAAATGAGAGAGCACAGCAATCAGTAGTCCTTTTCTTGCAGGTTTTATTCAGCAGATCTAGATTTCGGCTAGTGCCTAGCCAGTATGAATGCACCATTTCATAGTATCAATGCATATTCCACGACGTCAGTCCCCTGTTGTTCTGGCTTCTGTCACAGTTCTTTCAAGAGCAGTCTGTACTGTGACAGAAGCCAGAACAACAGGGGACTGACGTAGTAGAACATGCATTGATACTATGAAATGGTGCATTCATACGGGCTAGGCACTAGCTGAAAGCTAGATTTGCCGAATAAAACCTGAAAGAAAAGGAGGACTGATTGCTCTGCTCTATTATTTGAAAATAGCAAAACTGTTATTGAAACCTCTCTGTGTTCTGTAATAATGTATTCATGAAATTAACGTAAAATATTTTTTACATTTTGTGATAGCATGGGGACGCTGAAATGTATTTCGCAGTCACCGCATATTTATGGCGAGGCCTACAACAGGGTGAAGGCTTTCACGACCTGGTGGTGTATCTGCTGGTAACCCTTTCGGGATGCGAGGTCGTGGTTCCAGAAACTCTTCTGTTCCTGACGTTTCGTCCAGGAGTGCGCTGGACATCCTCCGAGGCGCTCGTCCGCTTCCTTGCCGACTCAGTGGAGGAGCGCCTCTGAGGATGTCCGGCTTAGTCCTGGATGAAACGTCAGGAACAGAAGAGTTTCTTGGACTACGACCTCACATACCGAAAGATTAACCAGCAGAGGTCTACAATCTTTTCACTACAATAAACAAAGCAGTCCCTCATTGACTACCGTAAAGTGGTAAATTCGACTACGACTGCGTAAGCCTATTAAAACTGTTTGGTGTTAGAAGCCTGTTAAATGACTGATTGAAAACTTGAATCTTATGCTCAAAGACGAAATGAAAACAAACAGTGAAAACTAACGCCGTGTAGCTGGTTCATGAAGCTATGCCAGCATCTGAATGACGAATATTGTCAAACCGTCAATTCCCGAACTCACACGTTCAATAAGTATTTGACAATACTGAAAATATTTTGGGTCACATCAATACTGATCTTCGGTGTTTCCAGTATGCCCTCTGATACGGTCAGTATTTTGATGGCGTGACAATATTACTGAACGAGTGAGGGCCCTCTAAGTCGCGGCTGGTCCGCTGTTAGTCACACACAAGACTCCTTCCCTGGCGTCGCTCTCTCCCGCTCGTCGATGGGCGGTAGCGCCGCTCTCGGCCGCGGCAGAAAGACGTAACTAGCCTTGTGACAACTAAGTTCAGTCACTGGGGCCGCACCTAAGGGAGTGTTATACGACCATTACTTCTCACGGGATACTGTAGACGAGGACGTGCTCAAAATTAATACCTCCGAATTTTTTATATGAAACCCCTTAAGCTTTTTAAATAAAACAAGCTTTGTTAACAGTCTACATCTTTATTCTTCCTGTCTACGTAAGCTCACCGGACAAAAAATTGGTCACACCAGTGCACACGCACAGACGAATCGTTAAGCCTTCACAGATGGCGCAGCGACCGTGTCACGTACTCAGCGGCGAGCGCACTGCGTGTATTTTGGAAATTTGTGGAAAGTCCCTATGGGACCAAACTGCTGAGGTCATCGGTCCCTAGGCTTACACACTACTTAATCTAATTTAAACTAACTCCCGCTAAGAACAACACACACACACACACCCATGCCCGAGGGAGCACTCGAACCTCCGACGGGGGGAGCCGCGCGGACCGTGACAAGGCGCGCAGTGCGTGTATATGAGCATAAGGTAGTAGGGATCAGTGATAATTTTGTGTTTCAAGCAGACGTTCAAGGTAAACGTGGGTAAATGTGAGGATCTGACTGAGTTGCAAAAGGGGTAATCGTGTTTGGCCGTGCCCATGGCCGTACGATGTGTGAAGTTACTAGACTTGCTGCGTTTCGCAGCGGACTGCTCAACGTGACTACAAGCAGTGGTGCTACATGTGTGGCCACGAAACACGACGTCATTCAGAACTGTGGTCGGAAAAAGATCCTGACAGTGTGACGGGAGACGTTTTTCACAGCTTCTGGATGAAAATCGGTTCCAAACCCCGACAGGAACTGCTGCAGGCTGCAACCTTTTAGCGGGGTAACATTGCGACAGAAACTGCATGCAATGAACATTTGAAGACGGTCACATCGCAAGAGGCCATTGCTCACACAGGCACGTAAAGAGAACAACAGGAAAGTTCATCGGGCTGGATGAACATGTGACTGGTTTTCTGAACACACTACTTAAATCTCGTTTGGCATGCAATATCACCCGACTTCAGACCCACAGAAAATTCATGGGACGTGTTGGACCGCGAGTAAAATGCCGACATCAGCATCCCCACAATTTAGTGGAACTGTGCGATCAAATCCTCAGCGAGTGGCTTAACGTGAATGCGACGAACCTGCACAGCCTTGTGGACTCACATCCTAACCAAATCCAGGCGGTTACCAAGTCCACGGGTGGATCTACACGGTATTAAATTATGCTTGTAATGATTTCTCCAGGGGTGTCTAATTTTTGTATCCGTTGAGCTCATTTATTTCCCAACATAGTCACCCTGGCGGTCAACACGTTTCTCCCAACGAGAGACCAGTTTGTTGATACTCTCACTGTGAAATGTTTTACTTAGTTGACGTAGACAAAACCTCAGATCAGCTTGTTTAAAAAAAAAAAAAAAGTGTGTAATCTCCTAAGGGACCAAACTGCTGAGGTCATCGGCCCCTAGACTTATACACTACTTAAACTAACGTATGCTAAGAACAACACACACACCCATGCCCGAGGGAGGAATCGAACCTCCGGCGGGAGGGTCTTCGCAATTCGCGACACGGCGCGTCCGCTGCGAGCTTTATCACTGACGTTAAGATTTCCTTCAGATCTCCAAAAATATGGAAATTACTTAGGGAGAGATCGGAACTGTTTGGAGGATGTGAAAGGACTTCCCAGTGAAACTTCTGCAGCGTACTTAAAGCAACCTTGGCAAGATGTGGGCAGGCATTTTATTGGCAGGTTCTCACCTACACATTTTAGCTACTTTTGTACACTGTCGCCGCTCGTAGCACTGTGCAAACTTTCCAACATCCTCGTCATAGAAGGCAGCCGGCTGGGCTTTCCGCCAATTCTCTGGTGTACAGAACCAAGTGACTGAGTTGTTTGAAGAATTGGATACCAACCTCTATGACGTCATAAGATTGGCGGCAGTATGTACAAGAAACGCTTTTTCCAGCCTTTTTCCAGAGGCTGAAGGGCTGACTCTTTTCATCAGAAGCTATTTACGACGCAATATTGGTGCCAAGTGCACTCTGCATCACTTCCACCACTATTTAGTTTATTATTACACTACCTGTTTAGCACGTTTTCGTGAGCCAGTGAAGAAAACAAAAGGTATGCCATCTGCAATTCGAGCGAAGAAGCAACGCATAAGTCTAAGCGTGATAATTACGAATGCCTTATCGCACGACTCAGCTGTTTTTAGTGTTGTTATTACTGAGGTAAGAAGTACAAGAAGACTTGTAAAGGTAATGATGCCGTTAAACAAATGTTTTACCAGAACCGAGGGAAAGTTTCGTGAAGCAATGTTTCGCACTCATGCTAATCCTACCAAAAACCGTTGAAACATCTCGCACAGTCTTGGAAGAGACTCTCCCACTTGCCAATATGCAGTCAAAAATTTAGAAAAATATTTAAACGTAAGGACTCTAACTGGTAAGTTAGAAGAAATTGTAGAAATGATGGAAAGGAGGAAATTGGACATCTTGGGACTTGCTGAGACTAGGAGGAGAGGAGTTGGTGAAAAACCACTAAGTAAAGGATGTAAACTGTACTGGATAGGGAATGAGAGGGGAAGAAATGGAGTGGCAATAGTGGTCAGAGAGGGTCTGCAGGAGGAGGTGGAAGGTATCAATGATCGAATGATAAAAGCCAGAGTACGAGTGAAAGGAAAAAGCATTGAAATCATCCAAGCATATGCCCCACAGGTGGGGTGTACAAAAAAGGAGGAGGAATTTGAAGATGACATGCAAAAGCAGCTAAATGGAGGTAATCAGATTATAATAGGGGACCTCAATGCACATGTTGGCACAGACAGGAAAGGATTCGAGGAGATAATGGGACCAGAGGGCTGGGGGAACCGAAGTAGAGAAGGAAAATTGTTGCTAGAATTCTGCAAGAGGAATGGGCTGGCGATCGCAAATTCCTGGTACAAGAAGAGAAGTAGCCACAAAATAACTTGGTACAGTGGAGACTGGTCCCAAACTTCAGTAGTAGACTATGTACTAGTGGATAGGCAGATGATGAGCAGCCTCACAGATGTTAAGGTCATTCCATCTGAGGCCTTAGACAGTGACCATCGGCTGTCGGTAGCCACCCTGAGAGAGAAAAAAGATAGGAGGACAACAGACATACAGGAGAAAAGGTTGAAGACATGGATGCTGAGAGAGGATGAACGGAGGACCCAGTACCAGACACTGATCAGGAAGAAGCTGCCAAAGGAAGATCAGAGAACAGTGGAAGAAGAATGGGGAGATTTTAAGAGGGCTCTAGTTGAGGCAGCTGAGACTGTGTGTGGAAGAACTAGCACAAAGAGGAGAAGTAAGGAAACCCCATGGTGGAACAACATATGTAAAGAGGCAGTACTTCGAAAGAACAAAGCCTTTAGAGAATGGTTCCAGACCCGAACAGAGGAAGCTAGGGTAAAATATAAGGAAAGCAAGAAAGTGGCACAGACCATAGTAAGGGCGGAGAAGAAGAAGTGGATTGAAAAATGGACAAGAATGTTAGAAGAGGACAGTGAAGGGAACAAAAAAGTACTTTACACCATGGTAAGAAATAAGAGGAACGACAGAAGCGAGTGCCTGAGGATCATTGATAATAATGAAGAGTTGTGGAGGAAATGCATGAGCTCAAAAAGATTTGGAAGGAGTGCTTTGAAGATCTGTTGAATGCCGCCAAGCGGGTAACTAACAGCGATGGAGAGCCTAAGGCAGCAGACGATTTAATAGTGGGGAAATTGGTGATCTAACTTGGAATGAAGTGGAGAAGCCATAAAGAGGATGAAAGGGGGCAAGGCACCAGGTTGGGACGAAGTAACAGTGGATATGATACGAGCAGCAGGAGAAGTAGGAACCCAGTGGCTATACAGAGTGCTGAGGGTGGTGTGGAAGGAGAACAGAATTCCGGAGGATTGGAAGAAAGGAATTATAGTCCCGATCTTCAAGAAAGGGGATAAAAGGAGATGTGAGAACTACAGAGGAATCACCCTGCTATGCCACTGTGGAAAAATCTATGAAAAGATCCTGGAGAAGAGAATAAGAAGCAGTATTGAAAGTAGACTGCAAGAGGAGCAGTATGGTTTCAGACCGGGAAGATCAACAACAGACCTCATATTTGCGGTAAGGCAACTGCAGGAAAGGCACTATGAGTACGGGAAGCACTTAATCATGGCCTTCTTAGATATTGAGAAGGCGTATGACAGTATCTATAGGGACAAGCTCTGGGATGTGCTGAACGCAAAAGGGATAGATGAAGAGATAACACGAAAAGTCAGAAAAATGTATGAGGGAAGTGAGAGTTGTGTGAAAGTGGGGAGGGAACGTACTGCATGGTTCAAGCTGGAAAATGGGCTGCGACAGGGAAGTGCACTTTCGCCTTTATTGTTTATTATTGTTATGGATGAAATCCTACAGCAAGTATCAGATGCAATTGGAGATCATAAAATGAAAGCAGTGCTTTTTGCCGATGACCTGATGTTATGGGGAAATTGCGAGAAGGAGGTGCAAGAGCAGTTAGATGAATGGGAGGCGACGGCAGCACAATATGGAATGCATTTCTCTGCAAAGAAAAGTGAAATAATTGTCACAACAAGGAAGAAGAATAGGCCAAATGTGAATATAACTTGTGGAGGGGAAAAACTACAAGTGGTAGAGAACTTCAAGTACCTGGGAAGCATGATTGAAAGTGAGGGGGGAAACGCAATGGAAATAAATGAAAGGTGCAGAAAAGCAGGGCAGTTCTTCAAATGCATTAGGGGGCTTATTTGGAGCAAGGAGGTGCCACAGAAATCCAAGGGAATTATATACCGAACCTACTTTGTCCCCATATTGGCATACGGAAGTGAGACATGGCTAATGCACAAAAGCGACAAAAGTAGAATACAGGCTAGTGAAATGAAGTTCCAGAGGAGCAGGTTGAGTGTAACAAGACGAGACAGATTGCGAAATGTGTATGTGAGGGAAAGACTAAAGGAGGAACCAGTACAGGACAGGATAGAAAAATCAAGACTGCAGTGGTATGGACACATGAAGAGAATGGATGAGGGAAGAATTCCAAAGAGGATGTTTGATCTGCAATTGGAGGGGAAGAGGCCCAGGGGAAGACCAAGAGATAGATGGGTGAAGGGAGTGAAGGAATGTGTGACGAGAAGAGGAGAGAACTGGACGAAGGTGGAAGAGGAGGAATGGTGGAAAGACAGAACACGATGGAGAGGCTTGTGTTCCCGACAGACCCAGCCAGTGGCTGGAAACTGTCCAAGATGATGATGATGATTTCGATATAAATAAAACGAAAAGTTGTCATTAGTCGTGAGGAGTCTCGTAGTTCAACATGGCGCAGACGGTTATATTCCAGAAGCTTCGAGTTCGATGTTTGGTTGTTTCGCTATATTCTACATCGGTTTCATATACACTGCATTCCTCAATATCTCTACTCACAAGTCATATACATTCTGTAACTGCACAAGTACTGAAACTTTCAGCTTGTTGGCTACACCTATGTGTAATTCTCTTTCTCCGTAGCTTTGTCCTTTTCAGCCATATGTCTGTGTAACAAACTACTCAATAATTTGCGTGTGATCCAAAATAACTCCGCATTCAAGAGAAAAGTAAAACTTTTCCAATTATTGTTGGGAAGAGTTTTTGGCTCCTCCATTTTTTGTTAATAATCAGCCAACCACATTCACATATTATGTTTTTTGAGGTATTACTTATCACTTTTTCTTTTTCTGTAAGGATTCTGATCATTTTATGCAAGGGCTCTGAAGACCAAGTTATTGTGAGTCCTAGAAACATCAAATGATTGCGACAGTTGTGAAAGAAATTCTATTAGCCTAGTTATTCCATCCTGCTTGAGATTAAATTTTAGAAACAAACAGGGAATCAAGCTGTCTCTTAAAAAAGCAGCAGAAAAATGCGCAAATGGCAGATAAAACTTAAAATCCATCGCTCTGCGTTTTCTCAAACAGAAAGCTAACAATGACGACTAACTAGTTAAATTCCTACTGTCAAGTCTTAATATTTCCGTATAAATAGCCGCAGCACTTGTAGAACACTATTAACAATATTATGCTGCAATACGGAACAGTGATTCAGGAACACTGAAAGCAAGCACCATTACATTGCTGTGATAGTTTCTGCGTGTACCGAAGTCATCAATGAAATCAAAACAGCGTAATCTACGTGTATTTATATTCCCCATAAGAAAATACTAGTAAGAATATATTACCCACTGAACGAAACATACGCGTTTCTAAAGATCATTTAGGTTAATAAATTCATCTTTGGTTCACAAGATTTAAGCCTTCTAAAGTTCTCATAATTCGGTCTTTCATTTTCTGTACTATTCTTATAAGCTTTTTACAGACTTTGAAGTTCGCCTACTGAAGTAGAAAGTTTTCTATCCTTTCAGCTACTTCTGATTAAGAATTCATTACCCTTACATTCAGCTGCTTTGGTCCCTGAGCACTTCCTTCGAAACGAATAAAAACTACAAAAAGAAGATATTCGTAACTCCTGAAAAGATGAACTGTCTACTTTCGCAATTTGCGTTTACACAGCAACAGTTATCTCTGTTTCGTAACAGTTTTACAGCTTGAAATGAGCAACTGAATTAAAATTTCATTCGAAGTACCCCCTAATTCTTTGACAAGCCGACAGGCATGTGAAGTTCCCCTTTGCTTACGTATACGGGACGCGAGAAGACGATGTACAGAATGACGTGGATCACGTGGTGGAGTTTATTATTTGTAAGCTTGCTTCGTCACAGAAACACCCAGATTGGGATGCAACATACATAAACTGAAGTAAGAACGAAAGACACTTCTTTCGCTCAAGCTCTATATTCACCGCTTTTGTGGCAGTATGTTTGCTCACTTCGATTTGCTGTACCTGCCTCAGGGGGCTGATTTGAAACGGATTGAACATATTGAAATGAATTAGTATGTCGATAGGGATGAACTACTAAAGATACAATGACTTGAAATTGTACCAGTTCAGATCGATAAGGCAGGCTGAATCTGCAGTCCAGTGAATATGGAGCGAATGGAGCGACAATTGAAAAATTCGCCAGGCCAGGGCCGGATCTCATATTTCATGTTTCTCTCCAGCAATAGAGTTGACCGTCATGCTACCTGAGTACGCTTCTAGGGTGGACCCAAAATTTTATTATGACTAATGTTTACATCTTTGATTTCCAAACACTGTTATCAGTGGTACGTGGGAATAGCATTACTGGGGGAACAGTGAAGGCAAAAAGTCGAAATTCGGTTTCAGTTCCCAGTGTGATACCAAATTTCAACTGTCACTACATACTCGTTATATGTGCAAATTACCTTGAAACGGGAAAAAGGAAGACATAAAAGTTAGAGTACCAAATCCCGTTGACTGAGAGGACATTAGGGGCGGTATGAGGTCTCAGATGGACAGGAACAACGTAGAGAATTGGCTTTTACGTTTAAGGAACTATCACTGCCGTCTCCTGCAGTGATTTAGAGAAACCGAGGAAATCTTAAACCAGGAGGGATATAGGGTCTCGAATCCTGATTCTCCCAAAGGCGAATCTTGACTCGAACCGCCCAGACTCTTCCAGTTGAGTAGTTGGAGCATTTCTTGCTCATCGACATAAACCGTATCTCTCTGTTTCAGCATCTCTTGCTATTCTTGCAGAAATAGTGCACGTAAGAGTTGAATACAGAGAAAATGACTTTACACAATCATTTTTCAGGAATCATGTTACTAGTCCTGGAGAATCACTGCAGTTGGCCTGCCTGATTGACTGCTGTCTCGATTGGGACGCGCGATCGTTGCTATTAACTTCGGAAGCAAAGCAGAATTAGCCACCGACTACTCAGATGGACGAGCACTGCAACAGAATGGCAAGCATCCCGTCCGACACTCGCAAGTAGAAACCCTTTGAACTGGTCAGCAATGTTAACGACCGGGTGAGGTATATAGAGGAGTGAGTTTATATCTCCATTTAAATTTCAGTGTTGGAGTTTTATGTGGTTTCCCTGACACACTTCACGTGTTTGGATGCTTCTTGTTTCTTTTCTACACCGACGTACATACTCCGCAAGAGTGGGGTACACCGCGAATGATTCCTACCTGGTTTCATCTAAAATGTCCCATTCAGTGGTCAGAATGAAAGCGAGCCTAGTGCTCGTTTATTCTGAGTAAGTCTCAGTCAGTTAATTTAGAAACTGACGAATATTTAATTCAATTAAAATTGAAGTGAACTCTTGACAAGTTATTTCATTAATTAACATTCAATCAAACTCAAAATAAAGATTCTCGTCTGAACACATAAAATAAAATATTAAAATATCAAACAGTTATTGAGGGTGCTGATAAGTACATGGTTCTGTAAAAGTTGGGTGTGTTACACGAAATAACGATGGATTCACAATTGAGAAACTATTGAACATTTATTTACTGATTAAACAATGGAAAATCCAGGATGGAATGAAACCATATTATGAGAAGGAAATTTGCTACTCACTGTATAGCGGAGATGCTGAGTCGCAGATAGGCACAACAAAAAGACTCTCACAGTTGAAGCTGTCGGACACTTCAACAGCGGATACACACACGGCCACGCACCCACCCCCCCACACACAAACACATAGCCGACCGGAGTGGCCGAGTGGTTCTAAACTCTACAGTGTGGAACCGTGCGACCGCTACGGTCGCAGGTTCGAATCGTGCCTCGGGCATGGATGTGTGTGCTGTCCTTAGGTTAGTTAGGTTTAAGTGGTTTTAATTTCTAGGGGACTGATGACCTCAGAAGTTAAGTCCCATAGTACTCAGAGCCATTTGAACAAACGCATACACACACGCACACGCACACACACACACACACACACACACACACACACACACACACACACACACACACACAAACGCAACACATCTATTGTTGACGTAGGCCCATGGCCGAAAGCTTTAATTGTGAGAGTCTTTTTGTTGTGCCTATCTGCGACTCAGCATCTTCGCTATATGGTGAGTAGCAACTTTCCTTCTCATAATATATTTACTGATTAAGTTACACGAACGATTCCAACTGAACATCACAATCACAAGGGAATGCTGGTGCTTGGTACTCTTCATACAACACAGCACGCACTTCATTAATCGTACCTCAATGCAGGACAAGTAGAAGGGATTCGTCAAAGCAACACGCACACGCACATTCAACCAACAATCCACACAGAAACAAGAACAGAATCCATAAAGATGATTGCTTACACCAAACGTATAAGCAATATGCGAGGGAGCAACTACAATGCGCAACAAAATTGAAGGATCACTTTTTCGAGACCCCGTCAATGTCCCCCATTGCGACGCGTGTTTGAAAATTGGCTCAGAGGTGTCTACTCCATCATCTGTAATGGTGCAAAAGCGTGGCCCCAGCCATGTCACCCTCTGACTCGGCGACGCTTCTAGCAGCAAGGCCCCCGCTCAGAAGTTCGTGTGAGCTATAAGCTGGTTTAATCCCGTCACATTGGCACTAAATTGCTTCACAGTTCTGCACAACGCCGCCGTGGACGTGTAGTACGATGGAAGCTGGTCACAGCCCCTCTTACCCACATGTGACCCCGTCTTTTGACTTCTCTGCAAAGTAGGTCATAACCGAGACACGCAGCGTCGAAACCGCGCGGTTTTCGTACAGGTGGTCGAGGAAAACATTTCAGACACATCGCCGCTCAGAAGCGACGTGATAAGGCCTCAGGAGGTGGCATAAAGGGCATCAACGAAACGACACTTTTCCCTGGTGCATATATTCCCACTCATTTTGCGGTTGAAGACGACAGTTTGCAGTGCGATGACCAACAGAAAGATGTGTTTCACAGCCTTTGACACTTCTGACACCCTCGGACGTTTCAGCGCTTCTCTATGGACTTTGTAGTGCTGTGTCACCACTGAATGTGATGGCACCACGTTGGAGTGCACCACAATCGCAATTTTTGCTCTTATGTGCAGGTTGGAACCACTAGGGACCGTTCAAAACCATTCGCCAAAATCTGAACGTGACCCGAAGCAACAAAGAGTGTTTACTCTGTTTCAGCACTCCTGTTTTCCTCCCTCCTGTGGCGTGATCACGCGGGAGTGCAACATTAACATGTGCGCGATTAAAAGGGCAAAGGTTCCCTCTAACACGCACCCCCCACTTCCCAAAATCCGGCAACACCCACCGTGCCACTCACGCAGGTTTGCCGAAGACGTTACACATGTGCCTGTCAGAAACTCCGACACTAATTCAGCCTGGCGGTTCCTCTAGCACCCCACACAAGGAGTGTCGAAGGGGTTGCTTAACTCTCAGGCGCTAGAGCAGCCTCCAGGCTGATTTGGTGTGGAAATTACTGGAGATGCATTTCTAACGTGCTGAACAACGGTGCATGGGTAGCACCGGCATGTTTCCGAATTTAGGGGTTTTAGAGGGATCCTTTGCCGTTTTATTCAGGCACATGTCAATGTTACACTCCAGCATGATTCGCCACAGGAGGGCAGAAAACAGGAGGGTTGAAAGAGCGTAAGTACTGTTTGCTGTTTCGGAGCACGTTCAAATACCGTCCAATATATTTGAACGGTCCCTAGTAGTTTCAGCCTCTACACGAGAGCAAAAAATGCGGTCGCGCTGCACTCCAAAGGGGTACGATCACATTCAAAGGGTACATCCCAACAATATCCTAAGAGAAGGGCTGAAATGTCCGCAGGAGTCAGGAGTGTCAATGTTTGTCAAGAACATATTCGTGTTGCACATGACACTGCGAAGTGGTGTTTTAGACCGCGAAATGTATGAGGATCAACACCTCCGGGAAGGTATGGTTTCATTGACGCCTTTTATGCCACCCCTCTGAAGCCTTCTCTTGTCATTTCTGAGAGGCGGTGTATGTGAAATGTTTTGCTCGGCCACCCATACGAAAACCGCGTGATTTCAACGGTGGGTGGCGCGATTCGGACCTCCATCGCAGGGACGTCAAAAGAAGGGGTGAAATGTGGGTAAGAGGGGAAGTGACCAGACCCTTCATCATGTAAACGGCTCACAGTTGCTTTGAGAAAAATTATGGTGTAGTATGGTACTAATGTGACATAATTAACGCACCTTACAGTTCACACCGACATCTGAGCTTTGGCCGTTTTTCGTACGTACCGACAACTTGCTTTTGATGCGTCGCCGAGCCCAAGGGCGACGCCACGCTTTTGCTCTACTGCAGAGGAAAGTTGTAGGCGCCTTTGAGCCTAATTTCTGACTTATGCGTGGCAATGGGATTCACTTAAGTGTTTTCGATAAAGTGATACTTCATTCTGTTGCGCTGTGTAGTTTTACCGGTCAACCACGTGGTCAGTAACCTGCACAGAAATTCCCCACTTCCGGCGTACAAAAAATTCGGTAACACCTGGAACAAAAGCAATTTCGCACACGATATAAAATGTGGGTTGAACAACGAACTTGAATAAGTTATTATGGTGGGTTGAGAGCTCATGACGTATCGAGAACGCACGTTGTACAACTCAGATAAAAAAAGGCAATGTAAATCACAAAACTCGCGAAAGATATCCGTGTGAAATAAAATCACACTCACGCGGTATATTACTAGAAAGGTCACAGTAACAGAAGATGGATTAGCAGCGCTGAAGGCTCAATAGACAGCATGAGAAGCACGTGGCTGCTAATACCACCTCTCAATCTACAAGAAAGGCGAAACTAGCGAAATGAAATAAAATCGATCAACAGAAAAAGAAATTCCAGTACATACATACGAAAACACACAACACATTCTCACGTAAGAGATACACACCAGCTGAACTGAGATGTACTTTGGTTACAACACTCTTCCGGTGAATTAAAGAAACAGAACATTAATAAACAAGATACCACTTCCTAACTGAAATAAATTCTGCAGTGTGATTCGCAATGGTTACACTTCAAAGAAACATTATCACTTCAACTAAACTAATTCTTATACATTTGACTTTGTAATTTACATTACTAGAGATGAGCTGCCAGAACACCCTCACTTTCCGAAGCCCCAGAGCGCAGTGCCGCTCCACTCTACCGGACCGAGGCGAGGTCCACAAGTAACATTGGAAATGTTCAGAGGAAAAAATGCCCCATCCACCTGTATTACCCTATGCAATAGCTGCTGACAAGTGCCCACTGCTGTCTCTTTGACCCAGCAGAACTCTGCATAAAAGTTGCGCAAACCCCACTAGCATTCAAAAAACCTGTGCCCATGTATCAGAGCATATAGAAGCATCACACACAGACACCCCACGCACTCTCTCTTCCAGACGCCATACGGACAAGAAAAGAAATATAGCATTAGGAGTAGACATGTAGCATGGATACCTAATAAACGTGGTTGTAGGAGTATATAGACACGTTTAGGTGTGTGAAACGTTAAATATAAATTGAAAAATGAAAAATGGCAAGACTTGAACAATGAACTGCCGCTGTGGCTGCCTAATGAAGTACTCTGTTGTTTATCTTTCTTTGCAGTTCAAAACAAAGATGCACCGACAATAAGAGATCCTAAGAAGTCTCGGAAAGCCGAAGTCATCTCAACAGAACCAATGCAACGGCTGAGAGAGACGTTTCTATCGTAGCAATATTATCGATTTGCTTGCTTATTCCTTTTGTGTATTAAGCGAGCGATAAATGTCAGTAAGTCTTTGTACACGGCTTAATCTCTCTTTCTCATGATCCGGATGTGACATATGCGATGGTGGCAGCGTAATGATCGTACGGTCTTCTTGGAAAACGTATCCAACAGGATTTCACAAAAACTAAGCTGCTTTTCTCTCGCGGATGTCCATGTAAATTCCCCAAGCGTTTCTGTTACACTTTCATTTGGTCTAAACCGTGCTGTTACGATCGCGTCTCTGAAATCGTCCACTTTGAAAAGGACACCAAACACTGATATAGATTCTAAAAAATGGTCATACCACCGTCTTGGTGGTGTACAGTAAGATTTAGGTAGAGTGGGGTTCGGGCTGGGGGATGTACAGTCGTGGCACTCAGTTTAACAATTATTTAATTTAACTGCAAGGGAACAGAAATCACTACCCACAAAATAAAACATTTCTGTGTACCGTAAGGATCTTTAAACAGAGCTCCACACAATAAATACCCAAAATGTCTTCCATTAAATCTAACCTTGCCCTTATATATATAACCGGGCAACAACATAAAAAATATACGATACTTGATCCTCAATCATAATCGGCCATAATATCTGAGACAACTTCCACAGTGAAACATACGATGGCAAACAACTTTCAGAGTTAACTAGTATAGTGGACACCACTATTTTCGTAACCAGATACACTATGTGATGAAAAGTATCCGGACCCGTGAGTGAAAATGACTTACAAGTTCGTGGCGTCCTCCAATTCTGGAATTCGGTACGTTGTTGGCCCGATCTTGGTCTTGATGGCAGCTTCCACTCTCGAAGGCATACTTCAATCAGGTGCTGGAAGGTTTCTTGGGGAATGGCAGCCCATGCTTTGCGCAGTGCTACACTGAGGAGAGCTTTCGATGTCGGTCGTTGAGACCTGGCATGAAGTCGGCGTTCTAAGGCATTCCAAAGGTGTTCTATAGGATTCAAGTCACGACTCTGTGCAGGCCAGACCATTACAGGGATGTTATTGTCGTGTAACCACTCCGCCACAGGCCGTGCATTATGAACAGATTCTCGACCGTGTTGAAAGATACAATCTCCATCCCCGAATTGTTCTTCAACAGTGGGAAGCAAGAAGGTGCTTAAAACACAATGTAGGCGTGTGGTGTGATAGTGCCACGCAAACAAAGAGGTGTGCAAGCCCCCTCCATGAAAAACGCGATCACATCATAAAACCACCGCCTCCGAATTTTACTGTTGGCACTACACGCCCTCGCAGATGACGTTCACTGGGCATTCGCCATACCCATACCGTGCCATCGGATCGCCACATAGTGTACCGTGATTCGTCACTCCACACAACGTTTTTCCACTGCTCAATCGTCCAATGCTTACGCTCCTTATACCATGCGAGGCCTAGTTTGGCATTTACCGGCGTGATGTGTGGTTTATGAGCAGCTGCTCGATCAAAAAAATCCGTTTTCTCACCTCCCGCCTGTCATAGTATTTTTAGTGGATCCTGATGCAGTTTGGAATTCCGGTGTAATGCTCTGGATTGATGTCAGCCTATGACAGATTAGACCCTCTTCAACTGTGGCGGTCTCTGTCAGTCAACAGACGAGGTCGGCCTGTACTCTTTTGTGCTGTACGTGTCCATTCACGTTTCCACTTCACTATCACATCGAAAACAGTGCACGTAGGGACGTTTTTAGAAGTGTGGAAATCTCGCGTACAGACGTATGACATAAGTGACAACCAATCACCTGACCACGTTCGAAGTCCGTGAGCTCCGCGGTTCCGTGGAGCGCCCCATTCTGCTCTCTCACGATGTCAAATGACTAGTGAGGTCGCTGATACGGAGTACCTGGCAGTAGGTGGCAGCACAATGCACCTAATGCGAAAAACGTATGTTTTTGGGGGTGTCCGCATACTTTTGATCACATAGTGTAGTTACCACAACAATGTACACACAAGTCTCTACCAGACTACTTACACAAACGTTCTTGTACAATAATACAACAATTGATTATTCACATAAAACAAGATGGTTTCGAGGCAGAATTTTGTCAACAACTGGCAACACTCAGGGCGTTAGTTGAGTCGAAACGCTTTGGGATTAATACAGTCAAATCGTGCTCACAGCGGCCGGCCGAAGTGGCCGTGCGGTTAAAGGCGCTGCAGTCTGGAACCGCAAGACCGCTACGGTCGCAGGTTCGAATCCTGCCTCGGGCATGGATGTTTGTGATGTCCTTAGGTTAGTTAAGTTTAACTAGCTCTAAGTTCTAGGGGACTAATGACCTCAGCAGTTGAGTCCCATAGTGCTCAGAGCCATTTGAACCATTTTTTTCGTGCTCACAGCGTACGAGGTATAGCCAACAACCTGAACTGCTCTCGCTCAAAGCGCACACACTCGCACTTGTCTGCACTACCAGTAAACAGCCACAACTCGTCACACGACAACCACGGACTTTCGCGCACGGTTTGTAGCTAGGGACACACCCAGTGCTCCGCTCGTGTACAACACAGTGCACTGGATCAACCACGAAACCACAAGCGTGATCCACCACTTGCAAAAGTACTCAGGTAGTGCTCCACTTGATGTGCAGAAACACCTTTCTCCGCCTCGACTGTGACGGTTGTCCGTCCTGCTGTGAAAAACACCCTGGCTGGGAATACCGCGGCGCACCAGCTTGTTGAAGCCGTCGCTCAGGGCTCTGCCCAGAACTCGCTCGTTCGTCTACGTGCAGTTGACTGACTACAACACCTTCACGCCCAGCTCAGCTCGCGTCTCGCTTGTCCACTGTGGAGACTGCGCTGGCTGATCTCCGGAGTATGTTGCTGATTCCATTTGCTGCAGTTGACTTGACTCATCCCCTCTCATCAGCCATGCTTGCGACCATCTCGGCCACGATGGCGCTCGAGACGCAAGCCCTCGCCGTACACCCTCTGGCGGATCCAGCACGATACTCCGCTCTAAATGACTCTCTGGAAGCAGAGAAAACAACCGTAACTTTCGACACGGCGCACACGTAATTTTCTTTAAACATGTATTGACTTCCAAAAAATCTGTTTCTTTCATTTGACTTCCCTAACACTGATTTTACGCTATAGTCCAATTTCATTTTGCTTTTTAGTATTTATTACTCCAAGCTACTCATAAGATTTGAAGCACTCAACATGTTCGCCACTAATCTTGTAATCAGATACTGCCGAGTTCTTTCTCTTTGGTACAGACATCATTGCTATCTTAGTCTTCAGTCCGAAGACTGGTTGATGCAACTCTCCAAGCTACTCTATCCTGGGCAAGCTTCTTCATCTCCAAATAACTACTGCAACTTACATCCTTCTGAATCTTCTTTTTGTATTCATCTCGTGGTCTCTCTTTCTGATTTTTAGCCCCCACTCTTACTTTCAGTACTACCTTGGTGATCCCTTGATATCTCAGAATGTGTCTAATCAAACGGACTCACCTTTTACTCAAGTTGTGCCGCAAATTTCTTGTCTCCCCGGTTCTTTTCAGTACCTCCTCATTAATTACGCAATCTACCCATATAATCTTCAGCATTCTTCTGTAGCACAACATTTAAAAAGCTTCTATTTTCTTCTTGTCTAATCTGTTTATCGTCCATGTTTCACTTTCATGCGTGGCTACACTCCAGGCAAATGCCTTCAGAAAATTCTAATACTTAAATTTATATTCGATACTAACAATTTTCGATACTAACGCTTTTCTTGCCACTGCTAAATCTACATTTTATATCCTCTGTACTTCGACTGTCATCGAATATTTTGTTAGCCAAATACCAAAACTCATCTACCGCTTTTAAATCCGTGTTTCCTAATCTAATTCCCTTAGCATCTCCTGATTTTACTCGACTATGTTCCCTCATCCTTGTTTTGCTTTTGTCGATGGTCATCTTACATCCTCCTTCTAAGACGCTGTTCACTCCGTACAGCTGCTCTCCGAAGTCCTTTTCTGTCTCTGACAGAATTACAATGTCATCATCAAACCCAAAGTTTTTATTTCTTCTCCCTGAACTTTAAATCCTCCTCCAAATTTTTATTTGGTTTGCTTTACTGCTTGCTCAATGCGCAGATTGAATAACATTAGGGAACAGGCAACAACCCTGTCTCACTCCCTTCTCAACCACTGCTTCCCCTTCATGTCCCTCGACTCTTATAACTGCCATCTTGCTTATGCGCAAGTTGTATAAAACTTTTCGCTCCCTGTATTTTTACCGATGCTACCTTCAGAATTTTAAAGAATGTGCTCCAGTCAACATTGTCAAAAGCTTTCTCTAAGTCTACAAATGCTACAGACGTAGGTAGTATCTTCTAAGAGCAGCCTCGCGCCCTAAATTTCCCTGGAGTCCAAACTGATCTTCCCTGTAGTCGCTTCTAACAGTTTCGCCATTCATCTATAAAGAATTCGTGTTACTATTCTGCAACCTTGACTTACTAAACTGATCGGTATAGGCGTTACGTTACATTTATGTACATTTGAATAGGGCTGCTTCCATTATACCAAGTGGAAATTTTATCCAAGTCTTTCTGCAACTCGTCACCACCGTCCAACGACGTTAGCTTCCTGTAGGAAAAACGATCGTCAGCGAATAGTCTTCTAATACTTGTGATACTATGTGATAAATCGTTCATATATACTGAGAACATCAGAAATACTATTACGCTTCCTTGGGGCACATCCGATGTCACTTTCGTGTTTGTGGAGCACTCGCCGTCCATTACGAAGTATACGGTTGTATCAGCCAAATATTCGTCTTACCATATATTTGCGAACACAATTCGCATGGTCATATCTTGGCTAGTCGTCGATGGTGCACCGTATGGAACACCTAAGGTGCTTGAGCAAGCTTGTATAAATTCTTCACGCGTCCACACGTTTAAGTATGGTTGTACAAACATTACTTTGCTTACCAGAAAACGACCATGCGCTGGCCTTGGCAGCTTTTTGGCTTGTGTAAAAAAATATAAAAAAAAGAGAGAGTGATAATAAGTGGAGTACACAGTGGTTAAGGAAACAGAAATATTATTCCCATACTAACTGTTTCCTTCCAGGCATTGCGGTGTCTCAGACTGGTTGAATGGAAAAGGAAGAAAACAGAAAGCATACGTTTCTAACATGGAATTGGATGTACGTCCTAATCTCCCCCACCCTCCCCCCGGTCTCTGCCCATATCTTCCTCATCCTCATCCTCCTCCTCCACCACCACCACCTCCACCTCAACCTCCTTCCACTTCTCTCTGTCCATCACCTCACTCCTCATTTCTACGTTCATCTTCTCCACCACCCTCTCTCTCTCTCTCTCTCTCTCTCTCTCTCTCTCTCTCTCTCTCTCTCTCTCTCTCTCCGTCTCCTCCAGCCCCCTTACTCCATCTCCTTTCTGCTTTGTACCTGTCAACACTATGCCCTTCTGCTGTTCCCCCCTCTCTGTGACACTGAACCGTGTTTCTTGTTATTGCATACTCAGATCTGTTGTAGTATCGTAATCATAAGCTGATAAGCCACAAGTGTAACTTTCCTGTTTGCTAACAACGTTTCACTGTTATATATTTAATACGAATATATTTATATACTATAATATTGAAAATATAAAACCTACGTACGTCAGAATGTTCATTGGAGTATTGTGTAAAAATTTAAAATAATCGATCAAACACTTTTCGAGGCTTTTGATAAAAATGTTTCCTCTTTACACATTTCATATTTCTTTATATATTATATACACCTGCGTTTAAAAAATAGCCACATAAAAACACGTGCACAATCAAATGCAAAATTGTGTCATAATTTTCAAGCAGTCAATGAAGAACTTACACAGATTTTACGTTTTGAACAAGAGAACAATAGCATTTTTTATAGATTTCCCCAGTACTTATTTCGTATGTATTTATACACTGAAGAGCCAAAGAAACTGGGACACGTGCGTAATATCGTGTAAGGCCCCCGCGAACACGCAGAAGTGATGCAACAAGACGTGGCATAGACTCGACTAATGTCTGAAGTAGTGCTGGAGAGAACTGACACCATGAATCCTGCAGGGCTGTCCATAAATCCGTAAGAGTACGACGGGGTGGAGATCTATTGTGAACAGCACGTTGCAAGGCATCCCTATACGCTCAGTAATGCTCATATGTCCATGTCTGGGGAGTTTGGTGGCCAGCGGAAGTGTTTAAATTCAGAAGTATGTCCCTGGAGCCACTCTGTAGCAATTCTGGGCGTGTGGGGTATCGCATTGTCCTGTTGGAATTGCTCAAGTCCGCCAGAATGCACAATGGACATGAATGGATGCAGGTGATCAGACAGGATGCTTACGTACGTGTCACCTATCAGAGTCGTATCTAGCGTCCACCAGCTTGAACAGTCCGCTGCTGGCATGCTGGGTCCATGAATTCATGAGATCGTCTCCACACCCTTACATGCCCTTCCGCTCGATACAATTTGCAACGGACGTCCGACCAGGCAACATATTTCCAGTCATCAACAGTAGTCCAATGTCGGTGTAGACGGGCGCAGGTGAGGCGTAAGGCTTTGTGTTGTGTGGTCATCATGGGTACACGAATGAGCCTTCGACTCCGAAAGCCCATATCGATGATGTTTCGTTGAATGGTTCGCACGCTGAAACTTGTTGATGGCCAGCATTGAAATGTGCAGCAATTTGCGGAAGCGTTGCACTTCAGTCACGTTGAAGGATCTCTTCTCTCGTCGTTGGTCCCTTTCTCGCGGGGTCTTTTTCCGGCCGCAGCGATGTCGGAGATTTGGTGTTTTACCGGATTTCTGATATTCACGGCCCGCTCGTGAAATGGTCGTACGGGAAAATCCCATCGCTATCTTAGAGATTCCCATCTCTCGTGCGCCGACTATAACACCACGTTCAAACGCAACTAAATCTTGATAAATTGCCAGGGTAGCAGTAGTAACCGGTCTAACAACTGCGCCAGGCACTTGTCTTATAGAGGCGGTGCCGACCGTTGCATCGTGTTTTGCTTCTTTACGTCTCTCTGTGTTTGGATACGCATGCCTACACAAGTTTCTTTGGCGCTTCAGTGTATATTATACGTGGCGATCTAGTAGGTACGTAAAAACGTATTCCAATGCAACACTGTGTCAATATGTGAAATCAATTGATGAAGCACGTTTGAAATGTAGATTTTGAACACACGAACGTTTACATTTTTATTTATATAGATGTAAATGTTAGTTTGTACAAAATCGTAAATCTTCGGAAGTTCTTCATCGATTGCTTTGGAATTTAGACACAACACTGCATTCGAATGCACCCATGTTTTATATACCTACTGAAGAGCCATATATATTAATAAATCAAGTCACATCACTGACAAATGCTTGCACACGCCGTCTTGCACAGCATTCCTATTCTTAGTACACACACTGGAGCTTAGACTACTTTTTCCGATCCTGTAAGAAACCGACGTCAGCGATATTGGTGTGTAACTCCATGCATCTGACCTTTTACATTTACTTCTCACCCTTGCCGAAATAATCGGATGACCGGTTTCTTAATGAAGAAGTCCTCGACGAATCGCACAACTCTTCGTTGCTTCTGTTTCTCACTACTGGCGCACGTGTTACTGAAGAAGTAACTCTTTTGATTTACTAATGTACTGCGATGCGATACTGCAGTGCCTTACAAACAAGCACTGCTCGACTACAACCGTTAAGAAACACATGAAATGTTTCCGCAATTGCGAAAATGATCAACCATCAGCTGTTTAACGCAGGAACGACAGCGAAAGTTTCTACCTGACGGGGACTCGAACCCGAATTTGCCGCTTTGGCCGTCCGTGCACGACTGACGACCAGACCCAGGCTTTCTGCGTCACAGTCTCTACTTGTACACACATTTTGTACAGGTGAGGACATTTTAATTTTAATTCAATAAAATTTTTCTGTGTTTATGACCGCTTTGTTAGTATATGGTTCAAATGGCTCTGAGCACTTTGGGACTTAACATCTGAGGTCATCAGTCCCCAAGAACTTAAACCTACTTAAACCTAACAAACCTAAGGACATCACACACATCCATGCCCGAGGCAGGCTTCGAACCTGCGACCGTAGCAGTCGCGCGGTTCCAGACCGAAGCGCCTAGAACTGCCCGGCCACCGCGGCCGGCTATCTATATATATCAAGCAAAAACACTCTGAAGAAGGTCGCTTGCGACAGTGACCGGAACGTCGATAGTTTTATCTATATATGGACAATGCGGTCACAAACCCAGAAAAATTTTATTGAATGTGACTGAAATCCGTCCGAACAGACCTCGCAAGGCGCAACGGCAGCGACCGACCGCCGTGTCGTCCTCAGATGATAGGCGTCACTGGATGCAGATGGGGAGGGGGCGTGTGGCCAGCACAACGCTCTAATTCCCTCAGCATCACCCGACTTAATTCGACTACATTCCATTATCTTCGTTTTGCTTTTGTTGATGTTCATCTTGTATCCTCCTTTCAAGACACTGTCCATTCCGTTCAACTGCTCTTCCAAGTCCTTTGCTGTGTCTGACAGAATTACAATGCCATCGGCGAACCTCAAAGTTTTTATTTCTTCTCCATGAATTTTAATTCCTACTCCGAATTTTTCTTTTGTTTCCTTTACTGCTTGCCTAAGAAATAATTTTACTGTGACCAATAGTATTAAAACGATTTGAGTGTCACTAAAATGGGGAGACTGGTTTGTCTCAAAAATGAGCTACCGAAACCTTATGACCTGAATGTAGGAGTCACTGGTATTTGTGCCATCAGTAAAACATTTGGAAATTTGTCCCCTTTACGATGATGTGCTTAATGGTATTCTTCACAAGCAATGATGTGATAAAGCCAATGTCCTTGCTGCAGTGGCGACACTGGTTCCTGTCTGATCACAGAAGTTAAGTGCTGTCGGGGTTTGCTAGCATCTGGATAGGTGACCGTCCGGGTCTGCCAAGCACTGTTGGCAGGCGGTTGCACTCAGCCCTTGTGAGGTCAGTTGAGGAGCTACTTGACTGAGTAGCGGCACCGGTCACGACAGCTGACAACGGCCGGGAGAGCGTTGTGCTGGCCACACGCCCCCTCCCCATCTGCATCCAGTGACGCCTATCATCTGAGGACGACACGGCGGTCGGTCGCTGCCGTTGCGCCTTGCGAGGTCTGTTCGGACGGATTTCAGTTTTAGTTTAGATGTGTCACAACAATACGACCACCGACTTAACAGCGGTTGCTACACAGCTCAAACGCAATACAGTGGCGATATCACGTCGCATGGTTTTGACATGTCCTCGGTAGGTTTCCAAAGATTTCCAGCACCACAAGTTCACATACAGATCAAACAATTTCAGTGAGTCTGGGCCGTTGGTCTGTGAGCGCAGTGCTTCGGCCCGATAAGCAACCGTAATTTTTCTATCGGGTTCATATCATGCGAATCTGGCCTTGTGATACGGACAGTTATCCTTCTAGAAGATGCCATCAATCAGGATGCAGCTGCTCGGCAGTAATATTCAAATCCACAGCTTTCATGGTGCCTTCGATTACTACCAAAGTTCGTATGGAAACCTAGATGAATGTTCCCCATAGTAGCTGCCTCCACCGGCCACCGTCCGCATCGCAGTTTGTCATTCGAGCGTCCGTTCGCCCGTTCGCCTTCCTGTCGGCGTATCCAGACGCGACCACCCACCAGAGGCTCAAGATACGTGATACAGCCGACCAAGTGACACGTTTCCATTGATCCGCGATCCATTCTAGATGATCCCGTGCCGACTGCGGTCGTAACTGACGACGTCGTTGGGTCAGCGTGGGAACACAGTGTGGTTGTCTGCAGCGGAGCCTCATGTTCAACAATGTGCGCTGAACGGTGTGCTCCGAAACATCGGTGCCTGCATCAGCGTTGCGCTCTGTTGTCAGATATGCCGCCGCCTATCATGGTTTACAGAGCGAGCAAGCTTTCTTCTTCTGTGATGGAGCGTGGACGGGCAACACCATGTTGCCTACTTGTCGTTTCACCATCCTTCAACCACTTTCTGTACAACCTCAGGACAGTAGGGCGAGAACAGCCGACCAGCTTCGTCGTTCCAGAGATGTTCGTTCGCAGCTGCCGGGTCATTACAATCTTTTTGTCATAGTCTCTTATGCGAGTGGATTTCCCAATTTGCAATCTGTATAGAATGATTTCCCATTTGTCTCTGCTCGACTTACGCCCTTCTCATACCTCCTCACGTGGCCGCAACGCCGCCAGACGGCTTTCAGTCTCGCAGATGGTATCACCAGTGCATAATGTGCACAACATATTCGAAAATGAAAAATTTTGCTAATGAAAAAACACTCTAAGAAAAATCCCACTGGGAATTTTTACTCGTTAAATAGCCTTTTTAAGAAATACTGAAAATGCTAAACAGGCACATAAATTACAAATACGAAGGGCGTTCAATACGTGATGCAACACATTCTTTTCTCGGGCAATTTCGATTAAAAAAGGCGAAATTTGCTGTGGGACACCGTGAAATATTGTCGCCTCAGTAAGGTGCCTCGCGTGCTGGCAGGCCGCACACAGTGTGACTCCTACAATGTTGGAACGTGCGGACACTCCCATTCGAACAGATCGACCGAATACAATCGAACACCTGGCTGCACCACTGGACGTCTCCGTTGGTAGTCCACCATTTGGCGTACTGAGAGGTGCGTGCCCGGATCTCGCACCTTCCGACTTCCGTCTGTTTGGCCCAAAGAAGGCTGCACTCCGCAGGAAGCAGTACGTGTGTGACGGGGAGGTTGCAGCTAGACACTGGCTCCGACGTCGGCCAGTAGAGTAGTACCAGGCGGGCATACAAGGCCTCCCAGTAAGCTGCCATTGGACGGGGATTATTTTGAAAAGCAGCGTTTTGTAGCCAGAAGTGTGGGGAGTGATATGATGTATTGAAAACCTGAATAAAACCGACCTGCTTTCAGAAAAAAAATATGTTACATTACTTATTAAGTGCCTCTATTTCTGACCTGCAATGTTTATTGCCCAAGTCATCGAAAACTTTGAAGCAGAAGTACCTGTTTCTGTCCTTACCTTTAATTTAACTCACGAACAGTACATCGTCCATCTAAGAAGTTTCGAGACTGATTTTATTCCTGGTGTACAAGCGAAGTCAGCGCAGTAACAACGATTGTACCTTGAACTAACAACTGTAAAAAAGACTTATATTTTCGGTCCATCAGCTGAGAGCAGGCAGGATTAAGTAGCGGACGTGCGGCCGTAGTGCGTCAACGTTGTCACTGTCGCAAGTCGCAACAGCTCTAAATCAGATGTTCAAGACATTCTCCAGAATGTTGTGAAGAAGAGAAATATTGTGTGCGAAGTGTTTCCCGTACACTTTGACTCCCAGAAAAAAACAACGACGCGTGGATCATGCCGCCATTTGATTGAAATGAAAAACGCGGAAAATTCTTTTTTGGAAAAAATCATATCGGATGTTATCAATACAAACCTACCAGGAAACTAATAAGTGCAGAAAGGGTTTCTGGTGGTTCGCCAAGACCGAAGAAGGTGCGGATGTGACGCGCGAGTTGAACAGCATCCCAAGGAAGGAATTTTCTGACAGTTTAATACCGTTGTGAACATTCTGTGTTTTACTCAAGTGGGAGGGGGGGGGGGGGGTGAGACTATGAAGAAAACCTGAATCATTAAAGATGCAATCTTAACGTTTCCTCCACTTTTTATTGATTCAGTCTCGAAACCGTCTGAACTGACGGCGTTTATAGATGTACAAAATGGACGTCGGAGGTCAGTAGAGTACCACTAGCTGACCTAAGCAGGTCGTTGTGAACGTGGTCCACTTCAGTATTCATTGATCATGCGTCAGGCGTATAGACGATTGTTATTCGTATTAGTGCAGTGTACTTTTGTTTAAACATTAAAGGGATTAAAGCTAATGAAAAGAAAAATGTCAGGGCGTAGTGTCTAGAGAGAGATGCTGCAACTGTTAGGAACCTGTATCTGATTATTTGTTTCCATCACACATGCGTTTTAATTTATGCGATTACCTGCTTGAGCCGCAATAGGCCATCTTCTCAGCCCAGTTACAGTGTAAAACGTCAACTTTCTCTCGAGTACGGCTGTCTTGACATTCAAATATGAAAATTCTGTTTGTTTTAACTTGAGACAGCTGAATATCTCGGAAACGCTGCATCTTACGAGAAAAATGTTCTAGCTGAAAAGTTAAGCCGGCCTGTGTGGCCGTGAGGTTCTAGGCGCGTCAGTCTGGAACCGCGTGACCGCTACGGTCGCAGGTTCGAATCCTGCCTCGGGCATGGATGTGTGTGATGTCCTTAGGTTAGTTAGGTTTAAGTAGTTCTAAGTTCTAGGGGACTGATGACCACAGCTGTTAAGTCCGATAGTGCTCAGAGCCATGTGAACCATTTTGAAAAGTTACTATCAATAAAGGAAACATCTGTCTGTGCTAAAACAGGCTACCTTCTACCCAGCACTCCTGCGTGGGCGAGATCAACTGCATATTTTCAAACGCAGAGTTCTTTCCCCCCCCCCCCCCTCCCATTTTTTATTGCGTGTTCCGATTCTAAGCCAAAAAATACATAGGGTTCAGTCAAATGATTGTTTTCGATCCGTGGTAGATGCCGCTATAATCGACAAATATCAGTGTTCCTGTTTACGCAATTAAGTACCGAAGCATTTGGTTCTCCATTTCATCTACAATGTAAATGTATTCGCAAATCTTTGTGTTCTAACGGTTGGTATTCGTGTTCGAAATGTGATTTTGTGCTGCAAATTTGGCTGTATAGTGCAGTATGGTTAGCCGTTTCAATTTATGGTTAGAAACTACGTATAGCGTGATCCAGGAACAACGACGTGGATTTTGAAGTTTTTCGTTACCATCGGGATGTTTGCCTGTTGCAATTGGGATGCTTGACTTCGGTGATTCCCCTTGCCTGTCACCATTAGTTCTTGCAGTCTCGCCATAAATTAAAATTATTTTTATCGTTCCTGCAACAGATACAACATCTATTATGCTAGCTGTGCCGTAACAGGCTACAGGGAGGAGAAGTACCGGTACGTTCGTTGTTCGTGCTTACAAAGGGCCCAGAGCTGCAGTGTAGCGTGCCGCATGGTGGGACGCTGAGCGATGGGGCGAGCGCGTGAGTGTTTACACGACGTGTGTGTATCCACGGCAGGTGCGCCTGTCACTACCGCTTCACGGACATTTTACTTTATGACATTGGTTGTGGTTTGTGTTTCGCCGGTAGCTGCGTAGCGGCTAGCGCGCGAGTTACGGCGACTGAATGGAAATACACACAGAAATCAGTCACCCTGAGGGTGGCCACTGAAATCAAGCATTCCGCTGGTTTGGCGACTCACCAAGTCAACCACGTATGGAACAGAAAACTGTGTTACCATAGAGGTAGCTTATTTGCCGGAAATATCAATGCCTAGCCACATTGTTTGTACTGTACAGCCACATTTGCAACACTCAAGTGACTTTCGAACTTCAGTATCAACCGTTAGAACATAAGGGTTGATATATACATTGCAACTGAAGTGTAGAGCCGCGCTGAGTGGCGCGCGGTTAGAGGCGCGACGTCACGAAGCGGGCGGCCACACCCGCCGGATGTTCGAGTCCTCCCGCGGGCATCGGTGTGTGTGTTGTCCTTAGCGTAAGTTAGGTTAAGTAGTGCGTAACTCTAGGGATCTATGACCTCAGCAGTTTAGTCCCACAGGAATTCACACAGATTTGAACATTTTGAAATTTAGAATCAAATGCATCGGTTCTTAATTGCGTAAACAGCCGCACTTGATATTTGTCGGTTACAGCGCCATATACCACGAATGGAATACAATATCTTGAATAAACTGTACGTATTTTTTGGCGTAGATTCGGAATACGCAATAAAAATGGGGGGTCCCATTTGAAAACACAAAGTTGACCCTCTCCCCCACGCAGGAGGGGTGCTTAGGAGATGGCCAGTCGTAACGCAGACAACGTCCCCTTTACTAATATAAACTTTTCACGTTGAACGTCTTCTTTGTACTATGTGCTGTTTTCGAGACATTTAATTGTCTCAAGATAAAACAAACATCCTCTATATTTACATGTAATTGCCGGCCGCGGTGGCCGTGCGGTTCTAGGCACTTCAGTCCGGAACAGCGCTGCTGCTACGGTCGCAGGTTCGAATCCTGCCTCGGGCATGGATGTGTGTGATGTGCTTAGGTTAGTTACGTTTAAGTAGTTCTAAGTTCTAGGGGACTGATGACCTCAGATGTTGAGTCCCGTAGTACATGTAATTAAAGGAGAATTTCTCGTAAAAGTACAACTGGGGGAAGGAATTTTAAGTGAGATATTATAGAAGCATCCTGGAAATTAAACGAGCAGATAAAGTTCGAAGTGGAACCGAAAAGCTCACAAGAAGAAAAGTAGACAGGAACGACTGCCAAGGCGTCCAGAGACTGTTAACTCGGCGCTGGAAATGACGGTTGTGGGATATTTTTTATTCTGTAGGTACTAATGATCGATGTAGCGCCAGTGACTTTTCTGCCAGATACCAGACGATCTGGTGACGGGGCGGAGGGAGTCCCGTTGTGAATACTTAGGAAGGAATTTTCAGCCCTGGCATTTACCTTGCAACCAATGGAACCTGTTGAAAACCTTGGCCAGAACCGAGGGACGGCAACTGCTTTCAGTGTAATTCTACGGCGGTATGTCCCAGATAAAAGTCTAAAAGTCGACGACTTGCTCAACACGTGCACTGTAAATGCGTGTATTGCTGCCGATCCCAAGCGATGCGGCCTGCGGCGATTGTTGTCGTGTGTAAGCACGACAGTCGGATGTCGTGTTTTAACTGTCGCTATAAACTTCACGGCTGCATGAATTACTTGTGTAAATCTCAAATAATGAGCACTTCTGCAAAACAGCTTGTCACCCAAAAAATCAGTAAATGTAACTCAGTATTGCTAACGGCCACTAATTATCACTTTTAGTGGGTAGCAGACAATTGCAATATGGTGGTAGACAAAGCAGAACACAGGTGGCAGCAATCAGTACTACGGTAGCAGACGAAGAAAAGAACTGAATGGTAATTACCATACGTATATTCATTTCTATCAGCGTACTCACACTCAATTTCAGAGGCCATAAGAAAGTGCAAAATAGAATGTTCAAATGTCTGTGAATTGCTAAGGGACGAAACTGCTGACGTCATAGGTCTCTAGACTTACACACTACTTAAACTAACTTATGCTAAGAACAACACACACACCGATGCCCGAGGGAGGACTCGAACCTCCGGCGGGAGGGGCCGCGCAGTACGTGACATGGCACCTTAGACCCCGCGTCCACACCACATGGCGTGCAAAATCAAACAGTGGTTGATATTGCAATGAATCAAGACAATGCTTCAATTAAACCTAAGAAAATCCAGTTTAAAAATTTAAAAGAAGCTGCTTGTGTGCATTGCAGCCTTCAGTTATTAAAGTAGCCAGAAGTTAATTTCTGGTCGGGTAGAGTATTAATCCACACTGACTAGGGTACTGATAGGAAAAGAAAATGACTGTGGTTAATTTCGTAAGCATAAGGAAAACCAATATAGACGTATTCATTGTACTTTTCGTTCAGTAGAATGTAGAGCAGACAGTATGTGAGACTGTTGACAATGTTGCAGCGGCGTCACCTCTCAGCAGCTTGCAGACCGAGTCCCGCGCCGCCGTTCTTCTTGAGCGAGATTTCTCGTCGACCACTTTCCCTCCTTCTCGGCATACACAGGAAACTGCGCTTCTTGCAGGTAGTGTGTGAACATAAGTGTAACTGATTCTGAAGACCACCTTCTGAGGTCACAGCACGATGTAAATATATGTTCTGCAAATAAACAGGAGTTTTGGAACTAAGTGTTTTTCATTAACCGTAATGTCAAAATCCGCATCCGTTTCCGACCTCCAACTAACTGTGAGTCTTCTAATATCACTGGGATCTCATGATTTCCATAATATCACTGGGACTTCACGCTTTGCAGATTCATTGAAGCAAAAAGTGTTTCTGTCTTCTAGTTGATAATGTTATTTTCGACATTAATGTCTGTTATTTCTGAGAGTAGTTAGTAACAATACGCTCCATTCGTATCACTATCACCTCACACTAATGTATTTTTTCAAATGCATTAATGTCTGTTCGACAGCACATATAACTAAAGACAGAATATTGGCTCATTTGACCTACAATTACGGAAAGAGTAAGTATTAACGCATTCGAAGAAACATTCTACTCATAGTATTTGTCTAGAATGGAACCAACGATGGAATGGTCGTGATTTAGTAATAAAACTACTGTATAATACTTCGACGATAGTGTCAGAGTAGTAAGCTGCTGAAATTTTGTTTGTCCGCTCTGATCTACGTAATGTTCTTTTAATATGTAGACGGATTCAACCCTGACAAGGAATGCTCAGCTAGGGTTTCATGTGGTTCGTCATGTCAGTGGAAAGCGTCATTTTGGTTCTCATTACTAATATAAAGTTTTTAAAAACATAATTTTGTTATAAAACAAAGTTATAGGATTTACAGTCCTGTGAGTTTTTTAAAAGTACGAAGTTTCAGTGAGATTAACTCCCATCATTTTCATCTTTTCGACGACATCACTAGGCTGAAAACCCAGTACATTTAAATTAGCAATAATTTACACTTTAAGTAAATTTTCCTTGTAATGGGAACGAAAACGACGTTTTCTCGTCAGTTCACGTAGAGGACTTGATAAATAATCTTTGTTTATACAGATTAAACGTACACCTCACAAAAGAGAAATAGAAAACATTTCTCAAAAACCAGAGAAAAGACATATGTCGGCACAGTCACGTGAACAGCGAGAAGAAATGATACAATGAACTGAGACTTCACAGCGTACAGACATACGTCTTGTACATTTCTAGTTACCGAATTGTACATTCAGGTAAGGCATGTTTTGATTGCAAGTTGTGCTTCCATTGAAGCTTTTGGATGGCCAGAAAGGAAAGAACTGTTAAGCACGGTAACCAGATGTATCACAGAACGAAACAGATTTATGAAAATGGTATAGCAATGTTGTTTTGTGTTATCTACGGAACTTTCGTGTATTTGTAGTTCATAAAGAAAACGTGACTCAAGCCACTGGTACATAGTGTGAATTTCAGTACAAGCTTTAAGAATCAATAACTGTCAAAAAAAAAAAAAAAAAAAAAAAAAAACAGAAACGATGATAGTAAAATGTGTCAAGAAATGAACGGTGAGTCAGTAAAAGAGTTCTGTTTCTTTATGTTATTTCTTGCAAATCAAAGTCGACAGCACAATGCTAATGGTCCCTCAGTGATTCAAAGAAAGCGTTTACACACCGCGCCATAAACTGATGTATCCCATTCAAACTCACAGGTTGTTCAGTTGTCTGGGATGTACGCTGTGCCTGTTATAAATACCCCTTTTTCAGGTTCACAGGAATTTACTACTAAATAAGCTTTAAATTCCATAACAGAATGCTCTGTCCAGGTCAAAACCCCCTTGCCCAGTCAACCTCTTAGAGGTAATCTTGTTGAGACATCGGCGAAAGGCTTGATAATGCCTCCCAACCAATAATGGAAGACCTACTTCAAACAAGGTTGTGTATCACATTTTTGTCAAGTTGAGCTTTCACTGGAATGACGTGGAACATCACATGAAACATGTTACCACAGCAACGGATACCTTTTTCTCTTTACAAGCTGACAACCCTGGAAGAACAGCGTATATCAGTGCAAATAGCGGACGTAGCTAGTGTAAGTTTCATTTCAAAGGAGACTGTATCATTTAATAACTACTCAGAAAGAAAAATAGATCCATCAGATTGGAAGAAAAATGTCAATAAAAATAGGAGGAGCACTGGAAAATCTTATATTTCTGAAGATGGTAAAGAAATGCCTGAAAAAAAACCTTTATCTAAAGTTGCACGTACAAGAACGTTGTAAATCATTATAATGTAAAAGTTGTACATCAGAATAATTTGCTTGGTCTAGCCGTTTGATTGAGCAAAAAAACAACCGGACGATAATACTTCTGTACAACTATCTTATTTTGAAGGATATTTTACAACAGCTGGGCGTAAGTGTATTGTTTAGGGACAAAGCTTTCTGACTTGGGGCGGAATTTTTCATTACTAAGGAAAAAAGGAAGAGTAATGGATGTCATCATCCGCATTCACTTCTTCTTCCCCAAGCGAATGTAATCGCTTCTTTTCGTCGTATAAATGACGTGGCGCAACAAAACGTTCACCAAACATTTAATCTGAAACTGGATTAAAGCTAAGAAATGAGCCGAAGCTGATAGTATATGTTGCATCGCTGTAGCGATGGATTATTCATTACACAATAAAGTTTCCGACATCGTACTTACTCCTATGAGGTCTTATTTTTTTCCCTATGAGGAATCGCGCCCTGAACTTTTTGTCTGTAGATCACGTACACACTACGTCAGTAGCAAATACAGGCCATTCTGTCTATCGTTGTCACACACTAGTGCAGTGTTGTGGAATGCGTCCATTACAGAGAAGCTGGATGAATATTTGGAAACCGTCTTCAGGAATATTTTTCGTATTACATTTTCAGGCAAAAATCGAAATAAATTTACGGCCTACGTGGTGTGTTAAAAGATTAATTTAAAGTAAATACATACGTGTTTATTTCAAGATCATTACGATTTCATAACATTAAATTTATAGACGACAGTTGAAGAACCAGAGAGTGAAGGTACAAGGAGTGTTAAGCATATAGGCTGCAAGAAATGCATCAGAATCAGAGAGAATAACAGTACACTGTAGGAAGCTCAGAGAGTGGTGTCATAGGTAGCTTGAGCAAAAGCGACTACCATCTGCAGTCACATGGACAGCTGTATATGCGTAACGTGCCGTTACAATATAGTTGTGACTGTACACAATTTATGACTTGTCTGAAAAATGATTACAGGGGCAATAACTGGAATGAACAAAGTGAATCGCGAGGGATGGGAGACTGGCCTGTCTTAGGTGGTATACGGAAATTAATTGCACAGCCTGTATACACAACGAGTAGTCGCAAGCATTCCATGAGGTTTCGGATTGTCAGCCAGATGATGTCAACATCTTGCCACGATACTGTCAACCATTCAGCCATTTTCCGGTGAGGGTTACACGCTCGCCTAATGATGGCTGAATGGTCGACAGCCGATATATCTCGGTAAGATGTCGACATCATCCGGCTGACACATTCCCTGCTGACTCATCTGATCGTAAGGTCTGTCGCGTCCAGGCGCAGGTCCTATCTCCAGCGTTGAATGAAGGTGTGGCCTGGATAGCCCAACCAGGACGTTGACGAAAATACGATCTGAGGTCAATTAAGTTACCTTCAATGGATATGAGGGAGAAAGTCTCCTAGGATGCTTAGCACAGGTGAATTTAGAACGGAAAATACTATTTTCGATACTCATTGCCATACGTGAATGTTGAAACATGCATTATGATTTTACATGCAGCCATGGAGCCATTGACTAATCAATTTTGAATCTGTAAGGTCTTTGTTTACTGGATTTATTGCTTCCAAACAGTGGCAGGCAGGAAATAATTATGGATACGTGATTAGCCAGTAGCATCACTCATCCACTTACAGAATGAGACCTCTCCATGCTACCTGGTCTGGTCTGCATTAATTTTAGGATGCCGAGTTGACAACTTATCTCGTGTTCTGCAAATCCCCCAATTTCTTCTTATTGATAACCGCGCGGAGTGGCATCTGTAAGTTTCTCATCAAGGCTCCCATTCGCTCTGGTAGTGTTGTGTTCTGAACACTGCAGCTCCTGTATTTTGACATTCTCATATGGTCTGCCATTAACTACACCCATACTGCAATCTTCTTGTGTAAGAAACTTGGTGTTTCAAAGCATTGCCGGGTGTTACTCTTGTTGCAGAGATAAATCTTCTATGGCGTTCCTGGCACGTGCTGAAGTTTTAAATTGATTGCCATGAAACTCAGATTTAGTTCAAAATTTCATCACTCTCGACATTTTGAACAGCACAAAGAGAAATAAGACAGTAACATATAACATCCATTTAATTTATTACTATAAATGTAACTTAGTATTAACCTTTTACAGTATTTGTGTCTGCAATCGTGTGAATGATGGATTTTGAGCATTTGGACTATTGGATTCTTCTCCGAAACACTACGTTATTTTATAGAGAGTATAGATCCTACATTCGGAGAATACCTTGTGAATGTGAACCACAGACCAATAGATATCATCACCAGCCTAAAAAATTTTCAAATGCATCAGCAGCCTCCCACAGAAACTAATAATTGAGGAAAACTACCAAATGCAGTAAGCTATAGTTGAAGGAAAAGCAATAATGAATTAACAGCTTTCTGCAACAGAACTCAGTTTCTGCCCTCAAGGAATTGTCAAACGACCCAAACACACACACACACACACACACACACACATATATATATATATATATATATATATATATATATATATATACACACACACAATCCTTCACATAGATCAAAGTAGTGTTAACCGCAACAGTTTAACAGCTCTATTAATAAATTTTCGATGTAAATTGTAAATAACTTTCTACTTTAAGATCTCTATGGTTTCAGATGGCAAATTGTGAAATAAAAACAGCTATAACGCAAAAGACAGAAATCCACAAAAACTAAAGCATCAGTTAACAAAGTACAGGCCTGTATAAAATAAAAAAGTGTTTAAAAACTGTTCTACATGAGCAGGTAGTGAAAAGCAGTTTTATTATTATTTAGCAAAAAAATTAAAAAAAAGAACACTGATGTTACTGTTATTTCAGCGAAACTTGTCTGTGTAAAAAGAGGAAAAAAATATGTTTTTTCATGGCGGTAACCACCCAAAAACAAATTTAGTCTTTTATAATTATATTCAACACATTTCACACACAGTTAACTTCTGGGATTAGATATAGGATTCTAACACTGGTTACGTGACCATGGTCAGTAACTATCTTTGAACATACTAGGATTAAATTCCAAAATATGTCAGATTCGTGCATTTTTGGAAATCTAATGGGACAGTACATTGCTGATGGCGACATGCGTTGAGCTACGACGGTGAAGGCGTTCACTCATATTTCGCAAGTGTGGTTTTACGTATAAGTTGGTCTAGTATAATTCTTCCTTCCATGTCAAAACACCATAGTGCGCGGCACAAACACTCCGAGTTGCAGCCTGCGAGGCTGATTTGCGGAAAAGCTGCAGATAATTTAGCCTCGCTACCGCCCCAAGGCACTGACAGTCTAAGGCCAAGCGACAGACTGTCTGGCGTACCTCTGTTACTGCGTTCACTATCCGCCCTTAGCCTTTTAGTCTGGCGTGATAGCCACCTCCTGCTCACAGGGGGATTTCCCTCCAGCTTTTCCTGCCCTAAGAACACACTTCTACCTATCGATCCAGATGCTTGTACCAGTAATTTTTTCATTCATAAACGACACAAAAAATATTCATCATTATCACAAATAGTGAAAAGAAATATAAATATTGACGAACAGCCAATAATAATTCAATAGTAGTTATATTAATGACACAATGTGTTGGTGTTAACAAACAGCAAAGTCACATTCGGCAGACGTACACAACCGAGACATCACTCTAGACAAAAGAATAAAATGGCACATGTATAACTTCTTCAATACGTCTGATAATGTAGACTAACTACCAGAATTCGCGAAAAATGAGCTTTTCCATTTGCCACTTAACGAAAATAGGTGCGGCCCATGTGCAGTCTTTTATTCAAAGCGCCGTCAAGACAAATCAGTTAGTGTAAATATTAGCAAACCTTCATGTTTCTGGAATCTGAAGAGATTACTTATTGGCATGAGTCGCAAATGAACAATTAGCTGTTTTGGTCATTTTCACGACATGAATCACAAATGAAAAATTAGATATTGCCATTTTCAGTACCCTTAAAAATGGCCACATAAGTAATTACAAGCGTGACAAAAATGCATGATCAAGCACTTTGTGCAAGCATACCTATCGTTCGCGGGATAATTTTCCGCAAGCATAAGGACACTGCAAGCTGCTTGACACTCGATCGGCTTTCAGTCATGCAAGCATACCGAAGTACAAGTACGTGAGTGTGCGTGCCGACCGTGTAGGCTTGTTCAAATGGTTCAAATGGCTCTGAGCACTATGGGACTTAACATCTGAGGTCATCAGTCCCCTAGACTTAGAACTACTTAAACCTAACTAACCTAATAACATCACACACATCCATGCCCTAGGCAGGATTCGAACCTGCGACCGTCGCAGCAACACGGTTCCGGCCTGAAGCGCCTAGAACCGCTCGGCCACAACGGCCGGCTTAGGCTTGTACAAGCAAGTGTTACTTGTAAGACTATCTTCGTACCGACATTATGTCGAGCAACATGAAGTACATCAATCGCAAACTGCCGCCAAATTTGTTCGAGTGGACAAAAGCTATTCCTGCTTCAGCAGCGTTAAACTGGAAACCTAACACGTTAAGGCCAAAAGGGATGTTTCGTACCACACACTTTCAACAATATGCAAAGCCGTTGACTCTGTAAAGATAAATTATCACAGAACCAACTACAGGAGGGGAAAAAAGTCGTGGGCACCGAGTGTAATTAAAATGACGCTATTCCAAGTGCTGCAGTGCGAGCTGTATACATCGCAAGACCCTGAAACATCGTAGGTGTGTTCATTAATCGGTGCGTTGGCGGAGTATGCTGAAAAAAAAATAGTTCCACCGACTGCCACCAGGCGAAAATATGGCGCTGTAAGCAGTAAGAAAGTGATATGTTTCCTATTCTGACCTCACTGTGCTCTTTGTCACTTGATAACAGGTGTTGATTTCCTTTGTGAAGTGTAAAGGGTTAAGAAAGTTGAAGTTTTCTGTACGAAACGCAATGGCTGTTAAGAAGAAAGACCGTGCACTGCTGGCGAAGTTGTTCGTAGGAATATGGCCGACAAAAACAGCTGCGAAGAGGCCCTATGACAATAAATAGGTCAAATAATATGATCAAGAAATTTAAAGAAACTGAAGAATTAGGTGGTGCAGCAGGGAGAGGGATGCAGCCCATTTCCATGGCATTTGTTGAAGAAGTTGCTGCAGCTACAGCTGAACGTGCAGCATATGCCTCAAATCCTGCAGCCAGTCCTCGAGCTACGTCACGGGAATTGTTTCTCCAACGGTCAACAGTTCAAAAGATTTTGCGGCATGAAGCCTCAAGACACGCTACATGCCGTGACTTTGCTCTTCGTTTATTGGCACGCATGGAAATGGTTGACATGGCCAGTGATCATAGTTTTCACGGTCGAGGGACTCTTAACTCTTCACGGTACCGTAAGTCACAGAATTTTCGCATATGAGGTCCTATTCCACCATATGTTGTGCACCAACATCCACTGCATTTAGCGTATGTGACTATCTGGCGTGGTTTCACAAGCTCCTTGATTCCGATTCGTTTTTCTTCGACACCCCGGATCTGTTACGTCGTCAGTGACACCTGCCCTTGAAAAGGACCTTCTCGTGCGACACGTGATTCCAGCTTTGCAAGAACGCAACTGTGTCCACACCACAATTTTCATACAAAATGGGGCGACTCCACATGTCACTTGCCAAGTGAAAGATTTGCTTGGAGTAACCTTCGGTAACGACCGTCTCATCTCTACATCTCTTGGCAATTTCAAGATGTGTAGCCTTCCGTGTGACTTCTGTCGTGAGAATACCTGAAAGACTGTGCCTATCAGGGATGTATATCGTGTCTATCAGGGATATATCCAGACTCTTCCTGATCTGAAGAACAGCATAGTACGACGTACCGCTCTGATTACACCGGATATGCTGCTAGCAACTGTCGACCGTGCTTTATGACAGATGCAGCATTCTGCTGAGTTGGAAGACCATGTTGTAACTTGTGACCATATCCTAGTAAATGTGCCACGTGCTATCACGTCTCCTCTCCTCCTCTTGCACCCACACTACATTCTGACTGATTATAGCGCCACATTTTCATCTCGTGGCTAGAAGTGGCACTATTATTTTTTCAGCACTTTCCCCGAGCGCACCAATTAATGAACATACCTACGGCGTTTCAGCGTACTGCGATGTACACAACCCGGGACCAGCAGTCGGAACACGGTCAGTTAAGTTTAACCTCCTGGTATTTTTTATTAATACGGAACAGGAAAAGTTAGTAAATTAGTAAACTATCGCGTATTACAAATTTGTACAGATGCGTATTGACGTTTACGTAGTACGTTCACCATTCGAGAAATGTTGGTGTCAGTCTTTTGTGTGGTGTTATAGCTTCCAAATGGTTCAAATGGCTCTAAGCACTATGGGACTTAACATCTGAGGTCATCAGTCCCCTAGACTTAGAACTACATAAACTTAACTAACCTAAGGACATCACACACCTCCATGCCCGAGGCAGGATTCGAACCTGCGACCGGAGCAACAGCGCGGTTCCGGACTGAAGTGCCTAGAACCGCTCGGCCATACCGGCCGGCTTATAGCTTCTCTCACAGTTGTATCTTGCTTATTAGTCGAGGATGTTGAGAAAAATGGATTTAAAATCTGCTTCTCTATTTCCGCTGAAATAGTAATACCAGTCGTGTGGATGCGTCTTCAGCTCAGAATGAGTTAATGTGTTTTTTTTTGTTTTTTTTACTGGTGTTCACTCCACGTATCGTGCTGCGTGTTTCCTACTTGTACACAGCACGAAGGCAGTGCCGGCCAAAACAAGCAAGTTCGTTGCCGAAGTTCCACATATTCAAAGCATGTACTGATAGTTGCACAAGCATACCCGGAATGTGTGAAATCAAAGGAATTTATGCGTGCGTGGATATAAACCTTGGTCATACGTGCTTTTTAAGCTTGCAGTTACCTGCGTGCTCACCATCAGGTGTGTATACACCCGCGGACCGAGCGGCTCATTGGGACGACATTGTTTCGAGCTGTTAAGTGTCGACGAGCAAGGAAGCAGTTTGGTTTACAGAATGATCAGCTGTGGTTCTCCGCCTCGGTTTTCTCCCCCGAGCAGGTCGCGAGCATGATGCTCACTAGCGTACACGCTTCTTCACGCCGCGAGCGCAGACAGCACGTGGGCCATGCAGCCAGCCGACCGCGTGGTGGGGGAGAGCGCGACGTGCCGCCATTGGCGCCGCAGCCGAAACGGAGCGCTCTCATTGGTCGCGCTGCTGCGCCAGGGCCCGAGGTGCGGCGCAGCTGCCTCGCATGCCGACAGTCTGTTGTTGACCGTTGCGATGGGAGGGCTTGTGTGTGACCGTTGAGTGCGCTGGTTGAAGTTTTGTTCGGTAGCTTTTTGAAATTATTTCAGTAACCGGTAGGTGAATCTTCTTTAGGGCAACAGTTAACTTGTAGTGATCGTGTGTGCCTGTGGCTACATCCATGAAGAACAAGCAGACGGCGGCGGAAGGTGGCGGGGGCACCAGAAAAGGTGAGTCTGCGATCAGCTGAGCGAAACGTAACCTGTTGGTATGAGCGATAACTGCACACATATGTGACAGTGGTAAGAAGAGTATGTTATCTTGCTGCCGTATCTATAGTGAGAATACTATCCATTTTTTGTTTTATATAATCTCATAAATCAGTGCATGGCGGGCGCCGATTAATTTGGTTTCTGCGGAAGACAACCAATATTGCTATAACATTTTCGGGATGTTGCTGTTGCAAATTGATTGATCTCGAGATAATGAACTACGTTTACTTAACACAGAAATCGATTATTTTTAATACCGATATTAAGGCTCTCTCAATATGACTGTTTCGTAAACAAACTTGCGATTTTGGTGGTTCGACGGAAGGAATAAATGTTTTTTAGATTGCGATGAAAAAGTGCGTTAATATTTTATATTTTTACCTAACGGAATCCTGAGATTTTGTACTAAATTTTCCTACGTAATATCGTGCTTCGTATCTGTTAGTTTGGCATGCATCGCGATTATGTACTAGCTATGGTGAAGTGTGTGCGTGTAAGTAGGCAACGATTATTTCCGCCACCACAGCTGGAGTTATTCTGAAATAGAATATGGAGGTATATCTGGAAAAGAGAGAGGAGTAACAGTTTTGTTATTTGATTAGCAAACCTCAGTCGTGGCTAATACTGTGATTTGTTAAAGAGTAAATATTTTCATTTTGGAGGGAAGGCTGATTTTCTCGTTCACCGTGATTGGCCATTTTTAAGTTTACTTCGGCAAAGCAGTGACTTTTTCTATGCCCTTTTTGTGCATGCATTGGCTAAGTGTTTGTTTTTTTTTCCTGCTTATACAGCTTGTAAATTTCTCTGGTACGATACATTGAATGTTCATTGATCTGCTACGTCATAAACGGAGTTACTTTTTTAGTAATTCCTATATTTGCACATATGCAGATTCATTACAGTCGGCATTATTGTAAGAAAGAATCACAGGATATGGCCAACGAATGGTCGGTTTTTCCCCATTGGCAGTACGTGGTCATTGTGTCCGTTCTGTGTGTGAAAGGACAGGAGAGCTCTCTTGTCCCATTTCATTTAGAACTGCAGGTTGCTGTACTCTTCGCGCTGTGAAAACATTCGCCCGCCAGGCCGCAAGTGCAGTAATTGCGCCGGAAACGAGCGTTGTGCAACCCTCCCTCGCGTGTGATTTTGCAGTTACGTGGCCACGGCGGCTTCTGCTTTGGCTTTGCAGCTAACTGAGCTTCTCCCCTGCACCGCCGTTGCTGTTACGCAACGTGCGACCGCTTGCGACCTTGTGCTTCCGCTGTCCACAAAAACGGAAGGACGCTCTGTTAGGTGGGCCGCAGCTCCGGCCTAGGACCGTGCCACTGAGGTCCAGCTGGAATGCGGGCGGCGTTTCCTTCTCCTGCTCGCAGCATCTTTCTGCCGCTGCTAAACGAGACAGGAGTCTGATGACGATTTCCCATCGTGGGCAGAAATGTCAACGACAAAATACTGCCGTCTCCCTATCACTCGAGTTAATGCGTACTCGATCGATACAGCAAGGATTACCAAAAAACAAATAATCCAAAACGTGCAAGGTTTATACTGTTATGTACTGTCTCAAAAATACATTTCACGTCACATTTGACAGTTCAGGTATTTAGGTGTGACGGTCGTGTTTGACAATCACCTTTGCTTGCAAAATTTAACAACTACTCTTTACCTTTTTGTCAAGTTTCTAACGGCTCTCCACCCACGATGTAACGTTGTCAAACGCTACTGCGTTTGTCAAATATTTCAACTGTGTATGGTGCGGTATGACGAATTTATCAAACATAGTGTCAGAGAGAAATTATGACTGACGGAAAGTTCGACAAAATTGCGGGCCTGTTTGTTGTTTCGCCGCATATCTTTGGTGAAAAAGTGTTTAACTGCAGTTTCACACTGTTAGTTTCCACAACTACGGGACTACAATCAAGGATCAAAACAAAACAGCATTGGCAATTACCACAATGGTAGAGATGTCGTGCCTTTTCCCAGCTGTATATTACACAGGAAGAAGCTAAGAAAACCGATATTCTCCTCGAAACAATAAAAGCGGGAGTGGACCCACGTCGTCGTATTTTAATGGTCATTAGGGGACCAAATAGAGGAGCATAAATTTTCACATACTAGTCTCCTTTTTCAATGTGACTTCCAAGTATATCAAAACAATTCATTAAAAAGTTAGTCTCCATTCGGAGGAAGGTGATGTAATCATCATGTTCCTACTGTAGCGTTTCCTTTAACATGTTTTCATGTGGGTATTTCTCATGTTAAACCATTCCCTGCATTAGCAACCTGTCTTCTTCTGCTTCTTCTTATTCTGTCCCAGAGTCAATACTAGAAACATTTTATCTGCATTTGTAGACATTCCACTTCTGTGAAAATACAGCAAACACGATTAGCCTCTGCTTCGAAAATGAGGTTAAATTGACATACTTGTTGAATCGTGTCCGGGATTTTTGACAAACCCGCGGATAAAAGCGAAATTGACAAATAACTTTGGTCATGTCCGGGGCTTTAATAGTTCGCATGACTATCCCATAACCTTGGATAGTTTTGTTGCGGATACGAAGTGTGACGCAGCTTAAAGCTCATTGTCAATTATACATTTTAGACGCTGTGGTGTTTTTGAAGCATTTTACATTTGGGGTACAGCGGTGACATTAATGTAACTACGGAATGCACGATGTCAATAATAATAATAATAATAATATTGCTAATATTGCTGTGGCGCGTAAGTTGGGTTCTCCGGTCAACGGTCAAGACAGATTATAATCTTCACTAGAAAGAGCGACGGCGATGACGTCATTTTCCAAAGCAGTAATGCGAAATTCGCTAATCCCGTAGTATCCAGCCTACTGTGCAGACAGTGATTTCATACTGTGTAGCCACGATCGTTGAGAGCTGTGCACATCTATGCATATTTAAATACATAATGAAGAGAGATATTTAAAAGTTCGCTTGTAAACTGTCAGCTGCTTGCATTAGTCTGAGATACTTTGACGCTTTAAAAAGCACGTTAGGCAGGAAATAGAATCTGCGGTTTCGTCAGGCTGTTAGTCATGTTTTTCTCCGATTTGATACGTGGATAGTCTTGAAGCAACCTATAACTGGTGGGAACAAAATCCACTGTAGAACAGAACACTCTTTGCTAGTAAGTCACCCTGTATCTGCTGCAGTACGTAAAGGTATGAAACCGTTCTTGAGGGTGGACGCTCCCATGGTCTTCGATCTCCGCCGTGCGGAGTGATGTAGCACGTGGCACACGTCTGTCAGGATGTCACAATAAGCACCTCGTTTTCATTTAGCGGTTCTCTCCTTGTGAGACTCAAAGGACGCGGCGACTCTCAGCAGGACTGCGCAGTGTATGATAATTTGTTTCTCATTATGACGCTAAATTCCATGGCTACATCGTGTAATTCCTGTGCGGGGGCGTGGTACAAATCAAACAGGTTGGAGCTACACCATAAGAATTTCAAGTAAGGTCTTTTCGGGCGGCAATAATAATTATTGGAAGGTCATTAAGTAATATTGATCTTCATCTAATCATGTTTTCGTGAAGACTGGTGTTAACGTTACAGTATTTTGACAGCATCTTTACAATATGATTTTTAATATCTTCCATCATTATCAAAACTTCTTTTATCAAAAAATAGTGGAAATTGTGAATATATACTAACACCAGAAACAACTTCCGCAAAGACATGAACGTATTAACATTAGTGCAGAACAGAGTCAGAAACATAGGTGCATATGTATTCAACAACCTGCCACAGCACATTAAATGTCGTGTAGATGATGTGGTGGAGTTTAATCGAAACTGAATTGGTTTGTTGGCCAACTCTTCTCCTGCATTGAAGGGTATTTACGTGACCTTATAAATTCAGTGTTTGATTATTTTATAACTAGAATTTGCTCTGTAGTGAAATCATTTTTAGTAATGTCAAGTCATTTCATTGTGTTGAACATACGTTAAATAAATTGTACATCCTTAACTTCTCTCTGCATACCAAAGACCTAGTTCTTGATGAGAAGGGCCGTCGAAGGTACACAGTCACTGTAAAGAAACTTTTAAAGGTGCAGAGACTACTGCATGATAGATGTAAAACAAGGCAAAAGCCTATAGATACAGAAAAGCTGAATGAAACGCGTTTAGCTTCAAGAGAGCAGTGCCTGAAGACTTCAGTGACAACCATAACAGGATATTGTCAAATGATCTTTCACAAACTCCGAAGAAATTCTGGTCGTATTTAAAGGCTGTTAGTGGCACCAAAATTAGCATCCAGTCACTCGTGGATGAGAGAGGAATTGAAACTGATGGAAGCAAAGCAAAGGGAGAAATTGTTAGCTCTGTTTTAAAATAGTTCTTTGCAAAGGAAGACTCAGAAGTATTGCCCCAATCTACTCTCGTTCCATTGAAAAGATGAGTGAACTAGATATTTACATCGGTCGCGACGAGAAACAGCTGAAATCTTCAAAAGCTCCAGGGTCTGATGGAATCCCTATCAGATTCTATACTGACTTTACGACTGAGTTAGCTCCTCTTCTAACTACACCCCATCGTAGATCCCTCGAACAGAAAACCATTCCCATTACTTGGAAGAAATCGCAGGTCACACCCGTCTGCAATAAGGGTAGCGAAAGTGATGCACAACAGCTACCGCCCTGTGTTCTTGAAATAGATTTATTCGGAGCTCAAACACAATGAGATACCTTGAACAGAATAACCTCTTCCATGCCAACTATTATGGATTCCGAAGATACTGATCATGTGAAACGCAACTCACACTTTTCTCACATGACATATACTCGCTTTCTTCGAGGTGATTCATCATGTTCGAACACAGTATATGCTCCAGAACCCTACCGAAAACTGACGTTTGTGATATAGCTCTCTGATTCAGCCAATTACTCGTATTTCCTTTCTTGTGTATTGGTGCGACTTGTGCAACTTTCCAGTCTTCGGGCACGGCTCTTTCTACGGGCGAGCGGTTGTAGATTACTAAGTATGGACTATTGTATCAGCATACTTTGAAAGTAGGCTGACTGGTACACAGTCTGGGCCGGTGGTCATACCTTTCAGTGTTTTAAGCTGCTTCGCTACCCCGAGGATATCTACTTCTAAGTTTCTCATGTTGGCAGTTGTTCTTAATTCGAATTCTGGAATATTCACTTCGTCTTGTTTTGCGAAGGAATTTCCGAAGAAATGAAATAATTCTGTCTAGGAAGGAAAGATGACTGTCCAATGGATCGTACATTCTCACATGTACTTCGAAGGTTTGTGGCGAATAGGTGTACTTGTAAAGAAGACTAGTATAATGTAATGCACTGCGTTACAGTTATTGGAAGGAGAATGAATGAATCGCATGCTGCAACTAAAAGTTGATGAAGCAGGCCATACAGCTGACCACGGCAAAAGCTTGTGACGCTACCACATCATTCGGTTTGTTAGTGTTGTCGGGTAACGAAATCCAATTATATGACTGGGTGCAACTCTGGACCTGCATGATCCTCTAACAGAACTTTTCGAGTTAATGTGTCTAAATTTAGATACCATTCGTGGAGTGGTTGGCAGAGGACGTAGTGAGCGCGGATGCCGTACGTCAATTTCCTGCTCGATCCTCGACTAATTGACCTAGCCATGAGGAGACCTTGAGCCCCGAGCCGCCTTGATTGCGGCGTACTTACGCTCTGCTGCTTTTGTGAAGGGACTGGGTCGTGGCTATTAAGTCGGGTCATCGATATTCCAGCATGTAGTTACCTAGTCAGCGGTGCTCTTCCTTTCTTATTTGAGCGACACGACACGGCTGATAAAGATACTGAGGCAGCTTCAGCTTTCTCACCCATACCTGTATAGCCCCTGTCCATTAAAACAGATAACTTGCAGTTCAGGGCCGAGCACTTGACCAGCACAATGTAAGCAGTTACTAGAGTGCTTTGATGCTTCCCATTTCGTCCTTATCTTCTAATAGTATCATCTTTACGTTACTACTACGTCCAGCACTCCCTATCTCTATCTCTTCCTACTATAATTACCCTTCACTACACTTTCCGGCGCCAAATTTACTACTTTTAGATGCTGTAGCAAATTGTCGCTGATGCGTGTCTTTCTCTTGTGTGTTCTATACATCAGTTTTCTCACCTTTGACGTCTGATGCTAGCAGTTATTACTGAAATTTTCCTCACTTGTGCCAGCCTACGTGTCTTTCTTGTTTCGGTCATCTTTCCTTCCTAGACAGAATTCCTTCATTTCTTCCGAAATTCCTTCGCAAAACAAGGCGAAGTAAATCTAAGCAGCCCCATTAGATTGTTTGCAGATGACGCTGTTATTTACCGAGTTGTAAAGACATCAGTCGATTGAAACAAAATGATTTAGACAAGATATCTGTATGGTGCAGAAAAGTGTCAGTTGATTCTAAATCACCAAGTGTGAAGTCATCCACAGGAACACTAAAGAGTGTTCGCTAAAGGCCAGTTATACGATAAATTACACCAATCTAAAGGCTGTAAACTCAGCTAAATACTTGGAGATTAGAATTACGAATAACTTAAATTGGAACGATGACATAGATAATGTTGTGGGGAAAGCAAACAAATGACGTGGTTTATTGGCAGAACACACAGAAAACGCAACGGTCTACTAAAGAAACTGCTTACACCACGCTTTCCCGCCATTTCTAGAGTATTGCTGTCCTGTGTAGAATCCGCGTCAGATGGGACTGACAGAGAACATCAAAAAAGTTAAAAGAAGGGCAGCTCGTTTTGTATTTTCGCAAAACACGAGAGAAAGTGTCACGGACATGATATGTGAATTGGGGTGCAGTCAATAAAACGGACGTTTCTCGTTGTGGCAGAATATACTCGTGAAATTCCAATCGTTGCGGAAGCATTCTATTGGTACCCACCAAATAGGAAGAATTGATTATCATGATAAAGCGAGAGAAATCAGAACTCGCACAGAAAGATTTAAGTGTTCGTTTTTTCCGCGCGCTCTTCAGAGAGTGAAACGGTAGAGAAATAGTTTGAAGATGATTCGATGAACCCTCTGTCGGCACTTAAATGTGAATTGCAGAGTGATCATTTAGATGATGTTTTTAAGCAAGACATTGTTCTTTCTTTCTACTACTCACTAGCTTCGCCTTTGCTTCGATTGCCCTTAAGCCATATTCTGTGCTAACACCTTATGCATACCGAGGTATTAACCGGAGAAGAGCAAGGGATAAAAACAAAAGATTCACAATACTATTACGAGCAGGTAAGCCGGTAGAAAACTCTCGCCTGTTTGGATCTTCTGCATCTTGTGAGTCGCTGCCGAGATAGTGACGTTAATGTAGGCATGCGTCACCACGTCCTTGCGGCATCACCACCTGAACACACACGCGACCTGTCCGTGCGCTAGCGAAGTGAAACAACGACCGGTTCATTCTCAAATTCTTTTGCTGCTCTGAGTACTCCAGCACAGATGAACATTAAGTCGCACTGAAACTGTTAGGGAACTTAAGACAGATTTTCAGTAGTGAAAGATTAACTACGAGAACACGGCTAGTGCCATACCGTGGTTTTCCAGAACCTTGGACTCAGTGGAAGAGGAGTAAAAATAAGCGAACACGTGTCTCAGCTTAATCGTAGATACTCGACCACTTCCGAAAAAAACGAGAGGCAAAGTTTTTTGAGGTATTTTCCAGGTACTCTGTGTGCCTTTTACCGCGCAATATCCTCAGGTGAAATGGTGACACAGTGATTAGCGTTAGAATTTCTTATTTTCGCGCCTCGTGTTCTAAACCCGATTAGTACTTGTATTTTTGTTTTTCACGTGTATACTCAACTCTGTAGTAGCCGGCCATGTTTCCGAGCGGTTCTAGGCGCTTCAGTCCGGAAACGCGCGACTGCTACGGTCGCGGAATCGAATCCTGACTCGGGAATCGATGTGTGTGGTGTCCTTTAGTTAGTTAGGTTTAAGTAGTTCTAAGTTCTAGGGTACTGATGACCTGAGATGTTAAGTCCCATAGTGCTCAGAGCCATTTTTTTCTGTAGATCACTGCGCGAATGTTTCCCAGTCTGTTTTGATATAACGTTATCGTTATTCGTCTACCATTACCATATGTCACATGAATTAATTTAAAAATATTTTAGGTGGAATTCCTGTAATGTATCAAATTCATAAACCGTTGTAAGCGCCATTTATCAGAAAAGTTGATCCGTTTTGCAAGCTTTGCCTTAAAATTATTGCCAACGCGCGAAATCTTCACCAGTGTTAACGACGTTTCTTTCCGGAGTGAGATTCATAGGAAGAAATATCACTACAGCAAACCTCCATTCACACGATGCTCGCGCTATCCGGAATATCTTTGTTTCGAATGTTTCTACGGTCGGTATTATCCAAATTAATGTACAAAATCTTAGAAAGGAATAAACATATGAACAAAATATAAGAATTCATGTAAGAATTGGTATGAGAATGAAATACCGGATGATGAGAATTTACGAAGGTTGTAGTCCCTCAACAAAGAATAAACACATGTAATATATAATAAATGTGAAGCTTTCTGTGAATTCCACTTGTAATTTTACAAGTAATATAACGCCCTTGTATCCCCTAATTTGTTAAGAATTATTCGTGTAGTAACCTTCTGCGAACATGGGTAGATAAAAACAATTAAATAAAATCAATAATTGTTTCGAACACACGGTGCAAGATTAACAAACTGCGACGCTAACCACTGAGCCTCCATTTAGTCTGAGTCGCTGAGGATATCACACGGTAAAATGCACGTAAAGTACCTAGAAAACTTTGAACGTCGTTTTCTTTGAAGCGGTGGATTATCTACTGATAAGCAGAGTTCCTGGGGAATAGGGTGATGGCACTAGTCGTGCTCTCGTCGTCGGCTGCAGCAACCCTGCGAAATGAAACTCGTAACACAGGACGTGATGTTGAACGATTCTCACAGAGGTACACTTTCGGACATCAGTGTGGTAGGAGTTAAAGGCGAGGTAAAGCTATCAAGAGCTGCGTTAAAATCCACCTGAGCGAGAAACGTTTGGTCTGCGACAGCTGAGCAGCAGGGCGCGGCTTAACTTGCCGCGCGGAGCTCGCAAGCGCACGGGTGGCTGGCGTGTGTGTTCAGGTGGTGATGCCACACGGATGTGGTGACGCAGGCGTACATTAATAAACAGCCAGCTGCCTCAAGGTCAGCCTTCCGCTGCTATTAAGTTCGCTGTGTCTCCGGCGAAGTGTTCAACTTACTCGGTTGCTGCTTTTGTCTAGACTTTTCAGTGTCTGCATTAAACGCTGAATATGGCATTTGCCACAGATGAAAGAAAGTTGTTAGAGGGCATATGTGTTGCTAATGTAACAAAAAACAGCTTTAGATGCAATACCAATTCGCCAGGAGCGGGTCTCAACAGCCGGGGTGGACTGGATTATATCAATCACCATTGTCAAGGAAGATTCGAGAAATCCTTGCTAACGCGATTTTTTTGTTAAACGCGATACTAATCGGCACGTCACGACGACGACGACGACGACTACGACGGTTGTCACTTGTGACACTAGACGAATGGAAAACTGTGGCGTGGTCGGGTGAGTCCCGATTTCAGTCGGTAAGAGTTTGACAGGATTAGAGCGTGGTTATCCACAGAGATATGGACCCAGACTGACAGCAACGCTTTGTGGAAGCTGGTGGTAGCTCCATTATACTGTCGGCCGTTTTTACGTGGAATGGATTGGATCTCTTAGTCCACTGAACCGATAATTGACTGGAAATGGTTAGGTTTAGCTACCTGCACACCATTTGCAGCCATTCATGGACTCAATGTTCCCAAACAACGATGGAATTTCTGTGAATGACAATGCGCCATGTTACTGGGACACAGTTGTTCGCAATTCTTTTGAAGAATATTTGGGATAATTCGAGCGAATGATTTGGCGACACAGATCCCCCTTCATGAATCCCATCGACTTTGAAAGGCTTGTAGATTCCATGCCACGTCAAGCTGCTGCACTTCGCGGGACAAAAGGAGGTTGACACTGTATTAGGCGGTGTACCATGATTTTAGTCGTTTCGATGTATTGCCACGTGGTTTGGTGTGGCGACAGTAACCTCAGTGTTGCATGAACATGGTGTCGGAAGCAGAGGGTCATCCTCCGTGGAGAAGGCAGCACGATACGTCTGCTCTCTGGCTGTTCCTTTGTTGGCATCCCAGTTTGTGTCACAGGCGCGTTCCTCCCACAGGAAAGGAGGATTCACCTTTGTCGAGTGTTTCTAGTAAGGTCGATTTTACAAGAGGCCCGAGACTGACACTAATTTTGTCTTCGTCACTGCATTGAATTAACGGCCTTGGTCTCTTTTCTTGTTCTAACAAGCCACCAACACGCAGCCGAAGGCTTTGCGTGAGCAACTGTGCGTCACGCTGTTCCTCTCTGCTGTCTCCCTCGCGCAAATCACTGACAGGTTGAAAAAAAAAATACATTTGTGTCTACTGCCTCAATATCACACTATCAGCTGTATGGCGACGTGTCGAAATACATTAACGGAATAAAAAATCACAACACTAAGGAGGCGGTGTGCTACTTAAACGAAACTTGATATCTATTCGGATTTCACGCCAGTCGCTTAAAAAAGAGTTGCTAGCATCGTCACTGTGAGGATACAAATCATTGCTTTGCATACTTGCTGTAACGGTTGTGAGCGGTAGTTACCTTTGAGATTGGTCATGGTGAGTAGATATTCGTCAAGAATGCCTCTAAGACAGAAGACGTCATTATCAACACCCCGCTGTTTGAACGAGCCACGAGCTGGATGTTCTTTCCGCGATATTGCTGAAAGACTTCGTAGGAGTGTAGCTACTGTTCATGACTGCTGGCACCGGTGCTCACGGGAATGTGCGGTCGCAAAGAGACCGGACGCCGGACAGCCACGTGGCACTAGAGGGAGGGTCGGCCATCGTGTTCGACGTATGGCTCTGGCGCATACTGCATCTGCAGCAGCAATTCGAGCATCAGTTGCCACCACAGGGACGCAACCAACTATTAGGAATTGGTTAGGTCAAGGATTCCCGCGAGCCAGATGCCCTGTATTGTGTATACTGACCCCAAACCACTGCCATTTGCGACTTCAGTGGTGTCGAGCGAGAGCTCATTGGAGGGCAGGGTGAGGGTCTGATGAAAGTTGATTCTGCCTGAGTGCAATGTGTTGGTTAAGAGGAGGCCAGTGAAGGGCTTGCAACCAACCTGTCCGTGTGTTAGGTACACTGAAGATACACCTTAAGTTACGGTCTGATGTGCTACTTTGTATGACAGCAGGAACACTCTTGTGGTTATCTCATACACCGTGACTGCATCTGGTGGTTCGACCTACTGTGCTACCATTCGTGAACGGTTTCCAGGGGGTATTTTCCAACAGGACAACGCTCGCCCACACATTCAACCAATGAGCTCCACAGTGTGTCGACGTGTTGCCTTGGCCTGCTCAATTAGCGTTCGTTCGAGCACATGGGATATCTACATCTATACTCCGCAAGCCACCCAACGATGTGTAGCGGAGGGCACTTTCTTCCCTTTTCTGTTCCAGTCGCGTATGGTTCGCGGGAAGAACGACTGCCGGAAAGCCTCCGTGCGCGCTCGAATCTCTCTAATTTTACATTCGTTATCTCCTCCGGAGATATTAGTAGGGGGAAGCAATATATTAGATACCTCATCCAGAAACACACCCTCTCGAAACCTGGACGGCAAGCTACACCGCGATGCAGAGCGCCTGTCTTGCAGTCTGCCACTTGAGTTTGCTAAACACCTCCGTAACGCTATCATGGTTACCAAATAACCCTGTGACGAAACGTGCCGCTCTTCTTTGGATCTTCTCTATCTCCTCTGTCAACCCGATCTGGTATGGATCCCACACTGATGAGCAATACTCAAGTATAGGTCGAAAGAGTGTTTTGTGAGCCACCTCCTTTGTTGATGGACTACATTTTCTAAGGACTCTCGCAATGAATCTCAACCTGGTACCCACCTTACCACAATTAATTTTATATGATCAATCCACTTCAAATCGTTCCGCACGCATACTCCCAGATATTTTACAGAAGTAATTGCTACCAGTGGTTGTTCCGCTATCATATAATCATACAATAAAGGATCCTTCTTTTTATGTATTCGCAATACATTACATTTGTATGTGTTAAGCATCAGTTGCCACTCCCTGCACCAAGTGCCTATCCGCTGCAGATCTTCCTGCATTTCGCTGCAATTTTCTAATGCTGCAGCTTCTCTGTATACTACAGCATCATCCGCGAAAAGCCGCATGGAACTTCCGACACTATCTACTAGGTCACTTATATCTATTGTGAAAAGCAAGGTCCCATAACACTTCCCTGTGGCACGCCAGAGGTTACTTTAACGTCTGTAGACGTCTCTCCATTGATAACAACATGCTGTGTTCTGTTTGCTAAAAACTCTTCAATCCAGCCACACAGCTGGTCTGATATTCCGTAGGCTCTTACTTTATCAGGCGACAGTGCGGAACTGTATCGAACGCCTTCCGGAAGTCAAGGAAAATAGCATCTGCCTGGGAGCCTGTATCCAATATTTTCTGGGTCTCATGAACAAATAAAGCGAGTTGGGTCTCACACGATCGCTGTTTCTGGAGTCCATGTTGATTCCTACAGAGTAGATTCTGGGTTTCCAGAAATGACGTGATACGCGAGCTAAAAACATGTACTAAAGTTCTACAACAGATTGATGTCAGAGATATAGGCCTATAGGTTTGCGCATATGCTCGACGACCCTTCTTGAAGACTGCGACTGCCTGTGCTCTTTTCCAATCATTTGGAACCTTCCGTTCCACAAGAGACTTGCGGTACATGGCTGTTAGAAGGTGGGCAAGTTTTTCGCGTACTCCGTGTAGAATCGAATTGGTATCCCGTCAGGTCCAGTGGACTTTCCTCTGTTGAGTGATTCCAGTTGCTTTTCTATTCCTTGGACACTTATTTGGATGTCTGCCATTATTTCATTTGTGCGAGGATTTAGAGAAGGAACTGCAGTACGGTCTTCCTCTGTGAAAGAGCTTTGGAAAAAGGTGTTTAGTATTTCAGCTTTACGCGTGTCATCCTCTGTTTCAATGCCATCATCGTCCCGGAGTGTCTGGGTATGCTATTTCGAGCCACTTACTGGTTTAACGTTAGACCAGAACTTGCTAGGATTTTCTGTCAAGTCGGTACATAGAATTGTGTTTTCGAATTCACTGAACGCTTCACGCATAGACCTCCTTACGCTAACTTTGACATCGTTTAGGTTCTGTTTGTCTGAGAGGTTTTGGCTGCATTTAAAGTTGCAGTGAAGCTCTCTTTGCTTTCGCAGTAGTTTCCTAAGTTTGTTGTTGAACCAGGGTGGGTTTCTTCCGTCCCTCACAGTTTTACTCGGCACGTACCTGTTTAAAACGCATTTTATGATTGGACGATGACTCCGTCATTCACAACAGGCATGGCACTCCATCGTACAAAGTAAAATCCGGCAGATATGCGATACACTGCATGCACGTTTGCTTTCTTACATTCAGTGTTGTGGTCGTTATTAATATACCAGCATTTCACATTTGCAGTGGCTTATCTCGCGTTTACGTTAACCTGTGATCTTGCAATGTTAAACACTTAAAGGTGTTTTAGGAAAATGTATTCCAGAAATTTCATTGTTATATACTAATAATTTTTTGATGTAGCGATTTTTTTTTTCCTTCAGCGTATTCATATCAGCGCAAACCACGGCTGAGCGCTCGATGCGACGTGCCCTTCGTGTAATGTTTCCCGCGGCTGCTTTGAATCACAGCGGCCGCCTGCTGATGCGCAGCTGAGGTCTGCTGTTTGGGGGCGCGCGGTTTACGTTAGCGCGCGCCGCGCGGCAGCTGCAAACAAACGGCGCGCCTGCGTTGTGTTCCGTGTTGCGCTGCCAGCTTGGCTGTGGTCCCGGATTTCCCGATCCTCACCAAGGGTCACTCGGTGCGGCCACTCCTAGCATGTCTGGCGTTAAGGGCAAAATCCACGCAAAAAATTTCTGTTTTCTTCTGCTTGGCAGACATCACGCAAATTTAAAATTTGGCTAGCTGCATGATTCATTGTCTGTTATGCCGTGAGATGCCCTTCCTTATATCCAAGGACAATGCATTGAGGTGACAAACCACGGAATACCTACTAGTATCATGTCGGACCTCATTTTGCCCTGTGTAGTCCAGCAGTTCGACACGCCATGGATTCAACAAGTCGTTGGAAGTCCCTTGCAGCATTATTAAGCCATGGTGCCTCTGTAGCCGTCCATAATTGCGAAAGCGTTACCGGTGTCGGATGGGATTCATGTCGGGCCATCTGGGTGGCCAAATCATTCGCTGAATGCTCGTCAAGCAAATTGCAAACAATTGTGGCTCGGTGACATGGCGCACTGTCATCCATAAAAATTCCACGGTTATTTCGGAATATTAAGTCCATGTATGGCTGCAGATGGTGTCCAGGTAGCGGAAAATAACCAGGACCCAGTCCATTCCATGTAGACGTAGCCCACGTCATTATGGAGCCACCGACAGTTTGCACAGTGCCTTGTAGACAGCTTGGGCGCAGGGCTTCGGGATTTGCACCACACTCAAACCCTGCCATCAGCTCTTAACAACTGAAACCGGGGCTCATCTGACCAGGCAACAGTTTTCCAGTCGTCTTGGGTCCAACCGGTATGTTCGCAAGTCCAGGAAAGGCGCAGCAGGCGATGTCGTGCCGTTCGCAAAGGCACTGTCATCTGTCTGCTGCCATAGTCCCTTAACGCCAAATTTACTCGCACTGTCCTAACACAATCGTTATTCGTACGTCCCACATTCATTTCTGCGGTTATTTTACGGGGTTGCTTGTCTGTCAGCACTGGCACCTCTAAGCAAACGCCGCTGCTGTGGGTTGCCAAGTGAAGGCCTTCGGACACCACGTTGCCCGTGGTGAGAGGTAATACCATATTTCATATATTTTGATGCCATTTTTATATTTTAATCGTTGAAAAACACGAATGTCGAAGCGCGTAAGGCCATTTTAAAAATGAGTGTGGTCAAGACATTTGAAACTTATGGTCCATACTACCACCAGTGAAAGTTGTTTACCCTGCGATCTTAGCCACCTCAATACCGTACATGTATTCCATTGCTAGAGGTGTCAGAACGATTTAATCTTAACAACTTTAGATTCATTCGTTCACGGACGGTCCCTTACATCAATCTGACACATTTATCCTGCTCCATCGACCCTGAAAGTTCGCACCATCAACATGGAATCATCCTGTATATACATACATACAGCAGCGCCGGCGACTGTGATGGATGATGTTTCCGGACTCAGGTTCCTATCCTCACCTTGTTCATCGAGATACCTTCTAAAGCCCTTCGAAATTTGTCGCAGTAAATTTGAAACACCCTGTGTATAATGTCGTAGTTAAAGTATAAAATTCAGTCATTGCGTTTTGGAAGCTATTCCGGTAAATTAAAGTGAAATAAAGAGCATCACAACCTCTGTACTGCAGACGAGAGAGAGAGAAATGTGAAGAAATTGCTTAAAAATGTATTAATACACAGCCATGTGAAGAGAGACTTATGCTTCAGACTATTTTGAAAAAATTTTAATCGTGGAAAAGTTGTTTATTTCACTGGTATGTTCTTTCCTGCATTGCTGGTACATCAATGAGAGTAATGGCTGAGAATGGAGACGGGTGGTTCGTTGTGAAATATTTGACACTTCCTACGTGAAAAACCAACAGCTGTTTACATCACACACATCCAAGGACGTCCGGGGAATGTATTCATGAAATCTGTATTCAGCACGCCAGGCGAACACCGGTGCGTGCCTCCGTGACAGTAAACACTGACGATGGAAACAGTAAAGCCAAGCAAAGCGTGTGCCTAGACACACAGTATAGCATTGCATTTAGTGATGCAGAGCCCCACATGGGCTACACGTTCACGTTGTTTGTCTTAGGGTTTCCTTCTCCGAGGAGAAGAATGATATTATGGACTGTTGTAACACGTATGACGTTTTCCGTCTGTCATGATCATGCCAAAAGCTTCGTGAATTTGCTTTACAAACATAAACTGTTCAGCAGAGTCCACACTACACATGGCGTTTGGTCGCTGTGCATGGATATGTGAAACCATATTTCGTTGAAACATACATAATGGTTTGACCCGTCCTCCTTGCCACTATATTTAACGGGCACGGCAATTCCGAAAGAACAGAGAAAGCGGAATGTCTACGACTTGACGATTTCGCCCATAAACTTGTAGGTTCTATCAGCAATCAAGTATTACGGAGATGCTTCGCGAACTAAAGTGGGAATCCTAGAGGGAAGAAAACACTGTTCTCGCGAGGGACTGTTGAGGAAATTTAGAGAACAGGCATTTGAGGCCACCTGCCGATCGGTTCTACTGCCGCCAACATAAGGCTCGTACAGATGTTTGTAGATGGTAGTTTTTCTCTCTCTACTAGCGAGTGGACCAGGAAAGGCTGGTGGGGGTACAAGATACCCTTCATCATGCACCGTACGGTGGCTTGTGGGGTATTTATGTAGATCAGACAAGGAAATGATAGCCTGTTGATGTAGTTTGTGCGCACGAAACCATGAAGACTGAAATCGCCGAACTGGTTAGCAGCAAGGTAGACACGAAATAAGGTGAGTTCGGAGGAACACTGTCCCATAATATGAAAGAGAACAAAGCTGACACTTCATATCGGTGCAGCATCTCGAAGCTGGGATGGTCGGTTATTACGCACATAGAACATAATTACTCGGTGTACGAACTTAATTAGCTTCATATTTATTTAATTTTTGTTTTATTTTCTCGTCCTTTGATCATTCGGCACAGCGATATAGGCCACTTCAGATACATTAAATATACATAAAGTATGTACAAATTACGATGGGGTTATGCGAGGATAGGGTACGAAGTCGGCAATGGCCTTGTCCCAACTTAGCAACTACGGAAAACCATGGAAAACCGAAGTCACGATGGCCGGAAGGGGTACGAACTTAGTTCCTTTCGAATGAGAGTAGGATGCATTAACACTGTCGGTACACGATTTGGAAAGAAAACCATGTGTGTCTTGTCTACATGGAGCTTACACCATGCACAAGAAATATAACGATACAGCTGGAACATGAAGCTTCGTTACATTGCACTTCTGAAAAGTACAATCACACACAGAAATACCACTGGAAGACATTTATGTTATATCATTTAGATATTTATGTGGTATCGACGTTTGTCTGCGACGGCTTTTGAAAGCTCGATTTTAACTCAAATTCGATGCAGATTCAACAGCGAGTGGATTTTATACCTTTGTCTTAAAGGTTTATGCTTTGTCTGGACACGATGACGAGCTTACACAGACTTACTTCGAAGGCGAGCCTTAAGTGAGACAAACGAGTACAGAATATAGCTGCAGACAGCTTCCGCACTGCGTCGTGGTCCGCCGCTGGCGTTATCGCCAGCTCGGTAATGGGGAGGAATTATCACCTGCTGGCGTGACCCGCCATCGCGTGCAACATGGCGGCGGTCTGGACTGGCGCTTGCGCACACACCAGCGGCATCAGTGTTCTCCATGGAGGCCTGTGTAACTGCCGTTTACGGGCACGCAGTGCAGAAGTATAAAATACAAAAAATAGTTTCGATCCTACTAGTTGTTTAATTATAAGATCGTTAATAATAATTTGAATAGTCTTTTAAATACAGGTCTTAATGTTACCATTGTATTGTATGAAACTGGGGACCTAGAAACGACGGAGAGGCTTCGTCCCCGCCGCAGCCCTCAGTGGTTCACAACCCCACAACAGGCTACAGCAGTCCACTCACCACCCCACCGCCGCCCCACACCGAACCCAGGGTTATTGTTCCGTTCAGCCCCCAGTGGACCCCCACCCCCACCCCCTCCAGATCGACTCACACAAGACGAGTGTAACCCCAATGTTTGCGTGGTAGAGTATTTATAGTGTACGCGTACATGGAGGCAGTTTTTGCGCAGCAATCGCCGGCATAGTGTGAGGCAGAACAAGGGGAACAAGCCATCATTCGCAGAGGCAAATGGGAAACCGCCTTAAAAACCATTCACAGACTGGTCGGTACACCTTCCCGCATGGCTAACCGGCCGGGCTAAATCTTACCATAATGCTAAGTAAGCAAACTGAAATCTAGCCTTTCCTTACCATTTAGTCTTCTAGCCTAGTGCACAAATATAATAATGTTCGGTTCGGCGGCTACATACGAAAAGGTGCAAGTGTGAGCATGTGCTATGGAAACGATAGGCCCGTTAGGTAATCAACAGAAAAGCCCACCCGGTTAACCCTGCAGTCTAACGCACTGCGTTCTGGGTGGGAAGGCGTGCCGGTGCCCGGCACTGGGGGCAAAACCGCACAAACTGGGTTCAGTCTGGGGCGGCGGTGGGGTGAGTGAACTGCTGTAGCCTGTTGTGGGGTGGTGAACCACTGAGGGCTACGTCGGAAACGAAGCCTCTCCGTCGTTTCTAGTCCCCAGTTTCATACAATACAATCAACAGAAAATTTAATCATTCATCATAAGAAAATTTGAGACACTGAAATATGGTGGTTACAACTGGGTGTCTTTATGCCTCACGATGGCTCGGTATAAACACAGCCAAACAATTAGATAAATTGGAGAAGAAAGAGGAAGAATTCGGAACGAAATTGGGTCGAAAAATAAAGATGGGATTTGAAAGTTGAGAAACGTAAGTGTACCGAAAAAACTAGGGATGGATATAATGAGTGGTGGATTACATTTTATGGATAACAAGAAGAAGAAAATCTTCTATCACAGAAGTCGAGAAACCCAAATATCTCGTGGCTTATAAGAGGTCAGGACACACACAAACACACACACACACACACACACACACACACACACACACACACAGACAGACAGACAGACAGACAGACAGAGAGAGAGAGAGAGAGAGAGAGAGAGAGAGAGAGAGAGAGAAGCCATTTAATTCAGCGGAAAGGTACCCAAAATCAACTCCAGAAGAAAATAAAGAAGAAAGAAGAGAACAACAGAGTGGGGGTCGGAAATAGCCTACTTTACTGGGACTGAGCCCAGCGAGCAGCATATTACTTTCATTGCAGGCCCTGTCACGAAATAACAAAATAATCTGTGTTGCCCGATTTCACAAGACTTTATCCTCTCACATGAATCTGGATATAAACTAAGGGAGGATTTCAGTTTACGCATAGAACTAAAAAGTTCTTATTTTCAAAAGAGCCATCCTATTTTTAAGTGCGTTAACATACAACTACGGTGTGATTTTTCAATTACCTTTAGAATCAAAGTTTCCGTTCACCTTTCACAAATGTTCAATGTTTTTCCAGTGGACGCACGAAATCATCTGCACAAAGTCGACCCATAATTTTGCTAAAATGTCTCGAATTACTGCATTCACTGGTGTTGCTGTGCGGCGACTCAGTTCTCCTAAAATCGTTGGAAGGGGAGGCATATAGACAGAATGTTTCACAGATACATAAAAAATTATACAGCATGAGGTGAGGCGGTCGTGGAGACAGTGGTGTAGTGCGACATCGGTACGACCCGTAGGATCGATCCACCGTTCAGTCCGTACTCTGGACGAAAATCCCAACGCACACCTGTTAAGTGAATTACAGAAGTTAGAACAGAAAGCGCAAAATGTACTTTGTTGCTTTGTTATCGGAATCTCGACGTTCAATGGGTAATGGACCAGAGAGGCCCCTACCGGGAACTTACAACTGGCACCAAGGCAGACTTTGTTTCGATGAGTAAATTAAAAATATGTACCCCTAACTTCTGTCTTCGTTCATATAGAAGATGTAGTCGTGGGAAATAGGTTGAATCTTTTGGATCAGCTTATGTATCCGACAGAAGTGATGATTTTGGAAACATTACCTCGAGTCTTTAAACATTTAGGAGAAATAGGGAAGGAACGTCAGTCCGCTTCTTAATCCTTTTTGGCCTATTTCGTACTGTACTTGAAAAATGGGATGCTCCATTCCGAGGAATGATAATTTTTCGATCTTCTGAAATGTAGCAATATAAAATTTCCTCCAGAAATTAAAAGTTTTTCTACTTGTAATCTGAGTGGTTTTTTAAATAACCTACTTATTTCTCGTCTTAATCATCCATAAAATAATTATTGTCGTGTAGCATGTTACCCTGGCGAAAGCCTTTCAGCTCGCCAGCACTGGCGCGGACTGCGTACCAATTTCGATACTCGTCCAACTCCAGTATCTTCTCATTTGGCCTCACGATCTTGCGTTTACCCGTCCCAGACCTTCTCCTGCGGCCGCCCATGGCATCACCAGTAGCTATCGACGCTAGCTAGCTAAAACACTCCGTAGATGGGAATTTCTGACAGTTTAATTTACTTTTCGCTTAATAACTGCAGTGTCTGGTGCTCAGTACGTTGAAAGACACTACTAGTGATCTGATCTTAACAGGTCAGCGACGTGAACTGCTTTACTGGCGGTTTACTTTCTTCTGGCATAACTGCTTACGCTGTTGCACCACGTCTATGAGAAACCAATATGTCTTAAGATTGTCATCACCTACCTTGAATTTGCCGCTGCCTGCCATTGTCGATTGTTTGCGAATGCGAAATGTTGCCATCCAAAGTTGTGCCCGGTTCCGCCCTGTATCAGACCACCACGCGCATGTCCTATCACTGTTCTACAGTAGTCACTGTGGCCACGACCTTTTCTTTTCCTATGTTTCCATTTTGGATTTGACATCGCGCCAGAGTTCTGTTCAGCAGCGGCCTCTGCACCTGTGCACCATTTGTCTACACAGTCACAGAATAATACACACAATGGCTGCACAGAACTCCGTTCCTTAGCAAGAAAAATTGGAACATATTACGAAATTTGGCTCTCACGAACACTTGCAACGGGAGATCACGACGTTCGGATCACGGATTTACTTCAGAGTCTGTACACGTTTAACAGTCCATTAGGACAACATTATGTGCAAGTAGTAAGACGTACTACTTATGCGATTTCGAGAAAGTAGCAAGAGGAGTTCTACGCATCATGATGTACCGCTGCGTTGCGAACCTGTGCACGAGATGGCGACGTTCATGTGGTTACCATTCAAGCTTCGAAATCGGTGGATCGTTGGATCGAGTGTTGCTCATTTTTTTTTTAATTGTATATTGTTTTCAACATCAGTCATATAATTTCGTACACATTACATCTGAAACTTAATATGACGAAAGACACCTGTATTTGTAAGAACTTTTATTGTTGTATCGTTGTTTGCTAATTGTTGTTATTACAGCAAATATTACGGAACTTTTATTTCTATAGGAAAGTTAAAAACCTTATCAAGCGCCTTCATTGTTTCATATTTGACAACGAACGACAAACTACTTCTCGTGAAGATGCTATTGAAATACATTCAATCATATATCGCAAATTTTCGACGCCGATATTTACGAAAACATTGCTTTACGCATGGTTTGTGTCTAAATTGTCGGAAGGAAGAGAGGTGTTTCAAAATGTCTACGAGCTATGCTTTTGCTTAGAAACTCCGAAGATTTCTTGTGCATGTGGGAAAACTGCATTCGTTCGATGTAGTAGGTGCGGTTTTGAATTACGTTTGCTGTGTCTGTATGAAAAATATCGTCCTGTAACTTCTGATGTCAAAAGCACATTAGACGGTTAACCGTACGTTACCCTCATATACTAACATACCGTGACTCACTGGAATAAAGTTATTTGCACCTTTATTTCTGTGTGTTTATTTTGGGCTTTCCAAGTATGTCCCTCGTCCTTGAAACATGTGTACGCGGATCGAAGGATCCAGGTGCAAAGCAGTTCTCGGTATCTCACCAGATTGCAGGTATAAGGTATTTCTGGAACCACGACAGGCATACATTTTCAGGAAAGCTTCATGCGTTTCGTCGTTTACTTCTCGATAATTACTGCTATAAATATAGTATTTGTTGCGATAATAAAAATTAGCAAACAACCAAATAACATTAGAAGTTCAGTAAATGTTCATGGAGATAAACGTGTCTTTTCATCATATTACCTTTCAAATGTAGTATGTATGACACAGTGACTAGTATTGAAAAAATCTAAATAAAAAAAACGAGCGGGACTCGCAACGCAGCGGTAAATCACTGACGCGTACACAGTAACTTCTCTTGTGATTTTCTCAAAATCGCCTAAGTAGTACGCCCAACTACTTAAGCATTATGTAGCTCTAATGGACTACTACGAGCGTACAAAACTTGAAATAAATCCGTGATCCGAACGTCGTGGTCTCTCCTTGTTACGCGGTAATGCGTGCAACTGCATACACTTAAACTGTAATAACGACTTTAGCCCAATGGTCAGTCTCCCAGTCAGGCGAAGGCAATCATACAAACAGAAAAGTTGATGTGGTGGTAACGAGACGAGACCAGCCGTTTGGTGGGCAGTTTGAAAAGACGCTGGTATGATTTGAATTCATTCAACTCATCTCCTATTCATGCTGATGCCGGGACGTTACGGCAGGAAAATGTCGCAGCAGCCAATGTTCTGCACAACGCTTCTTCAATCCAAATTGTGCTAGGGAGAGAGAGAGAGAGAGAGAGAGAGAGAGAGAGAGAGCCCTCACTTTGTCTTTTTGAATGGGAATATATAGCGTCAACACTGATGATTCATTCGTAGCGGTATACAAGGCGAACACGAAATCCATCGAAAAAATTTGGGTGAATGTTGAGGGATATTTCCTGTGCCAAGCGACCCATGGTTTTTAGTGACTGGTTACAGGATTATTGCAGTTCGTTAGATTTCTTAGCTCATTCGTCTTTGTATCAGTATTGCACTGAAAATGTATAGAAGACGGTGCAAGTGTCGACAATATGCGCTTTTGTTTTTTTTGTAAACAAACTTGCTCCATTCACTAACGGTAATGTCCTCTTTACTCTTCGCCCTCAAGCTTGCAGTCAATACATCTAGGTTCCATTCTGGAGTTTTCCGTCAGGGATAGGTTTGCCGATGAATGGTAGGCCGACACGCACCTTGCCTGGGTTGGCTAAATACGTCTCAGGTGCGGCACGACGAAGCTATGCTCAGCGACCGCAGCCACTTCCCTCTACTTGTGCGTCTCAACTTACGTAACTCCTCATCGGTAAACATACCACACTTCTGCGTACCGCTACTAACAAGCGAGTAACACAGAGAAACAGACAGAACAACTCAACTCGCCGAAAATGAAATAAAATGTTCCAACTGTCTATGTATAATCCGCAGGACGCAGAAACTGGAAGTCTACTGTCTTCTAGAAATCAATATATTCAGTAAAAGTTCACAGGTGCAATTAACATTTTTGGAATTCATTAAATCGTAATCAGGATCCGACAAGTTGAGAGTCAAAGTATTGCTAATTATCGCTCGATCTGATGACTACAGTTAATTGCTCTTCTTAAGCGGTGAATAATCTACGCCACTTGGTACACGGCTTTCGACAATATTACGGACGGCATGCAAAACAAGATATAGATTATGAAATACAGGACTTCCAATGAATTCACTCCATGAAAGTTCACTCTTACACATTTGCATAAAGAATGCACGATAACTAATTCGATCGAAAAACACGCAAGTCAGTCGTCTTGATAGCCATCCCTGGTTCAGCGTACACGGAGCGGATAGAGCAACGCCACATTCTGAAGCGTAGCAAGATAATTCACGGGCGACTGACGAAGATCGAATGACCTACATAACTCTACAGTGATCCTTTTTAGATGCTACTCCGAAGCGGACGGCAAACGAGTACCTGTAGTAACGACGCCCTAAGCACCTACCAAATCTCATATCTTTATTATTTGAAAACTAATAACGGTTCCAATTTTTCTTTAGCAATACTTCGCTCTGTGTATGTTCGATTACACTTTCAGTTAGATAACTCTCAAATTAAGCTTCCAAAACTCTTATAACGGAACTATCTCTATGCTACAGTCTGTACCACTGTCGGGTTACATGATTTTCTTTGAATTCGGTACAGCTTCATTACTTCGAATAACGTAGTACTGTAGTTTCATTATTGTAACGTATTTCTAAGGGCTGCTTAGTGTATCATGTTTCCACAGTTTTGGTACAACACTAGAGTGTTTACTTAATAATTCGAAAAATAAGAGGTAATTTCACAGAAACCTCTGCATTTTGTTTTTGTTTAAAACTGAAATTAATTTCAAAAGTACACCTTCATACTTTTAATAATGCGCGCTTTTGAAATTTTAAAAAAAGCTAATTTTTGTGTAAACTAATCAGTGGATTGTGCTGAAACTCAAAATACGACAGTGGTATGCTTCTACATCCTCTGGCAACGTATTGTGACATTTGTATATTTTATTTCACTTTAAATTATTGTGAAATGTTTTCTCAGAGCGCCTGTGCTCCCGTTACTTCGTAGCCACACCGCTCGCTTTCCCAAAATTTGTTATGAGTTTGTCGTGCACACAAGAGAAATTGAAGGTGCTACAAAATCGATTACCTGTTAACGTTCCGAAAAACTGTACTGAGCACATACGATATTCAGGTACTTAATCTCAAATCCTTCCAAAATGCATAGTTCTCAACGCGAAATAGTATGTCATGTGTCAGACGCGAGGGTCAAGTCATCCTGAAATATACATGGATGTTATTCTTTCAACTATCGACCTACTAAAGAATAAGTGTTTGAGGAAGCCCCGTGAAAGTCGGACGTAGTCGATGTTCTTTTCCTTCAGACTGAGCAACGGGGATTTCGATTCTAAATTACACGTGGACTGCACGTTTCTGTAGGCTTACAATACAGATACAGGATTTCCAGCGCAGTGAAAACTGTAGTTACAGTAAACCAGATAGTATTATGCAACAACGTTTTGATGATAGAGCGTTTCATTTCATCCGTAGTCAGTATACTGTTAGTAGCTAAAATGGTACTGTTAATGGAGTAACATAACGACCAGTGTAACTGCAAGCTTGGACGTCATAACCACACCTCTGTCTCGCCAACGACTGCTGCGCAGACGTGGGCTGCTGCGCAGACATGGGCTGCTGCGCATATCTGTGTTGGAGCCGTGCCATATGGTGAACGGCTTAGCGAATTCGGCAGATTGGTTCCCTGACAGCAGTATTTGAGTATTGACAACTCGTAAGCAGCTTCCCGCGACGTGACAGCGATGAAATTGAATACGCCCACCGTCGAACATTTAGTGAAGTTAATTTCTGATAGCTCGTGTTTGTCTTTTCTTCTCTGTTCGTTCCGTGTGGAGCACGCATTGCACTCGGATACAGTTAGCTCACAGAATAATTACCCCTGAACCGCTATTCCTTTGCTGAATTAATTTCCTGCTGGCTGCTTGCCGCACGCTTCCATTCAGCGAGATATTCGGCGACGCGTACTACGCGTCTGACCCCTCCGCGCCAAGTGTGTCGGTGACCCCGTTCGATAGCGCAGTGAATCACGAACACTTGCGGGCCTGTGTCACCGCGTGCCGTGGCCTGGAATCACCTCAGAGCTTCTCAGAAAAAGCTGTTCGCGATCTCTTCGAAATGCCGCTTTTATTCTCTCCAATAGCGTATATCAATTCTGTTACCGCATTACTGCTGTCGGAAGGTGGTTAGCGTTTACTGTGTGATAGTCGGCTCCTATACAACGTGATATCTGATACACAGTTCGATGTTACTGATGTAGTGGCGTAGTGTTTCGTAACGATACAGTGGGAAAAGTGTTGTTTTGCCCTCAGGTCAAGCAGACGTCAAATTAAATCTATCTGAATTATTATGTGGCTACGTGTGTGGAGCAGTATTACATACTCTATAAAGCACAGCAACCCTGTGTGTGTGTTGACTATCGCAAGTAATGATAAGAAATAGCCTATCCATGAACAACTGACTTACTGATCTGTCCCCATTTGGCCGTGATAGACGGTAGCGAAGCATCGCGGCATGGACTTCGCTGTACATAGAAAGAGGTGGGGGCGCAGGGAGTTTCCCTGGTCCATAACCGCCCAACCACAACCCACAGTTCCACGGGACCACGATGCGCCTATGTTCTTCTCCCTTAATGATGGGGACAGGGGAGCCTGTTCAACATACTTTAGCTAAGAATCCCAGTAAGCTTGGAAGGGTACGCCTGTAGCCAAGTCACCTGGGAAACGTGGAGGGCTCGTACAGGCGCCATCATTACGGTGAAGTGTGCATTTCGGTGAAATTCTTCTGGGTGTAAGACTGCGTCGTGATAAAACTGCTGACGTTTCCGCCGCTGTCAGAAGCAGCTTTCATCAAGGTGATGAAACAAATGGGTACACACATGCAGACTTATTGCTCCTGTATCGTTCACTTGTGAGAGATGTTTGCAGAGGTGTCAAGGTTACGGATCAGTGCAGGCGATCTTTTTCCACGATTCCAGCGTCCAATGGGAGAGTTCTTCCTCCCGTGACTACCTGTAATCTACGATAACGTTTGACGCAGTGGTGGTGGTTGGTATGGCTGCTCAACTGTTACTGTCTTTGTTCTTGTTGCCGTCGTCCATTACTGAATTTTGGTTTGCTGTATTGTGTCCGGATTGTCCGCTGCTACTACACGCCGTAGTCGACTGCAGCCCCTGACGTCCACGTGGTGGTACCCGCGGTAGTTAGCTGCCAGTAGCCCAATATATCAGTGCAACCGAGGTGCGTGTAAAGCCCGCATAACCTCAGAATAGGGGTAGTCCACGCTCAGTGCAGCTACAATCTAGCAGCGATGAAACTAGCTGTTACACACCTCTCCATTCTCTCACTCTCACTGTCATAACTTGAAGTTGTCTTTAATCCTTTGTTTTCTATTTGTGTTCCGGTTCCACATCTGAGTGGTTAGCGTGTGTGACTGCTACAGGGGTGATCCATATTTAATTCTCCACATCGCCAAATATTTTTGCGAAAAAACTGTAGTCCTTTTCAGCATCATGAGTGAAACGGAAAAGTAACTCGAAGGAGAGTTAGTCAACAGCCAAGTGTTTGATGCCCATATAATACCTAACGGCGCCTTAAGACCATTGAGTGCTGTATCACTAAATGAGAATGGATCTCCCCAGGTCTGCCTGCTAAATCCTTCGTGCCTCGCCAGTTAAATGAGACTGACAGTAATATTTTCCTCATAGGCCACGTGGGACTGGAAACTACGCCACTCACATCTGGCTGAGGCCAAATGCCATTTTGCGTTGACGACCGAAGCTGATGGATAAGGACAAGGCGTAAATACCACAGAGACAAAATCTATCATGTGTACTACGCAAATAACAAGTTTATTTTCATGTTTCTGATTTCCAAACTTTATTGATTTTGCAAAGCAGGCCAAGAACATGAAAATCTATTTTTTTTTTTTAATTCTTGGTTTCGCTTTTTTTCTGATGACAGATCTTATCCCAGTTTTCATCACAATAGCACAACACACATTCTCTCACCCCTCTTTGTGCTGATAACTTGCACATTACAAATACCAGGTTTTCGTGTTTACGTCGAATGATGGATAAAGCAAGGAAGCGTGTAGGTACTTCCTCTTCTTTCACTGCCTCCATTTTGTGACGTAAAACAGCTACACTTCCCACCTTAGTACTTCCTTCTTCGTCAACTGCTACAGACTCGGGCCCGTAATAGAATCATCAGAAAAAAATTCATCACTGCTATCTTCTAAACACTTAAGCGCTTCCTCTTCAGTCGACTTCCACTACACATCTTGCTGAAAGTAAAGAACTTGAAACAGAAGTTGCAATCTGGGCTCAACTTCATTATTGGTTATCCAGCACCCTACATTATTGGCTATTTCCATTAACGAATCCGGTTCAAGCTAACAAAATTATTAAAAAAAAGTACGTCCCATGATGGCAGTTACATACACTATGTGATCAAAAGCATCTGGACACCCCCAAACACATACGTTTTTCATGTTAGGTGCATTGTGCTGCCACCTACTGCCAGGTGCTATATATCAGCGACCTCACTAGTCATTAGACATCGTGAGAGAGCAGAATGGGGCGCTCCACGGAACCGCGGAGCTCACGGACTTCGGACATGGTAAAGTTACCGGGTGTCACTTACGTCACACGTCTGTACGTGATATTTTCACGCTCCTAAACACCCCTAGGTGTACTTTTCCCGATGTGATAGTGAAGTGGAAACGTGAAGGGACACGTACAGCACAAAAGCGTACAGGCCGACCTCGTCTGTTGACCGACAGAGACCGCCGACAGTTGAAGAGGGTCGTAATGTGTAATAGGCAGACATCTATCCAGACCATCACACAGGCATTCCAGACTGCATCAGGATCCACTGCAAGTACTGGGATAGCTAGGCAGGAGCTGAGAAAATTTGGATCTTTTGGTCAAGCGGCTGCTCATGAACCACACATCACGCCGGTAAGCGCCAAACGACGCCTCGCTTAGTGTAAGGAGCGTAAACATTGGACGAATGAACAATGGAAAATCGTTGGGTGGAATGACTAATCACGGTACACAATATGTCGATCCGACAGCACGGTGTTGGTATGGCCAATGCCCGGTGAACTTTATCTGCCAGCGTGTGTAGTCCAAACAGTAAAATTCAGAGGCTTTTGTATTATGGTGTGGTCGTGTATTTCATGGAGGGGTCTTGTACCCCTTGTCGTGTTGCGTGGCACTATCACAGCACAGGCCTTCTTGCTTCCCACTGTTGAGCAATTCGGGGATGGCGATTGCATCTTTCAACGCGGTGGAACACCTGTTCGTAATGCACGACCTGTGGCGGAGTGGTTACACGACAGTAACATCCCTATAATGGACTGGCCTGCACAGAGTCCTGACATGAATCCCATAGAACATCTCTGGGATGTTTTGGAACGCCGACTTCGTGCCAGGCGTCACCGACCGACATCGAAAGCTCTCCTCAGTGCAGCACTCCGTGAAGAATGAAGAATGGACTGTCATTCCACAAGAAACCTTCCAGCACCTGGTTGAACGTTTGTCTCCAAGTGTGGAAGCTGTCATCAAGGCTAAGGGTGGGCCAACACCATACTGAATTCCAGCATCACCGATGGAGGGCGCCACTAACTTGTAAGTCATTTTGAACGACGTGTCCGGATACTTTTTATCACATAGTGTACACCTAATGTACACATGCTATGTCGCCATGACAATGTAATGTCACGTCAGTAGCATCTGGTTGACATTTTCTGTTACGTACACGAAGGTGACAAAAGTAATGGGAAACCACGTAATGCAGCAACTGGACGTGGGATGGACTCAAGCCGTTGGAAGTGATGGGATAATGCTGATCCATGCTGCCTCTATAGCCATCCATCGTTAAAAAAGTGTTGCCGGGGTTTGTGCACGAACGCTCTATTATGCCCCATTAATGTTCGATGGAATTCATCTCTGGCGATCCGAGGGGCCAAAACATTCGCTCGAACTGTCCAGAATGTTCATCAAACAAATCGCGAACAATTGTGGCACGGCGACATGACGCATAGGCATCCACAAAAATTCATTTGTTGCAATACAACAAGTAGCAGAACAAAATCATTTTCAGTCAATGATCCGTTCAGTTGGATCAATGTACCCAGTCCATTCCATGTGTACACTGCCACCACCAACTTGTCGACAACTTGCGTCCACGTCTTCGTGGGGTCTGCACCACAATCTAACTCTGCGATCAGCTCTCACTAATTGAAGTCGGGACGTACCTGACCGGGCCATGGTTTTTCAGTCGTGTTGGGTCCAACCAACATGGTCACGAGCCCAGGAGAGGCGGGGCCGCCGAAGGCGTGCTGCGAGACAGCGCGTCGCTCGTCCGCTACCACAGTCCATTAACACCAGATTTCGCCGCACTGTCCTACGGTTACGTGCGTCGACGTCCCACGTTGATTTCTCACGCAGTGTTGTTTCTCTATTAGCGCTGACGCTAACGCCGCAGCTCTCGGTCGTTAAGTGAAGGCCTTCGGCACTGTGTCGTTCCAGCTGAGAGGTAAGGCCTTAAATGTGGTATTCTCTGCCTACTCTTCACACTGTGGACCTCGGAACATTGAATTACCCAACGATTTCCAAAATTGAACGTACCATGCGTCTGGCTCCAGCTTCCATTCGACGTTCAAGCCTGTTTATTGCTGTCGTGCGGTCATAATCACGTCCAAAAACTTTTCACGTGAATCACCTGAATACACATGACACCTCCGCCAATGCATTGCACTTTCATACCTTGTGTACTCGGTACTACCGCCATTTATATGCATTTTACCATCCCATGACTTTTGTCGCCTCAATGTATTATGGTAAATGTTTTTCATATGTAGGTAGACAAAGGGGTTTTGGAAAGAGAAGTTGTTTCTATTTCGATAATAACAGAAAATTTACCAGGTTACTCGGAGTTCATTGAATATATAAGTTGTATGTACGCACAAACGTAATTGAATATGGGTATAATCCTACAGTATTTATATTTCTGGTCGTAAAAAATATTCGCAGAAAACACAAATTAATTCTTCAGTACTGTTATTACTGTGACATGAGTAGTTCCTATTAGTCTTGTAATACATTGTATGTGTTAACGTAGGCGTGTGTTACAACCGCGAACTGTTGTTTGCGGCGAAAATTAACACGCCACACACATCCAGATGTGACTGTCAGGCTTAAATACATTTAATAGCTTAATTTCTGGATGAACTGAGATAAACGTTCTACCTTGTTAAGTAATATTGCGCATTACGCTACACATTGTTAAATGTATCCCCGCAGATTTGATGGAATACACCTAACTGCAACCATTAATTAATTAGTCGCTGTCATTATGCTAGCATTCTGTCCAGCCGTGAGCGGTATAGAGAAGAGAAATGCTGCGAACCATAGTAAATGCAGACGTCAGTCCGGCTTTAATATTATCTAATAGCGGCAACTTTATCGTTTCCGAGGCCTGATGAGGATGGCGTTGAAAAAACTACTGCCCTTCTAAACTTTTTTCTACGCAATGATAGTGTTGATGGTATCCTTGGCTGCAGTTTTGTCAGGTATATTTTGGGGCTTGATTCTTTGTCAGGCGATGATAGTGTTTTTTTGCATTTAGTTCCTCTGTCGGATAAATGCATAGAAAACTTCACCTTCAACACTTTTGCGGACAGTAGCTACGGTGAGGATAAGAGCCATGTTGGATCCATTTTCTTGGAATTTCTGTATGATGTTGTTGATACGTATTAGGCACTGAATCGTGGACAACAAGTGAATTTATTCCAGAGTCAGGGACAAGAGCAAGACCAAACACAACGGTCACCCAGGTTAGCCATTGTATGGTCATATGTCATCCAGACCCAATTCAACCTTTTTGTTACGGAGAACCCAGTCTCTACAAGGACGTCAACAAAGCGGTGGGGGGAAAGTATAACCGAAGTATCTGAATTTCGTTTTTCCACTTTAAATGATAAACTAGTTTCGAACTGGAACTGTAACGGAAATTTAGGATGGAAGTTATTATTCCTTAGTCAACACAGTATACTGCAACAGATAAGTTAGAACGCATAAGATGGATTGTGGAGAAACACTTTTCTTTTACGGATGAGGACCTTCTTCCAAAAAATGGCCAAGGCTCGGTTCATCTGTGCATTTAGGATAGATTTTCTGTAAGCCGGGTGTGGAGAGCGACCACTTTGGAAGTATGAGTTAAATGGACAATCCGACATGATGGTATTTCCCACTCAAGTATCGATACGTGCACGACATGACAGTCGGCTGAAAAAATAGGGCTCTTGGCTATAAGGGAAAGAGAACTGAAGAAATGCTGAGTCTCATAGTCAGTTGCGTAACTTAGTATCAGTTCTTACAAAGTTTACAGAAGGTGGTGTTCATACTGTGCTTGGTTGATATAAACTAATTTGAGTAATTTACCCTGTTGGTAGTAAATCCAAAAACTTCGAGGGACACATACGAAGTGGTTCTATTATGGTGTGTAATACCTCCTATGTGTTTGTAAAATAATCACTGGTTCGGTAACCTCCAATGCGTATAATACACTGAGGTGACAAGTCATAGCGATATGCACTTATGCAGATGGCATACACATGGTATACAAGGGCAGTGCATTGGCGAAGCCATCATCTGTACTCAGGTGAATCATTTGAAAAGGTGTCAGACGTAATTATGGTCGCACGACGGGAGCTAACAGACTTTGAACGCATAATGGTAGTTGGAGATAGACGCACGGGAATTATTAGGAAATTCAATTTTCCGAGATCCACTGTGTCTAGTGTGTGTGCCGAGAATACCAAATTCCAGGCATTACCTCACAGCACGGACAATACAGTGGCCGACGGCCCTCAGTTAAAGACCCAAAGCACCGGCCTTTGCGTAGAGGCATCAGTGCTAACAGACAAGCAATGTTGCGTAAAATAACAGCAAAAATCGATGTGGGACGTACGACAAACGTATCCGTTAGGACAGTGCAGCGAAACTTGACGTCAGTGGGCTATGGCAGCAGACGACCGACGGGAATAGCTTTGGTAACAGCACTACATCGCCCGCAGCGCATTTACTGGGCTCGTCATCATGTCAGTCGGACCCGAGACGACTGGAAAACCGTGGCCTGGTCAGATGAGTCTCGATTTCAGTTGGTAAGAGCTGACGGTAAGGTTAGAGTGTGGCACAGACGCCACGAAGCCATGGACCCAAGTTGTCAGTAAAAAAAACTGCACAAGCTGGCGGTAGCTTCCATATTTGTGTGGGCTGCGTTTACATGGAATGGACTGGGTCCTCTGGTCCAACTGAAACGATCGCTGAATGGGACTGCTGGTGTCACTCACATAGCCCGACGCAAACCCCATCTAACATTTATCGGACGTAATCTAGAGGTCAGGCCGTGCACAAAATACTGCACCGGTAACACTTCGGCATGGCTCAATGTTTCTGCAGAGGGCTTCCAACAACTTGAGTCCATGCCACGTCGATTTTCTGCCACACAGCGGGCAAAAGGAGGTCCGATGCGATATTAGGAGGTATCTGATCACGCTTGTCACCTCATTGAAAATCAGGGGAGTCGATCCTTCTAGCTTACCTGGGCCACACTGGAAGAGGACGAGTATTTTTGGGCCGCCCATAATGTACGTAATACTAACAATAACCACCGAGTGATAAAAGAAGAAATCAATGAGAGATTAGCGTCGTATGACGGGCGTTTGAAACTGAAAATATTCAATTTATCATAACGTTACATAATCGATTTTTTTTTTACCAATAGTATGCTAGATGGTCACTTTTTGTTTTGGCCCGCATTCGGACCGCGGGTTGGGCAACCCTGGTGTACATCAGCCTCGTAATAGATCATTTGACACCACTATCCACTGCCGCATAAAGCCTTTCCTCTCTGGCAGGCAGCCTGCTCGACTGAGATGATCTCGAAAATCGTGGAAACACTGTACCTGTATTTCACGTCTGCGCTCTGAGAAATTACGTTTAAGTCTTCGCTGTCTCTCGTCCCACCATCTGCCATCCATTTTAATTAACCACATATTTTTTAAGCACTGGTGATTTGCTAACACGCCAATTTCTACGGTTTTGTTCAAATGGTTCTGAGCACTATGGGACTTTTAACATCGGAGGTCATCAGTCCCCTAGAGCTTAGAACTACTTAAACCTAACTAACGTAAGGACATCACACACGTCCATGCCCGAGGCAGGATTCGAACCTGCGACCGTAGCGATCACGAGATTCCAGACTGAAGCGCCTAGAACCGCTCGTCCACACCGGCCGGCTACGTTTTTGTCACGTTGTTAGACCGATGAGTTCTATCTATGACTAGAGCTGTTGTGCTGACTGTCTTATCCACGACGCATGCGAGTTTTACTGCACACAGTATGTGTCATATGGTTTTACTAAGAGTATTTCACGCTCCTGTTCGGTTAATGGCTGAAATATCAGAAGATTGAGTATTGCTGACCCTGCCACATGCCACTAAGCTCACGCAGTAAAGTTTTAGTTCGCCGAGAACGCTCCAGGCCTTTATTGCTCGGTTGTATATTTCTTTTGCTATACATCCGGTGATAATATCCATCATTCGACGTCAGTAATACATTCTGATAGCGATTGTTTTCCTGATTAGGGATAGCGACAGATAAATGAATAGTTCGTGACACCATTTTAAATGATGGAAGGAATGTTTTGAGGAAGCGGAATTTAAGTCGATGTCCAATTTCGTAGATTCCGTGAAGGAAATGCAATAAAAAAGATTTCGATAAAACAGAACTGGTGATTAAAAATTGCTTTACCACGGAAATGAAATAAATACATACCTATTAAGAACGCAAGAAACGTGTACGGCATTGAACTTCTACGTGTCATAGATTGTGTGTGTTACGTATGATGAGAAAGTTGAGATCACTATGGAAGTTAAAACTTGTAGCATCTTTCATTTAAATATGTACTTCATGATCAGGAACATATCTACCCATTAGAGTGGAGAGTTAATTTTGATTTACCGTGTATGTAATGTAATCTGTCTCGTTTCTTCTTTGGTAAAAAAAGAAATAAGAATTTTGACAGTTTGAAATTGAGCGTTGGTTTATCATTGGTCACTTTAATAACATTAAATATGTTAAATCCAACGTGGAGTGGCAGATACTTTGTGGCTACTGGCTGGAGTCTAATCTTGTTCGCGTTATCCAACTTTGCGGAAGAACGAGTTTAGTAGCAGTAGCATCTTCTGATCTGTGATGCCTTTCTGCACGGGTAACATGGGTGTGCATCAGAAACCATGAAAAATTAGCGAATATTTTGCTAGTATTCCTTAAATCGGTGGTCGCTTTTTAAAGGCGCAAGGCTTGGGTTAGACGGATCTACGAACTGCACTTTTAGGTTTGATGTTTTTTTTTTAATACTAATTACTGATATGTTGAAATATATAAAATCAAAGTTACCGCTGATACAAAAGGTATCATCAAAGAAACGTACGTGTAATTATAGATTCGGCGATTGATTATAGGAATGCAGTCCATGGGCCGTCGGAACCGGCAAGCACAAATTAATGTAGGCGCCCTGCTCGTGTTGGAGAGAGTGGGTAGGCAGACCTTGCCCTGTTTTAGGATCCTTTATCGCTAGTTACTTTAGCTGCATGCAGTTAAGCGGGTCAACATACAGCTTACCGCGAGCTGTAGAACTGCGTGTGCTCTCTACTTTATTTGGACTCATGCCGAGTCGCGCCAGTCGCTGAAAAACACTCGCTCACATATATAGTGTAGCTGGCTTATAAATTCCCGGTACAGATCAAGAGGCATTCTCCATAATGGCTAGGAAGGATGTGTTTTGGAACTGTACATATTGTTCTGTTTCCTCGTTGCTCCATTCTGGTACGTTTACACCTTCAGTTATTCCCTTTTTGTTGTTTTCTTTTCATTTTTTCATTCCTTCGCCAGATACAATTAGTAGGCGAATAAGAACAACGTTATTTCAGTATAGAGTGGAAAACATTCGTGTAGCAATCTTCTACAGATGTGGACAGATAAATGGAAAGCAAATATAAAAATAATAATCGGGTTTCGAACACGTGGTTTCAAACTGTCAACCCACGACGCTAGCCAGCGCTTCAGTTGAACCATTTGCTTACTAAACTGCACATAAAGTACCCTTAAAACTTCGATTGTCATTGTCTCATAATAGGTCGAATATCTACGGATAATCTGAGACATGTGTACGCTTATTTTGCGCACTCCTCCACCGGGAGACGTTTCTGGGAATCACTTGCGTGGTCTCCTTGTTTGGGGAATACAGCCGAGTGAAGACCTCGACATCAGCCGACAATGCGAATGGTACACTCCCCTTCCTTTTCACAGCACAAATTAATACTTCGACAATGACAGGTTGTTTACCTGTCGAAATATCGGCCGTTGTCTACGTCTTTACACAGCTGCATTCCCTTATGTTGTTTGCATATTGAAGTTATTACTGCTAAACTGAACAGGCCGCGAGTGTAGAATTTTTGTCTCTTTTCGGTTAATCTGACGTTCGAATTGCGAGCTAGATTTATTGAAGGTTGATCTTTTTCGGAAACACGTCGTCAGTGAAAAATTGTACACCTTCATGATATCTTGCCAAATATGTTTTTCTTACGTGCCGTCAGCTGCAAATAGCAATTAGTTTTCGATGGCTTCTCCGGTATACTAGCGAGTGCTCGTGTCTGATCAGACGTTCCTCCTAATGTACTTATTTGTGTATTGTGTCGCAAGCAAACAATAAACGTCTACTGGACTTTCTAATAACGTTGTAACGAATTTGTCAAGTGGCGTAAATGCGTACAGGGAGAAATGCATTCCTTTTAGTCGGAGGAAACCTCGACGGGCGCAAATCTCTTCGTTCCGTGCTCGGTAATGCTTCACATGCCTCGGATGCCTGCCCTGGTGAGTGGCCTCCCCCAGCACGACCCCTGGAAGAGGAAAGTGACGAGTGCCCAGCAAATAACGGGCGGGGGTGGGGGGGGGGGGGGAGGAGGAGGAGGAGGAGGAGGAGGAGGGGCCGGCCGCGGTGGTCTAGCGGTTCAGGCGCTCAGTTCGGAACCGCGCGCGACTGCTACGGTCGCAGGTTCGAATCCTGCCTCGGGCATGGATGTGTGTGATGTCCTTAGGTTAGTTAGGTTTAAGTAGTTCCAAGTTCTAGGGGACTGATGACCTCAGAAGTTAAGTCCCATAGTGCTCAGAGCCATTTGAACCATTTTGAACAGAAATCATAATAAAATATTTAAAAAATAATTAGTATCGAGAAGATGTCGAAGAAGGAAAAACGCCATCTTCTTAATTTTCCTTCGCGGGGCACTTAGCCTTCCCTCGAAACAAAGTTCGGGAAACTGTTGTGTATAAGATGGTATGAATGCCAGAAGACTGTAACAGTTTGCAGAACGACCTGCAGAGGACTGCAGCGAATGGCAGTTACCCCTGAAAGTCCTCGTCGGTGGCTGTGCTGTCAGCGGGGCAGATTACTAAGCGAAGGGACCCGAGTTCGATTCCCGGCCGGGCACTGGATGTTGTGTGGTCCTTATGTTCGTCTCGTCATACTCACATGGCACTTCTGAAGCGGCTGAATGGGCACGGCCCAAAAGCCAACTGAAAGATAAAACCTGCACGTAAAAGAATGTATCAGTATGCATACACTGGAAAGGAAATTCAATACCGTAAAACTACACTATTGATGACAAATTGCTGGAAACTGTAATCACCGTAAAATATCTTGGAGCATCTGTCCGGAGCGACATTAAGTGGAATGCCCACAATAGTAGGGAAACCAAATGCCAGAAGGGATTCATAGGACGAATTTCAAAGAAGCTCGTCCAAGGTGCTTGTTCAGTCGATTCTTGAGTATTCTTAATCAGTATGGAATTCTTGCCAGATAAGACTGACCGGTGAGGGAGAGGGGGACATAGGGTGAGGGAGAGGGGGATGGGGAGGGGTCCAACGAAGAGCGGCACGTTTCGTCACGGGTTCGTTTAATCGGCGCGAGAACGTTACATACATGCTACTCCAGTGGTAGACGCTCAAAGAGGATTTGTGCATGCCGGAGAGATTTACTACTCAAATTTCGAGAGAGAGCTTTCCAGGAAGAGTCGGACACCACATTACTTCCTCCCACGTACATCCCGCTAGATGTCCACGACGAGAAAATTCGAGTAAATGGAGCTAATACAGAGGCTTACCGACAACCATTTTTCCCATGCGCCGTTCGTGAATGAAAGAGGAGAAAGGGAGGAGGGAGGGAAAGAGATCAGTTAATGGTAGCAGAAGAACTCTGCTCCATACGCCTACAGGCGGCTTGCGGAGTGTTGTAGATAGATGTAGAGGCCATCATAGTGTGGCTGATGTTCTCTATTTACAATACTTTATATCAGAGACGCGTTTAACATTTCTTTGTCATCGTGATAACCTACTGTTGAAATAATCATTGTCAATATGTAACTGACGCATTTCGTAATATTTCAACCACTCGGATGAAATGTTGGATAAGCTTCACTGCCTAGCGTAACAAAACATACAATGACATCGCAGTTCAGAAAAGCTCGCCCATCAGGAATCTTCAGTTTTCCACCTGACAGATGCAGAAACAAAGCTGAAGGCTAAGACATTCCGCCATCGCTTTGTTTTCTGTAGCCACCAACATATTTTTCTGAGCTTAGAATTATCGTCACCCAGTCCTTGTGACACGGTAGAACCAGAAGTCTGTAGTTACCGAACATAAGGGCAAAATGGGCAAGGCTAATATTTCGTATGCTTTTTCCGTCTTCATACTTAAGCAGTTTGGAAAACGAAATGCTGAAGTAGCCCGATGTTTTTCAGGAGATATCGAAATTACTAAAGATAAGTACATGAAGTACCACAACATGCTTGATGTGGCTGAAATAGCATTAAATAACACATTAAAACACGCCTAAGTTTATGAGGGATCTTAGGGAGCGTGACTTTACCTCTAAAACTATGGCCGACTGTCGAATGAATGTGATCAAGGTACTACACGGTAACCAGTAAAGATCTCCGGTAATAATATTTCTATCTGACAAGACTCCAAATGGTGCCTAATTTTCTTATATCGTGATCCATACAAACTTTTTACATTTTAACAATTCGGGTAGTAAGCTTCCGAGGAAAATACAATCAGTTTTCGCATATTGAAACTAAGTATTGCTGATGTAGCGTCAAAACACGCAGAAAACAGTTCGTCCGAAAAAGAAGACATTCGTTCTTGAAAATCAGCAGAACAATAAATAAGTTGTTAGTCTTCCGTGTGTTGACCAGGGGAGGGGGGGGGGGGGGGGGATGAATGACGAGAAGCTGGCCAAATGACAGGTCATTTACTTATTTTTTCCCCATGTAGTCTTCACTTCGCAATAAAGGTATTAATTATGCGCTACTCTCTCAACGGCCACTTTAATTCCGTAGTTATCCAACAGCATTTCCGGTTTTTTTTCTAGTTTCCTTTCTTAATCTGAGCATTGTGATGCGGCGTACTAACAACAGTTTTCTGTTTATTTGGGTTGTTATTTAACAGAGTAGAATAGTTTGATTTAAAATAACGAGCTAATTATTTCGTGTAGTTCCAGACAGTATCAGTTTCAGTTTTAATAGCTGTCATTCCAAATAGGAAGAACTAAGTGTTGTTACTAGTTAATTCTCACCTCTTAGTTATCTGATGAGTTAGTCGCGCCGCTATATGTTGGTTTCTGTCTGGTGCGTCTCTTGCTGCTTTGCCTCCAAACAAAATTTACGGTTTCAGTACATACGAAATTTTATTGTTATCCCATTTTTTGTTTTGTTTTGTTTAGTAGGGGACTACTGTCTAAAGGGATATCTACCTCTACACCGTACCAACTGTTGATCGACAAAGTCGCCATTCTTCTTAATTATATGTCGCACAGCACGTGATTTTTACAAAATTTGTCTGGCGACATTATCACCCGAAATAAATGCCAGTCTGCTCCCTTATTCCAGAAGATTTTTTTATAGACTGAACATAAGATCTTTTTACACCAGCAAGAAAATGCAACATCAGATGTGCTTGAAACGAATGCCAGTTTCATCCATTGTTTTTCACGAACTCGCTCAATTTCGATGACTCTCATCTCCATAATGCATTTTCAGTTTTTGTAGAAATTTTGCTAAAAATGTTTTTATGTCGGCTGATGTAATCTCCGTATATTTTGTAATTTCAGATGCACTGTTAATGTTGGAAGCAGAATGACGACTGTGTTGCAAAAATGGTAGTATCTCTCTGTAACAGGATTTCGTGAAGAGCAGTTGTATACTGCTATCAGATCGTTTACTGTATGAGGTACCGTACTCCTAACTTTCAGAACAATTATACATATGAACACCACATTAAAATCATTTAGGTTTGCCGTCTGAGTTATCGGTCTTTTTAGCGAACGACGCGCGGGCTTCGTCCTTGTTTTACTTTTTATCCATCGGAGCAGTATGGCGAAGGCAATTTAATTTTTAGTTCTGGACCTCCGACTCTGAATGGCGTACTTGATAGACTTTTCTCAGTGTCCCTGTTTTTAGCTGTCTTCTCTTGGATTGGAATTGACGTGTAGCCGTTTCTAACTACTCTCTTTGTCTTCGTCTTCCACAATTTTGACGTGGGCGCGTGTGACCCTAGTTGTTTTAAGACAAAACCAAACCACATTAAAAAAAAAACTGATTCATCACTATTAGAAGTCAGTAGCTACATTTTGTTCGCCTTGGTGTGTAATCAGACTTCTCGAATAACGCTACAACATTCGAGGAACCCTACAAACATTGTGCCATCGGGATTTCATGTGATCAGTAATGCAGAACAAATAAATTGTTGTGCATTATATAAATATTTGTTCGTTGACAGCATCACAGAACTGATATTAAAGTAAGTATTTCTTCTTGAGACATAACGATCTGAACACAACGTAAGTAAATACCATTTCGAAAACATATTTTAACCGTAAAACGTTTTGCTTTACAAATAGCCAGTCTCACAGACATCTCATTTCATGAAGTATTTCAACATTCGTAGAACAGCGTGGTTAAAAAAAAATTCTCACCGGGAAAAAAATTGCGGTGTAATATTTTCTTCCCGATCTGAATGCCTCCGCTGCCCTTGAAGTATCTGTGTTAAACCCGAGCGTCCCAGGGGAGCCTGTTAAAAGGGCTTCACCCATTGTAATAGTAGTTCGGGAATGGCGACAGTACGCAAAGATTTTTTTAAAAATTTACTACTGAAATTCACCTACGAGAAGCATTAATACCGAAGTCGCTACGTTTGATACCTTCTGGCGTTTGATGCGGTTGTGGTCAATTTCCAGTCATTGCTGATAAAAACAGATAACAGATAAAAAGTAACGCGAAGTACTCATAAGTTTTACAGAAAAAGAAAAAGGTTACATTTTCTTGTCATAGACTCCCATGCGCATGTCCAAATGGGACATTTACATTTTCTGTAAACCGGCCGGTTCTAGGCGCTACAGTCTGGAACCGCGCGACCGCTACGGTCGCAGTTTCGAATCCTGCCTCGGGCATGGATGTGTGTGATGTCCTTAGGTTAGTTAGGTTTAAGTAGTTCTAAGTTCTAGGGGACTTTTGACCAAAGAAGTTAAGTCCCATAGTGCTCAAAGCCAGCTGTCACAGTAAAATATTTGTGGGAAGGGGGGGGGGGGGGGAGGGAAGGAGGAAGAGGGCTGTTAGTTCTCATAGTAAAGTCAATGAGGTGGCACATCAAGAGCCGTGACAGGTAAATACGAATGTTAAATTGAGATCCATGACAGGTCTAAAACTAGCACATTCGTTATTGTCTCTGAACGTTAATTCGACCATAGCGGTTAAGCAAGCCACAATATCCTCTGTAATGTACAGAGCACCTAGTCCAAAACGCAGAGAGAGAATCTGTACTGAGGCAGGGCAACCGAACGGAGTAGCCCAACAGGCATACTACTACTACGCCGTGTCCAAGGAATAGAAAAGCAACTGGAATCACTCAATAGAGGAAAGTCCACTGGACCTGACGGGATACCAATTCGATTCTACACAGAGTACGCGAAAGAACTTGCCCCCCTTCTAACAGCCGCGTACCGCAAGTCTCTAGAGGAACGGAGGGTTCCAAATGATTGGAAAAGAGCACAGATAGTCCCAGTCTTCAAGAAGGGTCGTCGAGCAGATGCGCAAAACTATAGACCTATATCTCTTACGTCGATCTCTTGTAGAATTTTAGAACATGTTTTTTGCTCGCGTATCATGTCATTTCTGGAAACCCAGAATCTACTATGTAGGAATCAACATGGATTCCGGAAACAGCGATCGTGTGAGACCCAACTCGCCTTATTTGTTCATGAGACCCAGAAAATATTAGATACAGGCTCCCAGGTAGATGCTATTTTCCTTGACTTCCGGAAGGCGTTCGATACAGTTCCGCACTGTCGCCTGATAAACAAAGTAAGAGCCTACGGAATATCAGACCAGCTGTGTGGCTGGATTGAAGAGTTTTTAGCAAACAGAACACAGCATGTTGTTATCAATGGAGAGACGTCTACAGACGTTAAAGTAACCTCTGGCGTGCCACAGGGGAGTGTTATGGGACCATTGCTTTTCACAATTTATATAAATGACTTAGTAGATAGTGTCGGAAGTTCCGTGCGGCTTTTCGCGGATGATGCTGTAGTATACAGAGAAGTTGCAGCATTAGAAAATTGTAGCGAAATGCAGGAAGATCTGCAGCGGATAGGCACTTGGTGCAGGGAGTGGCAACTGACCCTTAACATAGACAAATGTAATGTATTGCGAATACATAGAAAGAAGGATCCTTTATTGTATGATTATATGATAGCGGAACAAACACTGGTAGCAGTTACTTCTGTAAAATATCTGGGAGTATGCGTGCGGAACGATTTGAAGTGGAATGATCATATAAAATTAATTGTTGGTAAGGCGGGTACCAGGTTGAGATTCATTGGGAGAGTGCTTAGAAAATGTAGTCCGTCAACAAAGGAGGTGGCTTACAAAACACTCGTTCGACCTATACTTGAGTATTGCTCATCAGTGTGGGATCCGTACCAGATCGGTCTGACGGAGGAGATAGAGAAGATCCAAAGAAGAGCGGCGCGTTTCGTCACAGGTTTATTTGGTAACCGTGATAGCGTTACAGAGATGTTTAATAAACTCAAGTGGCAGACTCTGCAAGAGAGGCGCTCTGCATCGCGGTGTAGCTTGCTCGCCAGGTTTCGAGAGGGTGCGTTTCTGGATGAGGTATCGAATATATTGCTTCCCCCTACTTATACCTCCCGAGGAGATCACGAATGTAAAATTAGAGAGATTAGAGCGCGCACGGAGGCTTTCAGACAGTCGTTCTTCCCGCGAACCATACGCGACTGGAACAGGAAAGGGAGGTAATGACAGTGGCACGTAAAGTGCTCTCCGCCACACACCGTTGGGTGGCTTGCGGAGTATCAATGTAGATGTAGATGTAGACGCAAATGAAACTTTGTGAAGGCCCAATTCACTTGTGTCTAGAACATGTTCAGCTGGCGTCTTAGGAAAATTCTTGACCGACTACGTCAGCTCAGCCACTACGCCGTTCGTAAAGCCGTCGGCACACGTACCGTGATGTCGAACGTTAACGCTGAGCGTGCCAAGTTCAACGTGATGCTGAACGCTCAGGAACGATGCGACTTGTGCATACGGTACGTGGGCCCCAACGTGGTATACGCGATCGCAACGCACTCCAGCGGCAGTTGAGGGATGTTTCTAGTACTTCGTAAATCACACTGTTTACTCAACGTGCGTGCGTAAAATTCCCACGTTAGCTCTATTAAAACGCACATTTCCTCCATCGTCCACGAAAAAGAAAGTACCATGTCCAATCAATAAGGACACAGGCTTATAAAAGTTACATTACAAACAGCGCGGTACAAATTTGGAATACTTCTCTGCATACGATAAACATTATTTCATCATTCCCACATTTTAATAAAACCCCAAGGTCAGGCTTACTTGATCACTGTTTCTACGCAGTAGCAGAATCTTTGCAACATGTGAATTACGAAGCGTAAAAGAAAAAGGAGAAAAATAACTTTATACAAGTAGCGCAAGCTGTCCTGTAGATTAAACCAATCGAACAAAGTAACCCCTCAAAAAAAGATGAACTTATATTTACATAACATCAAATATTATAGCATATACTTACATTAAACTAATAAAGTATCAGAACCTAATAAACGCGAATGTTAGGAAAAAAAAATTTGGAAGTGTTAAGACGCGAACCACCGCCCCAATAAAAAAAAAGTTTTTCCTGGACAGAGACGCTACCCATTACGCTAAACCCCAGACTCCCTTCGTTTAATTACCGCTTCCTAAAACCGTTAATCGTAGATAATTACGTTACTAATAGAAATTTAATTATAACAAATTGTACCAAAAACAATGCGCTTTTGGTGGATCTCCAGTGTGACGCTGCCTTCAAATAGCCTACTTACATAATACGCAGGTTACAATAATTCTTTTGCCTCGAATATGATGTTTCTCATAATTTTATTGGAACGAATCACACAACTAACAACGGGTTTTCCAGTGATTCTCAATTTGCTGGTGCTCAGAAACGGCATATATACATATAGGCTTGAAATGAACGCCAATATGGCGCCTCACAACTCCGTACTGAAGGGAGACGGCGTGCGTGTGACGTAGGTGGCGTTGTGCCATCTCATTGGTCAACGCTCAGACGCACGCTCAGAATACCTGGCATGCCAGATATTGCTCTGCACGTTCGGAAAGACTCCCGAACGTGATATTCCACGCTATGACGTCAGAAACTCGGCACGCTCAACGTTCGGATGCACGGTCCGTGTGCCGACGGCTTAAGCATCAGAACCTGTGACAAAAAGCGAACACTGGAAACCTCAACAGAAGACTAAATGTCTTCCTACATTCTGTGTAGTGCTGCAGTAGATAGCGGAGTGAAGGCAGTCGGAAACATCATACGTAAGTATGTATCTGGCGGACGCGCGCCAGCAGAGGCAGGAGCGGCGAGCGGCGAGCAGCGCGAAGCACTTCCGGCCAGTGCACTTCCGGGGTCGATCGCCTCGCCTCGGCCCGGCCCCGCTGCCACAGTCTTTGCTCTTCGTGCTCGGTGCATTATCGACTGCAAGCAGCGTAGCCCAGTATCCCTGCGTTTTCGCAAATGCCCACGCAAGTTTTCTGTGGTGCTTCCTCAGTGTGCGGTCCCCCGCCATTTTTGTCAGGCATTTCTTACTTGTTTCTTATTTACGATGTTTGGGAAATAGTGTAAATGTGACTCGTGAAAATCTGTTTTACCCTGTAGGAAAATAAACGGTAAAAGTTTGTCTGATTTTGGGATAACTAATTCGTTGCAGGCAAATGCTGAAATCCTTCGTTTCAGCTCGACGAAGTGACTAATCTCTGGAAGTTAGTGTTTCCTCGTATGTATAGCATCCATGAGGTTCTTGACGCGATCATCTAGTACGCATGACGACTGATTAGCGTTACGCTTACATTGTGTCTACAACTTGAAGAATAGCATTATCAATGTTGAAAACGATCGTGCCCGTGAAACGCATATACAAAGTCGGGTCGATAGTTCAGTACTCTTGGTTTGAAACTATTTGATGCAAACATTACTTGCGTCACTCAGAGCTGCAGATACCTTCCGTACGAAGTAGAACCTACGAGCGTTGTACCTTGATTGCAGCTTGAGGCGATCAGTGTAGCGATGCGCTTAAATCAGCTACGACTTCTTCGCAAGTAAACAGTAACAAATCCAAAAGTTTGTTTGTATACCGCTTTCCATTTCCAGGCATCGTCTTAAGGAGGCGACCCTCCGCCTGAGAACAGGAACATTAATCTATTAAAATATCGTGTGACGTGTAGTACAAAGGAAGGGACTAATTAGCATCTGGACGTACGTGGTCATATTGTTGTAAAGTCCAGACCAGCCGGGGTTAGCAGCTCAGTAACCAGTGAGCCCGCGATTCTTTAACGAATCCAACTCCCATATATGTAACAGCATCAAACAGCTGATTATTTCAAAAGAGTTAACGTGTTAAATAATTGACGTTAACCATGCAAACAAGAAAAAGTTTGGAAAGGCTTAAAATGAAGCTTAAAGTTAGATGGAAACAGTTAAGCGCTCTCATTCTCAAATACTGTATGAATTAAGTCTGGACATTTGCGAGCCCTCATTTACGCTGTCTCAAGGTAAACACAGTTTGTAACTACAAAACTTCTCTAACCGCGTTAAGCTTTCAACGTAAGATCATACATCTTACTGTTAGTGAGAAGATGATGACGGCATTTTATTTATTTTTTAATTCGTCCAATAATAGCAAGAAATATTTAAAACTTTTTTCCGCCGGAAGACGTTAAATACCGAACCTGCAACTGGTACCGGTTCGGGCGTAGCGATTTAGTAATACAGATGTGAGACATTGCCCACAGTTACCAAGTTGTCATTCGTCGTTTTTTAGGATCTGAATGAATGAACCGTCCATTTTTGTCATTTTTTCAGAGATGTTACAGGCAGCTGTTGATAATTTGTTTTTCTTCCAAGGAATAAGGGTTGTGGTACCGGAAACCATGCCGAAAGGATTGTGGTAGTCGATTTATATTTAGTGTTCGTCCCATAGCCGATTAGTTTCCGGTAAAACTGAAAGGATAAACCCTACATTATTTTATTTCATTGCAAGGACTACAACTATCTAAAGAGATATATACGCATACAATCTTCACTTGAGCTTTATTCTCTTTAATTTTCCGAGAAAATTCGAGATCGCTTTAAAAATCACCGTTCAAAAAAATACTCTTAAGCACACTTAAATGCACTCAAGTATTTAAAAATATAGCTTATCCGTTTTTCGAATGGCGATGTTTTCTTTAGCGAGATCCGAGCGAAATGCTTCACTTACCAAACTACTATGTACTTCACACTTCTCGTACACTTTTGTCCATAGAACTTTTCTCTTGATGATGCACTTTGCTCCCTTTCTTCTTTCCTTCTTGCCTCCCTTCAATCGTGGTTTATACCAAGTTACATCATCTACCACTGTTTGAAACAGTAAAGAAAGAGAATGAAATTCGTCCGCCCCTCCCTCCTCAAAAATTATATCCACGTATGAAATATCAAGCAACATTTGGAATATGATGCACCGTTTCTAATCTTTCGTCGAATATCACAGTCATTTGGAATTCAGATGCCATTTAATTTTGCTGTTGCCTATCGTTACTCTTCATTATTTTCTAGCCAGACGTCCTTTCAGAGGATGTTGGATCATGCGCTGTCTTCACTATTGCAAAAGAGAACCTCTTTCTTATTTCTGGAATCTACTGATGAACTAGCGAACTCCTACTGCTTTGTGCCTGTGACATTCCACTGTAAACCTCCGCCTCCCATCCCCCTCATCCCAGTGTCATCGTTCACCAGATTTCACTGAGCTGAAACCTCAAAGCGTTTTTCACATGTGTTTCTCATGTTGACACAGTTGTATGTTGTTTGATTCTCGTTACAGATTTTCGGGTGTCGATATCTGGTATTTACTAATATGATTCCCTACGCTATTATTTTGTTACAGACAACGAAAAGTAGTGCGTGTTCTTTTCTGTAAGCGCCAGTGAATGTAAGTTGCTGAAAGGTTCTCTCTTCCAGCTCAACTTCTGCTGAGGAATTGCATTCAGCCTCCAAACTGACGTCGTCTGGCTGATGGGCATCTCACCGCTAAGGCTCGCGTAACGCAGAATCGTGCTGTATGGACGCGGCCGCGGCCGCGATGCTATGGAGGCAGTTTCCCGTTGCTGACGTTCCGTTCCGGGCGGCTCATCGATTCATGCAGCAGCTTTCACAGGCGGAGCCGATGCCGTCGCCTCACCTTTCTCTGCAGAAACAGGATCGCCCGGGTTGACCTACTCACCTACAACGGGGTCCTGTATGGGCGCCGGCGACTGCGTTTTCTGCCTCCTCAGACACACATTCTGGTGTACTTGCAGGTGCTGGACGCGGAAATTGTGCCGAATACTGTATTATACTGAGGCTCCAAAGAAACTGGTATAGGTATGCGTATTCAAATAGAGAAGAAGCTGAGTAGCACAGTCACCGTGGTGTAGTGGCCATGGTAGTAGACTGTTGCATGGAAGTCACCTGAACAGTAAAATTTTAATTTCTATATTCGGTTCGAGTACATTCTAAAAGTATCCACAAATGTCAAGAATCATTGTACTGGAATGTTCTGTAATTGCATATATACCGAATGTGTTTTGGCCGGAGGCAGTTCCCTCCGCGCTCTTGTATGAGCAAGTGCTGAATAAACCTTCGTTAAGTGAAGTTAGTGTTCGTAATTCATCTAATTACACCTCCTTATACGTGACAAAACGTAAACAGGCATCTCCGATATAGCGATGAAGTGGGGAATTTCCCGTACTACCATTTCACGAGTGTATCTTGAATATCGGGAATCCGGTAAAACATCAGATCTCCGACATCGCTGCGGCCGGAAAAAGATCCTGCAAGAAGGGGACCAACGACGACTGAAGAGAATCGTTCAACGTGACGCAAATGCAAGCCTTCCGCAAATTGTTGCAGATTTCAATGTTGGGCCATCAACAAGTGACAGCGTGCGTGTCAGCGTGCGAATCAGACGAAACATCATCGATATGAGCTTCCGGAACCGAAGACCCACTCGAGTACCCTTGATGGCTTGATGACTGCACGACACAAAGCTTCACGGCTTGACTGGAAACATGTTGCCTGGTCGAACGACTCACGTTTCAAATTATATCGAGCGGATCGACGTGTACGGCTAGGGAGACAACCTTGTGAGTCCATGGACTCTGCATGTCAGCAAGCGACAGTTCGAGCTAGTGGAGGCTCTGTAACAGCGTGGGGCGTGTGCAGTTGCAGTGATATGGGACCCCTGATACGTCGAGATACGACTGTGACAGGTGACATGTACGTAAGCATACTGTTTGTATCCATCGAGCATTCCGACGGACTCGGGCAGTTCCAGCAGGACAAAGCGACATCCCATTCGTCCAGAATTGGTAGTGTGTGGCTCCAGGAACACTATTTTGAGTTTAAACACTTCCGCTGGCCACCAGGCTCCCCTTCATGAACATTATTGAGCATATGTGGGATGCCTTGCAACGTGCTATTCACGAAGAGATCTCCACCCCCTCGTACTCTTACGGATTTATGGACAGCCCTGCAGGATTCTAATGTCAAGTCCCACCAGCACTACTTCAGAATTAGTCGAGTCCATGTCACGTCGTGTTGCAGCACTTCTGCGTTCTCGTTGGGGCCGTAAACGATATTAGGTAGGTGTACCAGTTCCTTTGACTCTTCAGTGTATTACGAAGAGGTCTTGTACGCCGTTTTTTTAAGGCTTTCCACCACATGGTTAGGAGCATATATTGTGTGCTCGTGAAAATTCAGCAAGAAAGTCGCAAAAGATCTGAAATAAAATGGTAACCTGTTTCTGTACTAATTTTTCATGTTATACACTGCCGGAAAAAAATGAAACACTCACGGACTACGTTCAGTGGTACACGGGTGAAATGGGCGCATACTGAAGGTTTATAATGTTAGCGATTCATTTGTCATGGCCATCAGAAGGCATGTCTGTGCACCCTTAGTTTTGAGTCTGAGCGCAGTAACTATGCTGAATTTAGAGTTGAAGAGCGTTCGCAACATTCATTCTAGAGTACAAACAAGCGCCACCGCCGAGTACGTACTCCTGTTGAAGAGCTTCAGCCATTTGAGCGATGTCGCCTTGTGGGCCTGTGGGAAGCTGGACTGCTTCTGGTTTTGCAGACAGTGTCGCTGCTTTCAACCGTGGTGTGTGGAACATTGCCACACCTACACTCCAGCTTCTGGACGTCCGGATAGTAGAGATGCACTTCCAGATCGACGCATTGTGCGAGGCGGTGTTGGCCGACCAACATCATCCAAAGACGAAATAGTGTAATGTTGCACCTGATTCCACACCACACCACGACGCGACACCGCTACATCACGAAGCGTGAATATTCTGGTGTCGCGAAAGAGTTGAGTGGAGAGTGGATTGATGTTCTGTTGCTTTCAGTGACGAGAGCAGGTACTGTGTATAAGAGTGTGCTATGCGTACACGCGTACGGCGTAGACCTATTCTAGATTGCATTAGCTCACGACACACATGTCGCATCCCAAGTCGTCATCAGTGACAACCTGCGGCCACATATGTTATTTCTGCAGGATAAAGTAACTAGTGCCCGCTACAATGTGCAAGTTGTTATCCATTTGCTGCTGCCATTTCTTCGACCGGAAGCTGCTGTGCTTTCTCAGCAGGACAATGCACTTCTACATTACGACTGCTGCTACGCAGTGTGTTCATAGCGGGATACAACTACTGCCCTGGCCAGCAAAATCACCAGGTCTGACTCCAATCGATCATGTATGGGACGTGCAGTGGGAACTTACTCGCCTTCCAGACGCTGTGACAACCGTTGCCGAATTGCAGCAAAAGGTGCAAGATGATCGTGGCTCTCTATAACAAGATGCAATTTGACATGCGAGGAACGCACCAGCGTTGCCGCCAGAAGGGCTAGCTGTGTACTGATGCGACTGTTTGAACACTCTTTTTCTGTGTGCTGGGTGTTTTCGTTTGTTCTGAATTAGTCATATACTGTTACAACTATAAACTATCTGTACACCACTTGCCAATGAAATGACATTGTCATTAAAGGCAGCTTTTTTGTGTTATTTATGGCAGGGGGAACTATTTGTAGGGCATGCCCGTGGTTCAGCATTCCATACAGAATTCACGTAAAGTGTCATTTATATGTGGTACTAGTGTTACTAAAAATATTCACCCGCTAATTTCCTACTGAGGGTGAACTGCGGTAGTGGTAATTACACAGTGCTCAACTGCATTTAGTTGCACGTGTTATCTATATATGATCGAATGAATGCTGCTTTCATTTGGTCCAACCACTTGGCAATCGCAGTTCGTGCAGGAGACAACAGCACGGCCCTACAGGTCTTGTGGTAGAAGCTTAACCGAACACCAGAAAGTACGAGTAGTCCTCGGAGATGACACACTACACATGTGCCGCACAGGAAGGCAACTCTGCGAGCGGCAGGTGAAACTATACCTTCAATAAAGTAACTTTCGTGATTGACAGATGGCAGTGGTTGGCGGCTCTGTTTCCGTCTTGCAGACACCCTCGATTGACAAGACTCCTACAGAGCAGTCAACACGACGAGCAGGTGACGTTCGAGGAAGAACTGCGATTGGCTGGCCGCTGGCCTCTACCAGTTAGCGCGCTAAAACGTCAGTCATAGTTACTGTAATCGAAGTATAATAGACGGTCATGGATTGTTAGTACACAAGTTTATTATACCATGCATAAATTTTATTTCTTAAACAAATAATGAACTCTTTTCAGGCACGCCGAATATTACCTGACTGTTGCGTAACACATAGCGTTGAGTTAAGTGTATCGAAGGAATGGACACTGGCTGCGAGAGGCCATTGATTTAAATCAATGGGAAAAGTTGAAAATTTCTGCCAGACCAGGATTCCAACCTGGGTCTCCTACCTGCTAGGCAGATGCTCTGACCACTAAGCTATCCAGATACAGTTGTCATCAGAACTGCAGCGTCCCCCGTCAGACCCAAATTCTCAACTCAGCCACACACTAATGTAGTGCCCCTTGCCCATTATCCTCATTGCTTGCGACATTTCGCCGGTTTCCGTAATAGTTGCGGGCATCTGGTGGCCAATTATCTCTTCACTCCAGATGCAGGATAATTTGCAAGGGATACTACACTAGTAGTGTGTATCTGAGTTGAGAATTTGTGTCTCATGGGAGGCGTGCTAGGTTAGTCCGTGCAATTGCCTGTCAAATTGCTCTCCGTCAGGGGAGAACGAATTTGTACCTTGAGCAAGCAGTCTAGGAAACCAAGGAGAAATTTAATGAAGCGGAATAAATTTCAGGGTAAAGAAATACAAACTTCGAGCATTGCCAATGACATAGTAAGGCTTCCAGAGACATGAAAGGACTTCGAAGAGCAGCTGAAGAGAATAGATAGTACCTCGAACAGGAATTATAAGGGGAACAACGGAAATGAAGTAAAGGTAACTGAATATAATCGAATTAAATCAGGCGAGACTGAAGCAATTTTGGAACAGAGAGACTAACAATAGTAGTTTTTTGCTCTATGGACAGCAAACTGTGATACCGAGGTAGAGGACATTATATGCTGACTGCTCTAGAAGGAAAAACATTTTTGAAAAAGAGGAACTCATTATCTAATGAAAATTTAAGTGTTAGTCTTTTTTTGAGGTATTTGTCTCTGTACCTTTGTACGGAAGTGAAATATGGACGATAAGCAGTTCAGACAAGAAGACAAAGGAATCTTTTGAATTTGTGTGTTATAAACGAATGCTGAATATTGGGTGTGTAGATTAAGAGGATTGGACAGGATAGAGTAACGTGAGGAGCTGCAGAAAAGTAGTCTTTCGAGGGAAAGCTACAAAAATAACTGCGAGAACCAGTTTAGATCACAGGTGAGAGACAGTTTTCTCTTAAGCACCCCCAGGTTATGAAATAACGAGAAAGCCACGTCATTGTCAACATTGAGCAAGCAACTTAGTGTGGGGGTGAAGGATATTTCTAGAGTCACCACCATTTTCCCCTTCTTCGTTTCCGCTAGCGGATGTCGCGTGGGAAAAATGGCTGTCGGTAAACCTTCGGAGAAGCTTTAGTACCTCCGCTAATCATAACGCCTCTTTCGTAGGAACAAACGGTTCTGTAAATCATGTCATTGTTGTGACAGCACATGCGAAAATAGTGAAGGGGCGGCCCAAGTTTGGTTAGAGGCGGTGCGCGGCTGGCCGCGGGTTATTTCTGGACTGCGCGCTCAGTAATCACAGCGTTATCTCCGGCGCCTGGCGCTCGTGGCACAGAAAGGGGTGGGGGGGGGGGACGGAGATGCGTGAGCGCACGTCACACCGATATCATCGTGACATTTAATCAGGAAATAAAGCAGGCGCCGGCTGGGAGAGGCTGCGTTTTTGTTCGTTCGTTAAAAAAGTTTTCGTATTTGCCGCTATTATGTGGCAGATGTCTTCAAGCGTCGTCGAGAAAATGCAGATGTTCTCGTGAGTAATAATGTTCACTTTATCACTATATATATATTAGTAAATCTTTTTCTGCATCTACATTCTCCGCAAGCAACCGTATGGTGCGTGGCGGAGGGCACCTTACCACTTCTCCTGCTGCACTCACAAATTGAGCGAGGGAGAAACGACAGTCTGTGTGCCTCCGCACGAGTGCTAGTCTCTCTGATCCTATCCTCGTGGTCCTTGGCGGCAGCAGAATCGTTCTACAGTCAGCCTCAGATGCCGGTTCCTTAAATTTTCGCAACAGAGCCCCTCGAAGGAATGTCGCCTTCCCGCCAGTGGTCCCCATTTCAGTTCCCGAAGCATCTCCGTGATACTTTCGTGTTGTTCGAACGTACCGGTAACAAATCTAGCAGTCCGCATATGAACTGCATCGCTGTCTTCCTTTAATCCGATCTTGTGCGGATCCCAAACATTCGAGCAGTACTCAACAATAGGTCGCACTTGTGTCCTGTATGCGGTCTTCTTTGCAGATGGACCTCACGTTCCCGTAATTCTTCCGATAAACCGAATTGAGCCATTCGTCTTCCCTACTACAATCCATACATGCGCTTTCCATTTCATACTGCTTTACAGCTTTACGCCTAGATATTTTATCGGCGTGACTGTGCCAAGCAGCACACTGCTAACGCTGTACTCCGACATTATGGGTTTGTTTTTGCTACTCACATGCATTAACTTAAATTTTCCAGCATTTAGAGCTATCTGTTATTCGTCACACCAACTAGAAATTTTATCTGTGGTCTGTATTGTTGTAGTTAACTCGTACATTGTATTACGAACGTTAACTGGAGCCACAATTTCCACCTTCATTTACGGTAGTTATTGTTTCCAATGATCTCAAGGGTCAGAGGAAGAAAGTGCTAATCCTCGGCAGCGGCATTTTGAGTTAGTGTACTTTATGCGTCAGTTATATGAAGAGATTAGAATTCAACGGAAATAAAGACCGGGCTGGATACCTACAGTAAGGAAGGCTTCAAAGCAGTCATAATTAGTAAGTCACCAGATGAGAACCCTACAGATCTCAAATCATGTACACCAATATGTGACATGTCATGCTGGCGAAGGTCGAGGGGAGCTAATGTGCAAGTGCCTACATGCTTATAAAACTCTCAGGGACATAAGCTCTCCACAGTTTGGCTTCAGAACAGCAAAGTCAATAGATGATCCCATCAACCGTGCACTTCAGATAGTCAGAAACGCGACAAATAAATACGCAATGGCCATAATGATGGACGTTGCAGGGGCATCAAACAACCAATGGTGACCCACAATGTTTAAATGAAACGTAACTATATTGTTCCACAGACATTTTCAAGTCTCAAACATCTATGATGTATACACGCAGACTGAAGCGATGAATGAAAATGTGTACCAAGGCTGGGATTCGAACCTATGACTTTTGCTCACAAGACAGATGCGCTCACCACTACGACATCGTGGCAGAGATTTCTGGAACTATACAGTTCAGTTTGGTTAAAACAACTAAGCCTGTGTTTCAGGAGGGTTTCCCATTTCATTCAGTGCTGAGCTACTATTCCAGTTCAGTTGGAGAGCCTCTGCTAGGGAGAACATCAATTGAGCTGAGACGTGAATAGGAATCTATAATGAAGAGGTAGGCGTGCTAGGGTAATCTGTGCACTTCTGGAAGGCCTCTGTGTCAGGGAAGCGTAGTGGTTAGCACACCTACCTAGTGAGTGAGGGACCGGGTTCGAATCCTAGCCTTGGTTCAGATTTTCATTCGTCGCTTCAGTCTGCACACATATATGAGTCACAAATGTTCAAAAACATAAATGATTTGGAGCTACACAGTCTCTGTAAAACAGCTACTGTGCAACATTTTCTTAGACTGTTGCAGATGGACAAGCGCAAAGTAATCAAGAGGGTTACCCAGGGCTGTCTACAAGGGCCTATCTGTGACACTATCTTCTGGGACATAAATATTGGACCACTCCTGCATTTATTGGATGGGGCAGTAGGCCAGATCGATTTGTTGTTGTGTGCAGAAGATCTACTGGTAATGAGCTCCATTAAAAGAGAAAGCCAAGGAACGCTACAAACCGTTAAGCAATGGTGTTACAACAATAAATTCAAGAGTGAAAAGCGAAACAACTTACACACTACTAAAGGACACTCATCAGTTAAGATCAGGAAGATAAACATCAAAATTATTCAGGAGTCGTAACACAACGTCGTCGGGTGCACGTAGACCAGAAACCAAACTTTAATAAGCGCATAAGACTGACAAAGAAACAAAACATAAAAAATGCTTGACAAATTGACAAGGTGCAATTCAGATCTCTATAGACAACCACTACTAATTATCCGGACTTACCACTGCCCTCTCTCTGAATCAGTACTATGCTTTGCAACGAGCTCATGGGCACAAAAACTGACCTTGTTCGCAAACAAGACCTCGTTCGGACGAGGACAGAGAAGTGTCGTGCTCCGACTGTCGGGGGCTTACGGCGCCACCTCAGTGGAGGCACTGTGCGTGCTGCTGGGAATATACCCGATAGCTATTACCGCCAAATACAGAGCCGCAACATACTGGTTAAGAATGGGGAGACTAGACCAGGTAAATGCAATTACCGATGTACCGATACAAACTAAACGCCGACTGAAAAGCTTGCGGACGGATGTAAGGCGAGGTAGGTGGGACGCAAGCTATAAGGGATGTAGTCTGCACGATTTTCTCCCCTACTTATGGGGACGGCTAAGAATAACACACACCGATCCCAGCCGCAGTATGGTGCATTCCTTAACTGGACCGTACCTTATCCCACGCACTTGCACCGCGTGAGTCTGACAGACACCTACCTGTACACGATGGAAAGAAGGCTCCCCAGAGCAGTCTTCTCCTGCGGGCAATACAGGAACTTCAGAAAAACACCACACTTTGATTACAGTTACACGGAATAACAAATGAGAAATAAAGAACAATGGAATCAACTGAACGCACTAACAGACAAAATATCCAAAGCAACATGTGAAGAGTGCATACGACCTTACAGACGGCGAGCTTATACGCAGCCCAGACAGATTCCAAAGGGTAGAAGAAGAAAGCAACTGACAACTGACACTGTAACTTCCAACTTTCAAGTTTGATCGACTAACAAAAAATGAAGGAAAAATAACGCAACAGTGCACACTGAACTTGTAAATAAGTTGAGATACTGTAAGGAAGTACATGCGTATTGTCGCATAAGGCAGTATAAATAAGTACATACATTAGAATAATACAGGAAACAGTCTGACTACCGCTAACCTGCTACCAACATAATGTAAGGAACTCTGACTGGTGGCCAATGACTCTAAGAAACTATTCCGAGGTACTACCACCAGTCACAATCGGTGACAGCACTAACTCATCTAATGTATATCCTATCTTGTGTTTTATTATTTTAAAAAAAACCAATTCATTTATATTTTCTGTTCACAATTACTCAGTTTCAAAACTTCTGCAAATAAAAACAATAAAAAAATGTTATAAAAGATGGCCGCCTCGACAGGGGCAACGGTATGATCGTGTGTGGGTGCCGCAGGGAGCTGTAGCACGTGCCCCTCACATTCCATAACCCACCGTAGCGGCTAAGTGTCAAACTGAAGATCCACCGTAAGAAATCATGTGGGGAGTCGTTACAAATAAATCGGCAAGTAGAAAAACTAGTCGAACAACACTGCCTGACAAAAAAGTGAAGCACCCACAAGGGTTCTAAATGTAACCTGCCGGGTTGGGAGGGTACGTGCTGTTATTTCAGTGATTACAAAGTAGTCAGGTTTACAAAAAGCAGTAAGAGACCTCCTAACAGTGCGATGCTCCACCCCATCTGGCCAGGAGCATGAAGTGATTCGCTTGGAAACGGTGTCATTGCATTCTCTTCCGAACCAAGATGGCCCACAACGTTGTAACGGATCCTTGATAACCTCAATGCTAGCGTAGGATGGAGTTGATCTCCGAGCTGGTCCTACACGTGTGCCATAGGGGCAGATCAGGCGATTCTGCCGACTACGGGAGCACTTCAACATCACGCAAACGGTTCATAGACACAAGTGTCATGTGAGGTCGAGCATTGTCCTGTTGAAAAATGGCACTAAGAAAGTCTAAGACAGTGTCAGGTAAGAGGAAAGGACGCAGGATGTGTGTGGGATACCGCTGTATCGTCAGTGTGCCTTCAGTCTACATCTACATTTATACTCCGCAAGCCACCCAACGGTGTGTGGCGGACGGCACTTTACGTGCCACTGTCATTACCTCCCTTTTCTGTTCCAGTCGCGTATTGTTCGCGGGAAGAACGACTATCTGAAAGCCTCCGTGCGCGCTCGAATCTCTCTAATTTTACATTCGTGATCTCCTCGGGAGGTATAAGTAGGGGGAAGCAATATATTCGATACCTCATCCAGAAACGCACCCTCTCGAAACCTGGACAGCAACCTACACCGCGATGCAGAGCGCCTCTCTTGCAGAGTCGGCCACTTGAGTTTGCTAAACATCTTCGTAACGCTATCACGGTTACCAAATAACCCTGTGACGAAACGCGCCGCTCTTCTTTGGATCTTCTCTATCTCCTCCGTCAACCCGATCTGGTACGGATCCCACACTGTTGAGCAATACTCAAGTATAGGTCGAACGAGTGTTTTGTAAGCCACCTCCTTTGTTGATGGACTACATTTTCTAAGGACTCTCCCAATGAATCTCAACCTGGTACCCATCTTACCAACAATTAATTTTATATGATCATTCCACATCAAATCGTTCCGCACGCATACTCCCAGATATTTTACAGAAGTAACTGCTACCAGTGTTTGTTCCGCTATCATATAATCATACAATAAAGGATCCTTCTTTCTATGTATTCGCAATACATTACATTTGTCTGTGTTAAGCGTCAGTTGCCACTCCCTGCACCAAGTGCCTATCCGCTGCAGATCTTCCTGCATTTCGCTACAATTTTCTAATGCTGCAACTTCTCTGTATACTACAGCATCATCCGCGAAAAGCCGCATGGAACTTCAGACACTATCTACTAGGTCACTTATATCTATTGTGAAAAGCAATGGTCCCATAACACTTCCCTGTGGCACGCCAGAGGTTACTTTAACGTCTGTAGACGTCTCTCCATTGATAACAACATGCTGTGTTCTGTTTGCTAAAAACTCTCCAATCCAGCCACACAGCTGGTCTGATATTCCGTAGGCTCTTACTTTGTTTATCAGGCGACAGTGCGGAACTGTATCGAACGCCTTCCGGAAGTCAAGGAAAATAGCATCTACCTGGGAGCCTGTATCTAATATTTTCTGGGTCTCATGAACAAATAAAGCGAGTTGGGTCTCACACGATCGCTGTTTCCGGAGTCCATGTTGATTCCTACAGAGTAGATTCTGGGTTTCCAAAAACGACATGATACTCGAGCAAAAAACATGTTCTAAAATTCTACAAGAGATCGATGTAAGAGATATAGGTCTATAGTTTTGCGCATCTGCTCGACGACCCTTCTTGAAGACTGGGACTACCTGTGCTCTTTTCCAATCGTTTGGAACCTTCCGTTCCTCTAGAGCCTTGCGGTACACGGCTGTCAGAAGGGGCCAAGTTCTTCGCGTACTCTGTGTAGAAACGAATTGGTATCCCGTCAGGTCCAGTGGACTTTCCTATGTTGAGTGGTTCCAGTTGCTTTTCTATTCCTTGGACACTTATTTCGATGTCAGCCATTTTTTCGTTTGTGCGAGGATTTAGAGAAGGAACTGCAGTGCGGTCTTCCTCTGTGAAACAGCTTTGGAAAAAGGTGTTTAGTATTTCAGCTTTACGCATGTCATCCTCTGTTTCAATGCCATCATCACCCCGGAGTGTCTGGATATGTTGTTTCGAGCCACTTACTGATTTAACGTAAGACCAAAACTTCCTAGGATTTTCTGTTAAGTCGGTACATAGAATTGTGTTTTTGAATTCACTGTACGCTTCACGCATAGACCTCCTTACGCTAACTTTGACATCGTTTAGGTTCTGTTTGTCTGAGAGGTTTTGGCTGCATTTAAAGTTGCAGTGAAGCTCTCTTTGCTTTCGCAGTAGTTTCCTAAGTTTGTTGTCGAACCAGGGTGGGTTTTATCCGTCCCTCACAGTTTTACTCGGCACGTCCCTGTCTAAAACGCATTTTACAATTGCCTTAAACTTTTTCCATAAACACTCAACATTTTCATTGTCGGAACAGAAATTTTCGTTTTGATCTGTTAGGTAGTCTGAAATCTGCCTTCTATTGCTCTTGCTAAACAGATAAACCTTCCTCCCTTTTTTTATATTCCTATTAACTTCCATATTCAGGGATGCTGCAAGGGCCTTATGATCACTGATTCCCTGTTCTGCACATACAGAGTCAAAAAGTTCGGGTCTGTTTGTTATCAGCAGGTGCAAGATGTTATCTCCACGAGTCGGCTCTCTGTTTAATTGCTCGAGGTAATTTTCGGATAGTGCACTCAGTATAATGTCACTCGATGCTCTGTCCCTACCACCCGTCCTAAACATCTGAGTGTCCCAGTCTATATCTGGTAAATTGAAATCTCGAACTAAGACTATAATATGCTGAGAAAATTTATGTGCATGTATTCCAAATTTTCTCTCAGTTGTTCTGCAACTAATGCTGCTGAGTCGGGAGGTCGGTAAAAGGAGCCAATTATTAACCCAGCTCGGTTGTTGAGTGTAACCTCCACCCATAATATTTCACAGGAACTATCCACTTCTACTACACTACAGGATAAACTAATACTAACAGTGACAAACACGCCACCACTGGTTGCATGCAATCTATCCTTTCTAAACACCGTCTGTGCCTTTGTAAAAATTTCGGCTGAATTTATCTCTGGCTTCAGCCAGCTTTTTGTACCTATAACGATTTCAGCTTCGGTGCTTTCTATCAGCACTTGAAGTTCTGGTACTTTACCAATGCAGCTTCGACAGTTTACAATTACAATACCGATTGCTGCTTGGTCCCCGCATGTCCTGACTTTGCCCCGCACCCTTTGAGGCTGTTGCCCTTTCTGTACTTGCCTGAGGCCATCTAACCTAAAAAACCGCCCAGTCCACGCCACACAACCCCTGCTACCCGTGTAGCCGCTTGCTGCGTGTAGTGGACTCCTGACCTATCCAGAGGAACCCGAAACCCGACCACCCTAGGGCGCAAGTCGAGGAATCTGCAGCCCACACGGTCGCAGAACCGTCTCAGCCTCTGATTCAGACCCTCCACTCGGCTCTGTGCCAAAGGTCCGCAGTCAGTCCTGTCGACGATGCTGCAGATGGTGAGCTCTGCTATCATCCCACTAGCGAGACTGGCAGTCTTCACCAAATCAGATAGCCGCCGGAAGCCAGAGAGGATTTCCTCCGATCCATAGCGACACACATCATTGGTGCCGACATGAGCGACCACCTGCAGATGGGTGCATCTTGTACCCTTTATGGCATCCGGAAGGACCCTTTCCACATCTGGAATGACTCCCCCCGATACGCACACGGAGTGTACATTGGTTTTCTTCCCCTCTCTTGCTGCCATATCCCTAAGGGGCCCCATTACACGCCTGACGTTGGAGCTCCCAATTACCAGTAAGCCCACCCTCTGCCACTGCCCGGATCTTGCAGACTGAGGGGCAACCTTTGGAACAGGACAAGCAGCCATCTCCGGCCGAACATCAGTATCAGCTGGAGATAGAGCCTGAAACTGGTTCGTCAGACAAACTGGAGAGGCCTTCCGTTCAGCCCTCCGGAATGTCTTTCGCCCCCTGCCACACCTCGAGATGACCTCCCATTCTACCACAGGTGAGGGATCAGCCTCATTGTGGGCACTATCCCGGGCAGCCACAGTCGTAGTCCGATCGGGGGATGCGTGGGACGAGCTGGCCGTCCCCGACAAACCCCCATCCGGACCCCCACAGTGATGCCCATTGGCAACAGCCTCAAGCTGTGTGACCGAAGCCAACACTGCCTGAAGCTGGGAGCGAAGGGATGCCAACTCACCCTGCATCCGAACACAGCAGTTGCAGTCCCTATCCATGCTAAAAACTGTTGTGCAAAGAACGTCTGAACTAATCTACAGAGAGCACAAACAAATCAACACAAAATTTAAACAGTTATTAAAATACAAGATTGCCTAGTAAATGCAGTAATGCTGCTACTTGCGCACTGCTGACACACTGCTTGGCGGCGGAAGGAGACTACGCGATTTTACACTATTCAGGTACTAAAACGCGATGCTACAACTCTCAAATACTATAATACGCCCGAAATGTATGAATTTGAACAATGCGAGTACCAAAAACACGCAAAGAAATTAAGAATTAAACTATGTAACAAATGAGTGGGCTAGGAGTATACGACTTTCTGCTGGCAGCTGCTTATCTAACGGCGGCAGGGCCGTGACATGTCATACCCAGTGGTTCTACACGTGAGGAGTAAAGCTGCTGCGCCACTCTAGAACATGGGAAGAATGGAACATTTTCCCAGGTCCCTGCCGTGCGGGCTACGTTTGTCGTGCGGGATAGTGTAGAACACAATGCGACGCCACTCATCAGCAGTCCATGCTACGGTTCTGCTCGACTCTACGAGCAGTCTTTTGTGTTGTGTTAAAGGAAGACTATGCACGGAACGGTATTTCCATAGTCGGGCTGCTGCTGTTTTGGGACCAATTGTGCGGGACGACACGGAATGTTACGGGGAGTTCATAACCCGCTTTCGGATGACAGGCACAGGTGTGAAGGGCTTATGACGAGCTTTGATACCGACCCTTGCTCATCGAAGTCGGACGTGGCCAACCGGGACCTTGACGACGACTATAGCTGTCCATGCAATTTGGCGTGGGGCCATTGACACATTCGAATGCCTCACAAATCTGGACGTTGGAAGATTCGACCAGCCAGCCTAATCGGGACCCACTCACTCGGGCGCTGAAACGCTCTCACACGACAACGTGACATCCTTCACAGTGATCACTGAACTCCTACGTCGTACGTCCCACATTGATTTCTTCAGTTATTTTACGCAGTGTTGCATGTCTATTAGCACTGACAAATCTATGCAAGCGCCGCTGCTGGGGTCGTCAAGCGAAGGCCACTGCGGTGTCCGTTGTGATCGGGAATGCCTGAAATGTGGTTTCTAGGCACACTCTCGACACTGTGGATCTCTGAATATTGAAATCTCCAACTATTTCCGGAATGGAATGTCCCATGCGTCTTGCTCAAACTCCAGTTGCGCGTTCAGAGTCCGTTAATTCCCGTCGTGCAGCTATAATCACATCGGATGCTTTCCGCGTGTATCACCTGAGTGCAGATGACAGCTCCGCCAATGCACTGCCCTTTTATACCTTGTGTACGCGATGCTACCGTCACCTGTGTATATGCATATCACTATCCCGTGGCCTTTGTCACCTCATTGCACATGCAGGGTCAACTGACAGGACCTGGGTCAATCACCTGTTATCGTTACGTGATCTGCATGTCGCCAACTTTACTGGGGTTACTGTCTTTCCACAGACGACTGTGTCATCTGCGGACAGCACGATCGTTCTTTTCTTTTGCGTAACACATCCATCACAACCTCTATAAAGATGATTACGTGGAATGTGGGTGGTAAGTGTGATGGAACAGCCTCTGGTCTCCGACTGGGACAGGACCTTTATGCCTGCTGGGCGGCAGCGCTGTGATGCGTGTTAGGTCCGATCCGGTGAGCGCAGCTATGCCGTGCTGCTGCTGGCCGTGAAAAGCGGAAGGCGAAAACAGAAAAAAAGTCTACTGCCAGTCTGCCACACGTGGGCGAAGCTCGCGTCGCAGCCCGGCGCGCTGCACCGGCGCTGTGTGCAGAAACTGCGCCGCGCCGTGAGTCACCGACACCTACCGCGCCCAACCTGCCCAGTCCGGCCGCCAGTGGCAAGTGGCGGGCCGGCTGGCTTTTGTGCGTGGGCGCTGCTGCGGAGAACGGGTTCCCTGCCAGCCGCACAAAAAGCCTGCATTCCTGTCGACGGATCCCTGCCCCACCTTGCTACCATTGCCGGCTGTAACTCCGGCTTGCCTCGCGTACACCATGTTCGGCTCTTTCGTTTGTGTGAGGTGACATTGAAAGCCAGTAGTCATATGCTTAGCGCCGCAACTACTTACTCTATTCATTTGCCATCAGCAGCTTTCATTCCATCCATCCATCCACCCGTCCGTTCATCCATTTTTTCCTTTGGTGTGGGAGCCACGATGGGCCACTGCTTTTAAGGGGCCTGCATAAAATTTGGTTGACACGACGTCTGCAGCTGAACACCGTGGAAGCAGATAATGAACCACTTCAGTTGTAACAGATTTATTTGTTCAATCACGAAAGGGTTTCGGGCGACTATAAGCCCATCTCGAGGCGCATAGACGCAGCACACTGGAGACCAGGCAGCGGACTGGTGACAGCCGCACTTGAAGCTAAGATACGGAATGATTGGAAATCGGCTAAAAATGGTTTTTACAAGCATTTCTGGGTTCCTGATCATCTGGCAGCGTATTACAATGTCTTGAAATTGCTCCAAACAGTTTTACTAAAAATTGAAATTCCGTGGACTAAAATGTGTCCTCACTTTGTAGGCCTCCGTATTAATTCTCAGTTTTAAAACTTTACTCCACAGAACAGTCAATGTACATTTTGAAAACCCCGTTTCCTGATCAGTTCGCACATCTATTAAAAAGATAAGGAAATGCAATTGCTGTATTCTTCAATAAAATCTTTGTAGCCTGCGGCAACCAGAATTCACCTGTCCAAACCATGACCCACTTACGATAAAATGTTAATTTTCCCTCCTCCTAAAAAAAAAAATAAAAAAAAAAAATAAAAATAAAAAATAAAAATAAAAAATAAAAAAAATTTGCTGGATTCTGAGGCCGTTATTCAAGACCTCCGTCGCATCCGTAATAATTTTCTAGGCGCTCTTTTCGCCGGTGCGCGAAAATGTATGGCAGCTGGGACGTTCTGTGAAAACGAAAAACTCAACACAATACCGTGCCTATTCACCCTAGTGCTCCCAAAACTAGTCGTGGACGATGCGAGTTAAGCAAAGATGGGCTCCGTCTTCCTGGAACACAACATCGCCACTGTTGAACAAAGATTGTACTATGGGATGGGTCGCATCAGCCAGAATGGTTTCAAAATCGCTGGCAGTAATGCCATAATGCAGAGTAACCATGGGAGTCCATGGCTGCCCAAAACATCACCGGACCCCCGCCATTTTTCACTCGTAGCATAAAGTAGTCTGCGAGACGTAGGACGGCGTACGCCAGATGTATACTCAGCCAGAAGTTGGGAAAAGGGTGGAACGTAACTCATCCCGCCAAATGACTTTCCTACAATTGCTTCGTAGTCCATGGTTCATGGTTTCGGTGCCACATTTACCTGTTAATGAAATTTGTGTCACCGATGAGTGGTTTTGAATTTTCAGCTCGCTCTTCAGCTCCATGCTTATGCAGCTCCCGTAATGTTCAAATGCTGACAGGATTCGCAAGTGCGACATTAAGTTCTGCAGTGACTTCAGCAGCTCTAGTCCTCTGATTTTTGGTCACAATCGTCTTCAATGACAGACCGTCACGATCACTCACAACACACTTCCGGATGTTTTTCCCTTATCCGTTATATGATGTATAAGTCATCGATAGTATTCTTCTTGAAACGTCGAACACTTAGGCTGCCTTGCTTACAAAAGCACCCATAATACGAGCACCAACAATATGCCCACCTTAGAGTTTCCTTAGCTCCGACATAATGAGCTCGAGATCACACAGAACACTGCTCTGCCCACGATTGACACTTGGGACGTATTGAGGACATTGCACAGGTGCCTTTCGTGATAAAACACAACAGTGCAACCTGCAGACTTGGCAGCATCTGCGTTTGTGTTCAACCATGTATTTAATTAGTAAAATTTGATTATTAAATCATGTCATCCAATAAAATAAATTTGCCCCTTGTTCCACTTTGTATGTCGCTCAGCAACGGGTTAGTTTTTCATTCTCTTGTTCGATTTAATACTTTAGGGGAATATAAACAAGCTTATATAAAAGGGCAGTTACAATGCAATTATCCTCGCAGAAAACCGCTTATCGCTTCCAAGTTAATGGTGATGTTCTCTGGCAACCAACTCTTGTGCCCCATCCAAGCATTACCATTCTTTTCTCACTTTCTGTCATCCCAAATTTGGCTCAGTCACCGCGCAGCCTCTCTCCAAAAACCATTTTCTACGTTGTTTAGGCTTGATTTTAACTTTCTTTAACTCATAAATTTTCAAGCCACTGATACACTACTTTCTACAAATAGCTTTACCATACGAACCTTGTCTCTGTCGTGGTTTTTCCGCACTGTAGATTATCTTGTGGAGCTTTTCTTTCTTCCTTATTTTAAGAGTGACGGTCGAGTGATGTTGATCAATTCACTGAGGTGAGGTCTCCTTCAGGGCAAGTCAGATTTGGCAGATCGACACACAGCCACATCATCGATGGAAAGCATGTTGCGTGATGGATTCCATTGTGTCCTCGGAGTCTTTCGCGACGGCATATATGAATAAAACGTTCTAGGTTTTCCAGCCGCGTCAATTCGAATAAAATCGTCGAGCTTTCGATGGCCATCTCCACCATCGTCGTCAGTTCACTGACTGGTGAACTCCTGACGACGATGGCGGAGAAGGCCATCGAAAGCTCGAGGATTTTATTCGAATTGACGTGGTTGGAAAACCTAGAACGTTTTATTCATATATGCCGTCGCGAAAGACTCAGAGGACGCAATGGAGGACATACTGAACAGCAATTGTTGCCCCATGGCTGCACTGTTTTCACTGCCGATCTGGTGGCTATATCTCGTGCTCTTGAGCACGTCCGTTCATGCTATGGGGAGTCGTTTCTTCTGTGTACTGACTCCTTGAGCAGCCTAGAAGCTATCGACCAGTGCTACCCTCGTCATCTTTTGGTAACGACCGTCCAGGAGTCCATCTATGCCCTGGAATGGTCTGGTCGTTCAGTGGTGTTTGTGTGGACCCCAGGAATCCCAGGTAACGAACTTTCTGACAGGCTGACCAAACAGACTACTCGGAAACCGCTTATGGAGATCGGCATTCCAATAACTCTCCTGCGTTCGTTTTGACGCCGTCAGGTTTTTCAGGCTTTGGAGACGGAATGGCATAGTCTCAGTACGCACAACAAACTGCGTGCCATTACGAATGTGTGGCAGTCCTCCGTGCGGGCCTCTCGCAGGGACTCTGTGGTTTTCTGCCGGCTCCGCATTGGCCACGCTTGGGCGACCCTCCTGCGTCGATGCGGCGCCCGGTTGACAGTGGCCCTTATTCTGGTGCACTGTCCCAGTTTGACTGCCCTGCGTCGAAATCTTCGGTTACCGGACTCGTTGCCGCTCATTTTATCTGACAACGCCTCATCGGCTGATTTAGTTTTACGTTTTATTCGTGGGGGCGGGTTTTATCATTTGATCTAAGTTTTAGCGCATGTCTTTTATCCCTCTGTGTCCTCCACCCTAGTAAGTCCCATAGTGCCATTTCTCCACCCTAGTGCTTTTAGGGTGAGGTTTTAATGTGTTGCAAAGTGGCTGGCTTCTCCTTTTTATTCTCATGGTCAGCCAGCCATGGTAATCTGTTTTGTCGTTTTAATCTCTTCTACCTGGTTCTCCCGTTTCTGTGGTTTTCTTATCCCTTTTGTCCATTTAAGTGTTTGTTGCCCTTCCGTTGTTCTTGTGATTTTTCCGTTCTATCCGTTTTATGTTGTTTGTGTTGCTTGTTTTATTCTCATCTTTGTGGCATTGTTTTATTCGGAACAAGGGACCGATGACCTAGCAGTTTGGTCCCTTGACCCCCTCTTTTAAACCAACCAACCAACCTATTAGCCAACTACACTCATGGTCATAAATTAAGGATAATTGCAGAATGTGGTGCCACACAACGTGGTACCGCACAAAACTGGTGCTAATAGGATAGGCACTTAGGGAACAGAGACGACACCGATCTGTAAGTCCGCCGGCCGCGTTGGCCGAACGGTTCTAGGTGCTTCAATCTGGAACCGCGTGACTGCTACGGTCGTAGGTTCGAATCCTGCCTCCGGCATGGATGTGTGTGATGTCCTTAGGTTGGTTGGGTTTAAATAGTTCTAAGTTCTCGGATACAGATGACCTCAGATGTTAAGTCCCATAGTGCTCAGAGCCATTTGAACCATTTTCTGTAAGTTCACGGCATTGGTGATAAGTTGAGAAAACCGTCCCGTAACACAGGTGCTACAAAACGCCACTGTTTACTGTGCATGTACCCCAATATCAATATGGGATATGATCACTATGCATACGTACACAGGCCGCACAACGGGTTGGCATACTGTGGATCAGGTGGTTGAGCAGCTGCTGGGGCATAGCGTCCCATTCTTGCACCAGTGCCTGTCGGAGCTCCTGAGGTGTCGTAGGGGTTTGAACACGTGCAGCGATACGTCGACCGAGAGCATCCCAGACGTGCTCGATGGAGTTTGGGTCTGGTGAACAGGCAGGCCACTCCATTCGCCTGATATCTTCTGTTTCAAGGTATTCCTCCAAGATGGCAGCTCGGTGGGGCCGTGCATTATCATTCATCAGGAGGTAGGTGGAACCATCTGCACCCCTGAAAAGGCAGGGGTTGGTATCTGGTTCCTGGTTCACATCAGATGAAAACCTGGCGAGAATCACTGTTCAGGCTGTAACTGGACCTTGCAGGTCTCCAGGCGAATAAACCATGTCTGTTCAGTTGTCTGCAGATTGAGTGTCTGGAGACAACTGTTTCAGTGGCTGCGGTAAGGTCCCGAGCAAGGCTACCTGCAGTACTCCGTGGCCGTCTGCGGGCACTGATGGTGTGATAGCGGTCTTCTTGTGGTGTTGTACACTGTGGACGTCCCGTACTGTAGCGCCTGGACACGTTTCCTGTACTGCTGGAATCGTTGCCATAATCTTGAGATCACACTTTGTGGCACGCAAAGGGCGCGTGCTACAACCTGCTGCGTTTGACCAGCCTCCAGTCGCCCTATTATTCAACCCCTCATAACGTCATCAATATGTGTTCTTTGAGCCATTTTCAACACACAGTCACCATTAGCACGTCTGAAAACGTCTGCACACTTACTCGCTGCACCGTACTCTGATATGCACCAACACACCTCTGCGTATGTGGACTGCTGCCAGCGCCACCGTGCGACGACCGCAGGTCAAATTCACCGCATGGTCATATCACGAGGTGATTTAAACCCGCGTTATTTCACCATTTATCAGCATCATCCTTAATTTATGAGCTTGAGTGTAATTACAACAAACACTTCTACACAAATACATACAATCTCAAGTTATTACATTGCTGTATAAGTTAGTAGTGTTATTGTTTTGTTTGTTGGTATTCCTGCTGCTATAGGGTTATTCATAGGTTATCATTTTTTATTCGTAGTTCATTGGTTCTATTTGAGTTTACATGATGGGGTTTTGTCATTTGCTGATAGCGAGGGGCGTGGTGGACGCTAGAAATTAGAGGGCCAAGTGGAGAAATGGGAACATTTCCGACATATTCTTCCGTCTAACTACAGTAGAGGGGTGACAGCAACGGAGGCAGCCAGAAACATCTGCGCAATGTATGGGGACAATGACACTGGACGGAGCACCGCAAGAAAATGGTTTTCTCGTTTTAAGAAGGGTCGTTTCGACTTCAGTGACTCTTCACCTTCAGGAAGAGCTTCAGGGTTTAATGAAGATAGTTTAAAAGCATCAAACCACAATGGCCCACGTCACTGTACTCTAGAGCTCACAAATACGACGGCTTACGATCATCTCACCATCCCACGACATTTTCATGCAATGGGGAAAGTTCTAAATTAGGTTGTTTGGGTACCACAAGCTCCAAGAGAAAAATGACAAAAACATCTCTGTTTGCTCGTCATCAATTGGCTCGTGAACAACACTGACCCTTCTTATCCTATGTAGTTACCGGTGATGAGAAATGGTGTCTTTATATTGACACAAAGAAAAGAAAGGAGTGGCTGAGCCCAAACAACTCCCCGTGCGGAGAACTGCACGTGGTCGAACTTCGACGTTGTAGTGTACTAGGAATTGCTTCCCCGAGGTGCAACTGTCACTGCTTACATTTATTGCCAACGACTGAGACATCTCGCAGACGTTGTTAAAGAGCAACGACCAGGAAGCGTGCATGAAGTGATGCTGTTCCACGACGACGCGCGCCACATTCTGCTAGGCTGGCAGACACTATACAGGAGTTGGGTTGGCAAGTCATTGCGCCCCCGCCTTATTCACCTGATCTTGAGCCCTCACATTTTAAACGGTTCCACTCTCCACCGAACAACCTTCAGGGGACATCCTTTCCGGATGAAAATGCGATCCGAATAAGACTCGACGAATTCTTCGCCTCAAAATCACGTGATTTCTACAGTCGCGGATTCGAAACGTTACCCCAGCGTTGCCAGACTTTTGTAAATAGCGAAGGAGAATATGTTATTGATGGCTAAAGTCTCTATTGTGTGTATCTGTTCTGAGTTATGGAAAAATATGAACTTACGCACCAACCTAATTATAATGGGTTCGTTGCCCTAAGTCGAGGTTTCAGGTTCTTTGGAAAAATTGTGAAGGTCTACCAGTAACATTCAGATGTTATATGATGTACTCTTTGCTGCTCTTCTCCGTAGTTACATTGAGGGGAGGGCTTCCATCCCCATTTCAGCAGCAATGCTCCACATCTTCCCCAGTCAGTTCTTATCCAATTCAGCATACACCAACGCCGCAGAATTAGATGGAAACCTGCTGGTCACTCCCGGGGAATGATGCATCAGGGAAGTTTGTACCCGCAATTGATATATACATGAATCTTGCATGGTGAAATGAAGATTGTGCAGGCTGACTGTTGCACGCCCCGGTAGTCTTCTAGACCTCAATCACTGGGGTTCTGATCATGATAACTGTGAATGAAATGCTAATTCTTGTTTTGTGTTTTTTAAATTCCTTTCCACATGTTCAGCAATGAAAGTAAGTTTCTTGATGATGGTGGTGGAATACTACTAACGACCGGTAGCCGGTGTGTGTTTGTGGGGGCGAATCCATTCCTTGATGGGGTGCATTGCTTGATTGAGCTGTGTGTGCCAATCATTTTAGTGTGAGCAATGTTTAGCCAGGGACAACAGCTTATTCCGAGCCTGATCATCAGAGGGCTGCTGCACTGGCATGTCAGGGTTTTCCTGTTAACTTCTGCAGTGTATGGTTGAGTTCCGATTTTTAACTGCCACATTCCGGAGATGGATTTTGTATGTCGGTGACCTGTCTAGGGTTCTACTCAGATATTTTGTAGTGATCCAATATTGGAGAGTTCCAAGCTTAAGTGTGATGTTAGGTTTGTTGCTCAGTTGTTTACTATTAGGTGGAAAATTGGTACAACAGTGGAAAGAATGATGTCTGAAGGATTCGCGCAACATTTTTAAGTCCGGTGTTAGTGTAGCTTGAGCGTTCCGAAAGCTTCAGTGCTGAACGATCAAAACATCATCTGTGTAAATAAATTTCTTAGACTTTGTTTCTGGGAGATCGTACGTATAAAATTAAAAATGTATAAGGTCCAAACAGAACCTTGAGAGATGCCATCATTTTTAGGATTTCATACTGCAGTTGGTAAAACCGGATCACTTTGACCGTCCATCTGACTGTCAGACTGTTGAAAAGCTCTTTTCTCAATAACAGGTACACAGATCAAGTTGAAGTTTTTGCCAGATTGCAAGGTCTACGGTCCCTTCATTGTGTAAAAAAATTAAAGCTTCTAAATCAATGCTATAAAAAACGTCGTTCATTTGTCACATATTTTGATACTTGCAAACACTCCCATCAAAACTTGTAAGTACTTCCTGGTGACCTAGAACCATGAAAGTTGACAAGAAGCAAGGTGTCACAATTTAAATCGAGGAAACAGACGAAAGTTTTTATTTGTATTCATCACACGAAAAAAATAATTTTCTGATTTTTATCAAAAATTAAAACACTCGAAAACCATGCAATTCCTTGGGCTCTTATCTTGCCAGTATCAATCTCGATACATCAGTGTCGATAACGAGCAAAAATCATAGATACTGTCGATTTCTGGGATGGATGAACTGTCTCTATAGATAGGTAAGTTTGTACGGAACCCTAGGAACGCGAGCCCTACTCCCACGTGACCATATTTTTATTTTGAGCTATTTATATTTTTTAATTTTTTTGTTAACTCTTTGAGCTGTCTGAGAACACCTAGAAGTACCTATTCAGTAAATGGTGTCGAGTTATACGTGAAGATCATCTAGCGCATTTCCCCACCATCACTTGCAGAACAAAGAGACTCTATGGTTTAAGCCTCTGAACTGGACTCGCAATATACCAAAGTTCAAACCTGCACCCGGCCACCAGTTTCCCACAGTTTCCAAAAATCAGTTTAGGTTCCTTTATTGAGACGATACTAATGTACAGTGAAGTTGGAAGGAAACATTCAATCACTCTTTTCTTACTCGTATGACATAATTGAAAGCAAGAAAAAGACAGTCGCATTTGCTTGCAACAATGTGATTCTTTTGTTTCATTGCTGATCAATGTAAAGCCCTAACAAATGAGACATGCACGCTTCCACACTTTGGTGGCTCCGTCTGGTAGCTGAAAACAACACACACATTATCGTACCATGGAGAACTGTTACTTTCTCTTCTCCCTCTCCGCATCCAGAAGGCCAACGAATTGTGTCGGAGAGCGACAGTAAACGGTTACTAGACTGTAGTACCAGTTCCTCTGCATAGCCTATGTTGAAACTAATAGGTCCCCCATCAGGGCGTGTGAACGTACACTGTGTCCAGCCGTGCTGTCCTCCAGTTTCGCGCTCGCTCACGATATATCAGTTTCACATGTGCGATCACTGAGCTTAGGAAATTCGCTCCTGTCTTGTTCGATGAAAGTGTCTCGGAAGACACAACTCAGTATTTAGGCTGTCATTTTATGATCTTCGGTTTCAGTGCCTTTGTGGTAAACGAACAGTTGAACAGGCGACTTGGATCTGTCTACTGATAACCAAGAACCAGATATGTTTAATAGTTTTTAACAATTGAACAGGTATGATTTCGCTTTCGAATTCGTTGAACGTTCGCACTGAAGTGACGCGTGTTAGCGTTCTTTTGCCGAGGGATCCTTTCTCCAGACAACCATCTGGCAGCCAAGTCATGTTGGAAGTAGGAGGTTTGCTGCAGGTTTCGGAGCGGAAGCTATAGGCGGACGCCTCAGTGCCGCAGCAGGTGTCAACAGAGGAGCGGTGGTGCGATCTCCTTCGGTGCGGCCAGTGCTCCCGGTAGCCAGTGCGTGACCCGCGGAGGACGCCTTGCGCAAGTGGCGGTAAAATTAGTGCGCCTTGTGTCCGGCACGAGAGAGGCGCGAAGGCGGCGCCGCTGCCGCTGCCGCACTTCCGCTAGGCCGTCACGTCGCTAGAGTGCCCACCTCACCCGTCCCATTGTCGTCGCAAAGGAGACTTACTCTGAAAATAACACGTCTGCAGCAAGTTCCTCAGGTGCTGAAATTCAAACGAAAGAGCAGCACAAAACCAACACTATACTGTCCATAGTTTCTCATATACATATGAAATTATGGCAGATCTTGAAAAAAAAAATTGAAGTCGAGGAACAGGATAGGAAATTTTTTTGACAAAAAAGCTAAATCAAATTTTACTGCACCTAAGTCTAAGTGCCAGTGGTAAAATTTTACCATCATAGGCAAATGTTGGATAGGAACATTCACAAGCATACCTCTAATAATACTTCAATTACCAGCGATATAAATTGCGAGAGATGACATGTAGAAATTAATGGAGACCTGGAAGGCAAAGAATTCATGAAGAAACCGTTCAGTGCTGACAGAGGTAACAGATAAAATAACGTTGAGCGAGAGAAAGAGGTTTTTGTGTGTGTGTGTGTGTGTGTGTGTGTGTGTGTGTGTGTTTTGGGGGAGGAAGGGGGGAGGGTTCACACAGGTACGTTGAGATGCAGAGGTAGGTAGACAGGTCCCAATCTGGTGAAAGTCTTTTGAAGCCACTGCGACTGCTTACTTGCGCTTTTCGGGTACTAGCAAAGGTAATATATTCTCAAGAGGGACGGCGTTCCTTTACACGTCAATCATTTGTTAGGTGTCTTCCAGTTTCTGTCTTCCCTTAATGTTTCTACCCCTCTAATGCTCCGTCTAGTACCAAAGAAGTTTCTTTATATATATTTTGTTGGTCGTCTACGTTAACCATTTAGCCAGAGAAGTGAGTAATAACAGATTTGGTATACAGTATCACATACAAAACACATACACGTTACAAATTACATTAATTCCTGGTAAACTTCATGGTGCAGTCTGTACTTCCACACACTCAACACAGTCCATACCTCACAACTTCCTACACCGGAACCTTTGAGACTGACTTATAACTGAACATACTCTGCTTACAGAAACTGGGCAACACTGACATAGTCCGTCGTGGTCAGCTGTCGAAACAAGTCCGTCACAGATGTAGGTTGAGGAATTCCTGCTCTGATCAGCGCCTTAAGAAACTTGAGGCATTGTCTGTCATAGCGTGAACATCAAGTATCACATGGTTGAGGTCTGCAATCACAGTTTGGTGGTCTTCGCAGTATGGAGGTTGCTGAACCTTCATCCTGTAAAGATGTGAAGGATAACGGCCGTGACCCGTCCGCATGTGCATTATGGTAGTGGTATTAGGTCTAGATAGCTTGATTTTGGAGAAACAATTTTTTCACGGAATTGCAATGAAGTCCCATGCTTCTTGACAGAGCGTGGGGGATCGATGCGGGAGACCCGCACCACCGTACTAGGCTAGGTCCCAATGGTGGTGTTTTGCCGTTGCCTTCCTCCGACCGTAATGAAGATGAAGACGACAGAACACCTCCCAATCATCTCCGGGCAGATGAAAATCCCTGACCTTGCCAGGAATCGAATCCGGGGGCGCGTGCTTGGGAAGCGACAACGCTACTGCCGGACCACGAGCGGTGGATTTGCTCGGAATACTCGGCTGTATTGCATATACGAGTAAATGGAGGTTATTCCATGACATGTTCATACCTGTCGTGTCATTCTGTCAGAGTCCATCACATGTTACTTTTCTCATATGTTCTGTGGAGGGCTTCATTTGCTAGCTCATAAGTCCACCTAATTTTCAGCACTCTTCAGCAGCACCATGTAACAAATGTTCAGATGCTCTTACTTTACGATTTTCCCACACTCTGTGAGTCACTTCCATACACTGCTGTGATGCAAACGAGCATTCAAAGGTATTTCTCCCTCGCATTAAGGCATGTGTTTGATACTAGTAGACTTATTTTGTCTAGGAAGGCCCTCTTTGCCTGTTCTAGTCGGCTTTATATGTCCATGTCGCTTAGTGCGTCGTATACTATTTTGCTTCCAAGGTAGCAGAATTTCTTCACTTCATTTACAGCTTGGTAGTTAAATTTGATCCTTAGCTTACCCCTGATCTCGTTTGTCCTACTGCTCATTACTTTCTTTCCAGCCAGGAAAAATATAAGGTGTTTACCATGAGACGATCGGTTTATCTACATTGAGATACCTGCTAATAACGTGTCGGGCCTCGTTTTGCACGGTGTAGTGCAGCAACTCGACTAGGCATGGACTCAACAAGTTCCTGGAAGTTCCCTGCGAAATACTGAGCCGTGCTGCCTCTGTAGGCGTCCATAATTGCGAAATTGTTGCCGGTGCAGGATTTTGTGGAAGAACTGACCTCTCGATTATGTCCCATAAATGTCCGAGGGGATTCACGTCGGGCGATCTGGTGGCCATACCATTCCCTTGAACTTTCCAGAATGTTCTTCAAACTGCGAAAATTTTGATCCAGTGACATGGCACATTTTCATCCATGAAAATTACATCGTTATTTTGGAACATGAAGTCCCTGAATGGCTGCAAATGATCAATGCTCGGTTCACTTCGACTATAGGACCCAGTCGGTGTCATGTAAACACAGTTCTCATTATTATGAAGTCACCAACAGCTTGCACAGCGCTTTTTTGACAACCAAGGCCCATGGCTTCGTGGGGCCTGCGCCACATTCGAACCCTACCATCAGTGAGCCATAGTTTTTCAGTCGTCTGCGGTACAACCGGTATGGTCACGAGCCCAGGGGCGGCGCTGCAGGCGATGTCGTGTTGTTAGCAAAGGCACTCGCGTCGGTCGTCTCCTGCCATCGCCCATTAACGCCAAATTTCGCCGCACTATCCTAAGGGGTACGTGTGCCGCACGTCCCACATTGATTTGTGCAATTATTTCATGCAGTGTTGCTTCTCTGTTAGCGCTGACAACTCCGTGCAAACCCGCTGCTCTTGGTCATTACGTGAAGTTCGTCGGCCACTGGGTGGTACGTGGTGAGAGGTAATGACTGAAGTACGGTATTCTCGGCACGCTGTTGACACTGTGAATCTCGGAATATTGAATTTCCTGACGATTTTCCGGAATGCAATGTACCATGCCCGTAGCTCTACTTACCATTCTGCGTTCAAAAACTTATTTCTCGTCGTGCGACCGTAATTACGTCGTACACATTCTCCATTGAATCATCTGTGTACAGATGATAGCTTCGCCAACGCACTGCCCTTCTATGTATGCGATGCTACTGCCATATATATATATATATATATATATATATATATATATATATATATATATATATATATATATATATATATATATATATCGCTATCCCGTGACTTTCTCACCTCATTGTAATTATAGAAATAGATACGTGTGTTTCAGTCGTGAATTTGTTCCCGGAAATGGCGTGTCAATAGCACTCCGTCGCCTCGTCGGTCCATCGGAATCTGTAGATCCGTCGCCTATTGCCCACGAGTCTTCGGCGGTAGCTGCTAAAGCACCAAGGACAACCTCGCCGTGCAGCAGCGTACAGCGCTTTAGCAGCGGGTGTCGACCCCTTCATTCGACAGTGAGCTCCTTTTGTGTGAAGCCTCCCACATAGACCTGCCCGGGGTCGTTGAACTCGGATGGCTCAAGTACGTACAGCTCGTCTGGTGCGCCACCGATATAGGCCAGGCAGTAAGGCTTGATTAATTCCTTACGTCTGACCTGAAGTAAGTATTTAGGAACTTTCGCCAGAAGGCTAGGACTTCCATGAGCAAGCGACAACTTGTCCAAAAAGACGACCTACTGGACACCAAACAAAGCAACATCTGGCGCTGCGGTCTGGAACCGCGAGACCGCTACGGTCGCAGGTTCGAATCCTGCCTCGGGCATGCATGTGTGTGATGTCCTTAGGTTAGTTAGGTTTAACTAGTTCTAAGTTCTAGGGGACTAAGACCTCAGCAGTTGAGTCCCATAGTGCTCAGAGCCAGCCAAAACAACATCTAAAAACAAGAAAAACCAAAGATACTGTGTACCCAGTGTAATATCCTTTCCCATTTGGCTTATCAATGTGATCTGATCTCTCTTAAGTTCAGTCGCCCATCCGAAGCTTGTATCACTTTCATGTCCTTATGCTTGGGTCAGATTTCGTGGTTTTCTTTTGTGTCGAACCTTGAGAAATGTATATTGTTTCTAGACAAAAAATTGCCCTTTCTTTCAGCACTTGTCTTCTGATGATAATTACAAATTTTTACAGTCCACCACCTTTATTTTATTTTGTAGCTTGAGGTTTGTACGCACAGATGGAAAACGAAGTTTAGTGTCCATTTCAGGTGTTTCAGAAACTGTGTGAATCGTGTGCTCTTTTGCGATAATCGTTTTCTATTAGCAAATTCCATCCGTCACTTTCCTGATTGGAAGATGCTAAAAATTTGTTTCATCAGGTAGTTATTTTTTAAGGTTGTTGCTGTAAGAACATAGGGCCTAGTGGTGTTGTTCTGTTTCTAAGAGTACACAGTATATTAGTTCGTATTGTTGACATATCTGTAACTGTTTTCTAGTCAGATGATATGCCTGAACCGCCATGAAAAGAGAATACTAGACACTTATACGAATCGTAAACTTCAGTGAACTTTTAATACATTAGAGAAATTTAAGCGTAGATTCGATTCGTATGTTATTACACAATTTGCGGCTAGACAGTCACGCACTTCATCCTCAAAAATTACAGTTAAATAAAATTCCATAGGCTGTCGACGTGCGTACAACGGGCACGACAAATGCGATACACCAATGTCATTCAGTTTTAAACCATTGGCAGAATAACACAAAACATTACAATCATTTATCACTATTGCGTAACTCATTTACATACAAAAAGCGAAAATATCGTAACGTCACATTAAGTACCATGTGGAGTGGAAAGATAAACACAAAGCACAAAATTGAATAAATAAAGTCGTTCATGGACCTCACAGTTTTTTAAAACGATACTTTTAAATTGTTACGTTTCTACTTTCAGTATAATATCTGACAAAAGAAGTTACTTTTACGAAGAAGTTAGTGTATTCTAGCATTGCATGTCACAAAAACTGGGTGCAGTTCCAATATAGTTCTTACTGAAGCCATTTCATACAACACGAATCACCTGCCGTTTTTCGTCGTCGCGCCGTTCTCTTACAGCTCTGTTTCCAGATAGGTTCCAGAAACATGCACTTATTTATTGCCCAGTTCGTGTCAACAACTCCGCCATTTACATTGGCCTTTTTGCATAATGGACGCATTTCTGATACAGTCTTGCTTCGCATGGTCCAGATTGCAAACTCCAGCCCATTCTTGATATTCTTCCTCATCACTGCCAGACTACGTAAAGAAAATATTTTTGTCAAAACATAGATTGCACAAATGAACAATGAAGTTCCTTTGTTGCTCAAGGAGATGAGTTGCAGTAATTCTCAAATTCATTCAAATTATAATGACATTGATTGAGGTCTGAGATTGTTGGGAATTTGCTTTCACAAGATTCCTGCTTCAATTACGTTTTTGTTTGCAGTATTAGTCACGAAACCTTTAGACAGTGAGCTGTATACTGTTTTAAGTATGTTTACGTACCAAAAAGTCACCATTGATGAGAAAGATTTAAGTACGCCTTCGTTAATTCCACACGGACTTAAGATTTTCTCCTATGTTTATGGCTTTATACTGTCGCATTGTTTACAAACGCTAAGAGAATTTAAAAAAGCTGATGACGCATTGATTCACAATGTATATTCTCATAGACCAAGAATGTTCGTTGGGGCGACGTATCATTTGTCACCCAGCAAAGCAGCCTATCGCTTGTGATGCACAGGTTTCTTGATAGTGTTTCCAGTCACATTCTGTCAAGGAAATCGACGATTTTCGTATTCTGTGACGTAAGGCTTTATGTATTTTGTTCTGTAATAGGAAAGAGGTCAACAATTCGGAGAAAACACAGGATTCTACAAGAAAGACGTTGACATAATCGCTTCTTTAATCTGAGAATGTGTTTACCTAGCCAGATACTTAAGGACCAGCAGGAAAAAATGACGATAAACGCAGAAAAAAATATTGAGAACAGGAATTCAAGCGCACAACTTAATCGTGCCGTAATTAGAGTACATTATGTAAAGGGTGCTTTTGTCGTGGTAGATTGATTTACAGCATTTTTTCAATCTCATCCAGCTACACTGCTGGCCACCGCAAATGCAACACCAAGAAAGACAAGAGGTAGCACAACAAAATTTATTTTGTAGATAACATGTTGACCAAGTATCAAATGATTACGTTTACTGACGTTTGTGACATGTGGTTCCTGCCAGAATCAGTAGCCAGAGTAGCCGCCATTGTTGGAGATCACCGCTGCCACACGTCTCGGCATTGAGTCAAAGAGACGTTGGATGTGTTCCTGGGGTACAGCAGCCCAAGCAGCTTCCACACGTTGCGAAAGATCATCTGGTGTGGCAGCTGGGGATGTAATCTGGGTCACTCGTTGAGCAACCATGGACCGCATGTTTTCTATCGGCGAAAGATCCGGAGAGCGAGCCGGCCAGGGAAGCAATTCAATCTGGTTATTGACGAAGAACCTTTGGACAATGCGTGCCACGTGTGGTCGCGCATTGTCCTGTTGAAATATGGCTGTAGCCGAGCCCTGAAGGTAAGGAAGGACAACTGGCTCCAGCACCTCGGATATGTAGCGCCGGCTATTTAAAGTACCGGCAATGCGTACTAGAGGCATGCGAGAGTAATATCCAATACCTCCCCATACCATAATACCCGGTGCAAGACCAGTGTGGCGGTGCATAATGCAGCTGTCCAGCATCCTCTCTCCAGGGTGTCTCCATACTCGAAACCGACCATCGTGGTGCTGCAGACAGAAGCGTGCCTCGTCAGTAAAGACAACGTCATTCCATTCTGCCGTCCACATCCGTCTGTCATCACACCATTGGCGACGGAGACGTCTGTGGTTCTGCGTCAATGGTAGACGAAGCAATGGACGTCTTGCGGACAGACCACTCTGCTGTAAACGGCGTCGAATGGTACGCGCAGACACTGGATGATGCGTCACAGACGCAATGTGCTGTGCTACGGTTCGGGATGTCACTGAGCGATCCGTCACTGCCATGCGCACAATTTGCCTATCAGCACGTGCAGTGGTGCACCGAGGTGAATGCGATCGACCACGTCGGTCCGTCGTACCCTCCTGCATCCAACGGTCACATATCCGCATTACAGTTGTTTGGTTTCGTCCAACACGACTAGCGATTTCTCTGTATGATAATCCACAATCTCGGTAAGCCACTATCCCTCCTCTGTCGAACTCGGATACTTGATCAAAAGATGTTCGCTGTTGTCTACGAGGCATAACTGACCGTCTTGTGAAACAACCACAAGGTAAACACACGTGCCGAACGTACACTCGTCGAAATCGCCAAGCCTTAAATGGCGCTATGAGGTGGCGCCACAGGCGCGCGTGACGTGCGTCTGCGCTGAAATTCTAATCAGTTGCATATATCATCGCTGCAAACTCATGGTGTAAATTTCACTTGATTCGGATGCTTCCTACAGGGTGTTGCATTTACGGTGGCCACCAGTGTACATGAATCTTATTAAAAGGATCAATTACAAATAAAAATTTAATGATTTTTATGTTACACGTGCAAATGATATTTTAAACAATGAAGCACCACAGACATCGGTAGGTAATTTCGCGGTAGGTGTAAGGTGATTCCTAAAGTTATTAATATATGCAGTTAGGTATAATTAACTTTATTTTTTGTAAAATATAATCTATCATAAATGGTTAATGTAAAATAAGCGCCGTTTTTTAACTTTTAAAATTAATTAGAAGCAGAATTAGCACTTACCGCAGCACAGGTATTGTGAATCAAAATTTCTTGTTCAGTGTTTGAAGACCCATTTTGCATTCCTCTTGCTTCGCCCATCTTCAGTATGCAGCCGTTCTCCAGTACCGCGATACCAGCCATCATAATCCCCCAATGGTTGCTTCTTTCGGCTTTCTCTCTTTCGGAGACACACGGAGCTAACGTTTCCCCTTCGTTGCCCTGGATAGGAGTGAGACACTGTGTCCTCCCGTTTCTTTATTTACACCGGTAGTGTCCTTGGTTTTCTCCACCGGCGCTGGTTCCTTAAGGATGTGTTGAAGGAATGACGTTTCATTTGATCTAAAATTCGTGTTGTTTTCTGTAAGCGGCGATAGCTTCTCTTGAGATGGCTTCTTTCTTTAATGGAATAATTCCAGTTTTCTTACTAGCATTAGAAATATTTTTCTGCCTCAAGGCCAGACGAAAGCTGGATTTAGGATTGTATAGATGGCAGTCCTATGGGTTTTTTCTGCTGGGTTTCCTTTCTTACAAGAATTTAGTGTATGCCAAGTGTGATCGGTGAAATTTGTAAATTCTTAACTGTAGGAGCTGCAGAAGTAGTATGCGCAGGAAACATGAATAAGATGATGCTGTCCTCTTCTCCTGTGCCAGCTGTATTATATTTCGACTTTAGTACGACACATGGAAGTTCATAAACCGGCCGTGTGGGTGGAATGGGACTTCACCTTCACTTCTGAAATTTTGTCTTTCCTTTTGGCGTATTCTGACTTTAAATACGAAGAAAGTATTTTAAGGCAGGTAATTTCGTGACATGCCCTAAGGAAAAAATATTTACGTGGACGTGAAGCTAGTTATGTAGTCAACTAATTTTCCTCAGTAAACTGTGGTCGTAAAGTGCAAAGAAACGGAGCTGTAAGGCAAACCAGTGAGCCGCTAAAAATTTCCTTTGAGTATCAACCTGTAGCTTTCGTCACGTAAATAACAAAACTAAGTGCAATACTTAACGAATTACTAACATCCCTGGTCAAGAAAATACGTAGTTTTGCCCTTATCTTAACTGGCTATCTCAAGTACTCAGTTATAGTACTTATGGCGGACATCGATGCAAACACTTTCTGTCTCGACTTTGCTCCAGCACCTTTATCAACATCATCTTGTCATAATACCAACAGTGTCGTCTCAAGCAGCTAAAAGCCAAAGTGGCTGGTGTGGTCCCAATGACTTAACAAAAAATATCATGAAATTACCTCTACCACGAAAATTCTTCCCATTTGTCACATAATATATCAGCGTGATAGGTAATAGAATATTAATTGTCAGTAATATTTTGAAAATTATTTTTTTTCTAAATTTTCCAGGACTGCCGACAGTCCGCAGTGCTGTCGTACCTTAATTTCAAAGAATGACTCAAAAGACCCGTTTGATTTTATCCTGCAACCATGCGAGGATAAACATGTAGCACTTCTCTTGCAGCAGTAGCGGTCGTCCTTCAAAAACCATCTCGACACCACAACAAAAACTAAAACAAATGTAGATTAGGTCTGCAATGAGTCACGGGAATTTAACTAGAAATGTGTGACCGAGGGCTGTAATTGCTATTAACTTTAATTTGTAAACGGTCGCTGCCTACACAGCCATGTTTAAAACTTTAACAAATTTCTTGTTTAGTTATTTTATTTAGAATGACTTCGCCTTGTGTTTTGCATGCATATTTATTTAAAGCTCGAGTCTCGACACGAGAATCCAATCGTTTCTTCGTACAATAAGAGGACTCACAGGAGCAGCCACAATTGGAAACGCTCTCGACCCCATCCCAACCAGTACGAGAAATGACAAAAGACAGAATAACTCGTAAACAAAGTGCTACGACACACACTCGCACCAGCTATATGCGTCTTTTCAGGAAAAATACAATAAATTGGAGCAGAATTGAAATGGATACACCACCTTGAGTTCTCGGAGTCCTTCAGCAACCTCAGGTGCAAAACACATAGTTTCACTGTGTAACAAGGTTTTATTAAACTGGAATATTCGGTATTACGTATTGTTAACTTCTCGCTCGTATCCAGAAAGAAAAAAAAGCTGCATTTCCATACTGGAGGACTGGTACGGAACAGGGAAAATAGGTAATCTTTCCATTCTGCGAAGTAGGAAAGTCACGTGATCTTGTCTGTGGTTATGACTGAGTCACATGACGTCAGCTGCGTTCCTGGAAGGTGAGTTGTACACGTGTGAGGCGGGCTTTGTTACAGTCGGTGACGTTCTGCCTTTCGGGACAGGTTTGTGACCCCTCACACAAGCTTCGTAGAAAGCACTACTGGCCAACAGCAGGGAACAGAAACGTTTTAACCTGAGATCAAACAAGTAGCATTATCGGTTACAACTTTTAAACCAGTCATCAGGCTTTTTGTCTTCATCGCGAAGTTTTTTGAACAGAATTGCCGGTTTCGGATATACAAGAGCCATCTTCAAAATCTACGATAGAAGCAAAAGAGAGAAAGATTACTGTCTACTATAATAAGAGATTAAAAACAAAGGAGAGAAAATGTAAACATGATTTACCTCTCATTCTGTTGCACTGCGGCAAGACATAATCGTGTAAAAGTAATTCAGAACTGCTACGCATGCTTCAACAAAGCTGTCCAGAGGTAGCTGATGCCTGCATAACGTACAGATAATTATAAAAAGTAATTAAATGATGATTGATTTAAACGTACCGTACTTTAAAATATTATCAGTTGTATTTAACGAAGCAATTTGTTGTATATATTTAACCATCTGAAAAATCTAATTGTTGAAAGGTGGCTACACTGAGTCACAGCGGCAGAGGTTGCGCCAAAGAGTTTTATTCCGTCGCCTCCACTGGCAGTGCTTGTTCAGAAGTTGTGGTGGTTAGTGCTTTGCTGAGAGGATGTTGATAGCTGTACTATTTGAGGTCATGTCGTGTGCAGTTGGTTTGATGGGCTAGACAGCAGATGTTGTTCGAATGGAGATGTTGTAATGATTAGAGTTAATTTTTGTCAATATATATGAAGGTAAACATTTTATTTTTTTTAATTTCCGAACTAACAATGCCTCTTGGTCACAGGTTCAGTCAACAAAGCATCTGGCTTGTGTTCATGTATTAGACTGTAATTCGGGTTTCTATGTGCAATTATAGTATTTCAGTTTTATTTAATTAATTCAGTGTAAATGGTATTTAAAATATCTTGTCTTATTGAGGAAGAACCGTGCCAGATGTGTACGTTGAATCACACTTCCACACACAGAACAGTTACACTTGTGCTTTGTTGTTCGTAGTTTTTGTTTCGTAGCTTTTATAGTTGCTGGGGACTTAATTAATTAATTGTGGTAACGGAAATTTCCTTTCATTCTTTGTTGTTATTCTATGCAGTCAGATAGCGTACTAATACTAGTCAGGGCCAACCGGTTACGAGACTTCGTAATCGGACAGTCAGCTACTAAAATTAAAATTATTTGCATTGTATTTAATTAAGCCCCCATGCATTGTCTTCTGACAGTTTTCAAAGCTGGTAAGAATTCAATTAAACGTTCAGAAATAAAAATTGTATACAGAAATCATTCTAAAAGTGAATACATTGTCATTGCAGTAGAATTAATACTATGAACAAAGAAGATGGAATAAACTTAGATAACATGTGTATTGGTCTGTGTCTCATATTCCAAAATGTACTGTGATAAAATTTTCATTTTTATATCAATTTCCATGCATTATCAGATGACCTGAGTCAGTCACACAGTAACTCCCGAAAGTCCAAATGAACAGTCCAAAAGCAGAGTCTCTCGGCTCACTACAAACGTGTTTTCCATTACGCCTGGAGGCAAAGACGATGGAAATACTGTACTTATTTTATTGACCAGCGTGACAAAAACATCCAGAGGTTCTCTGAGCGCTGAAAGGCATGTGACCCCTACTAATTGAACACATTTGGTGCGTATACAGATTTTGCATCATTTCTGCTGGGCTACGCACAGTGTACGCAGGAAGTGCTTAAGAGCACCTATCAGTTATTTCGCGGCCGTTTGTTTGTATTATGTTTTCGGCACCAGTTTCATCGTTGGCGCCAATTTAATCTCTGGTCGCACTGAGACCTGATGTGGTGCCTAGTGCGAGCAGAGATTAATCTGTGTGCTTCCGTTATTTCTTCAGCAGTCAGTTACTTTGCTGCCCGAGCCATTGTTGAAGATTGTCGAAAGGCAGGACTTCTTTTTGTAGGGAATTAACGTGACAAGTGCATCGCGATCATTTATTGCGACGTACTTAGTGAGCTTCTCGTTCATTGTAATTCAGTTCAATGACTGTCGTGAAACTTCTCATTATCAATAAGCGGCTCACGCACACTTGGCACCTTTTACTTCCTCAATCAACGAACACGGCAACTTGCCCAAAAATGCTCGTACTGTCGCTACCCGAACTGCGGTGCTGGCAGAAAACTCTTAATTTTTCTCATCCCATTCCTCGCAACATATCAGTAAGCTATATTGCACATTCTGGATAAATTAAGCCAGAGTTCAGTTACATTTTTACTAAAAAATTTGTTGAAAACTTAAATTGTTCTAAAAACCCTATTTGATCGAAAGATGAGTAAAGTGTTTCAAGAAATTATTTTTAAGCTAAGCTTGGTACGAAACACACGTCACTTCTGCCGTTGAACGCTTTCGAATGAATACTCGTCTTTCTTTGGGTTTCTCAGTTCTTGCTAGTAATCAGCACCAACTCTACTTGTCCGAATTCAAAAGCCATTACACTTACCAAGTTACAAAAATGTCATAAGGCGAAAGAACTCTAGCATGCTTTTGCCCTTCTCCAAATCGCAAAAGACTCATCTACTCAAATATATGTACACAATCTTGCAGCTGAATGGCAATTTCGGGAATTCAGGTAGCGGGATTGGTGGATCCTTCCTTGTTCTTTACTCAGTTGCGTTTTTGCCCGACCACTATAACGAGAACGTGATTCGTGTCTTTCGGTTGAAATATTGCACAAAAGTTATCAGGGGGGAGGGGAGAGAGAGAGAGAGAGAGAGAGAGAGAGAGAGAGAGAGAGAGAGAGAGAGAGTTGGCTGGACGCATGCATTTACATCGTATTCCGCAAGCTACCTAACAGTGTGTGGCAGAGAGCACTTCTGGTATCACCGACTGATCCACCCCTATTTCTCTGTTCCATTCGCGAATGACGCATGGGAAGAACGATTGTCGGCAGACCTGTGTATTGGCCTTAATTTCTCGAATTTTATCGTTCGTGTCATTTCGCGAGATGTGTGTGGGAGGAAGTCATACATGATCCGGTCACATTAATGCGACTACTTCTCAGAAATCTGAATAGTCACCTTCATCTCCGCGGACGTGTAAGAAGAATGTCAGTGAGGCTCTGGAAGGTTCCAACAGTGGTAGTGGAGCCAACATGGCTCTAAATCCCTATCAGCAGCGCTATGTTTTACGGATGACGATCCATGACGCCCAGAGTCCGATCGAAGTGGTCCGTTGTATTCTCGATTGGGTTTTAACCCGGGGGGCTCTGTGGTCAGGGGAGTACGGTAAACTCACAACGGTGCTCTTCGAACCATGCACATACATACGTGACGTGTTGCATTGCCCTGCTGGTAGATGCCATCATTCCGAGGAAAAACAAACTGCATGTAGGGTAGGTAGATGCATACTTGTTGATCCATTGTGCCTTCCAGAATGACGAGATCACCCAAGGAATGCCACGAAAACATTCTCCGCACCTTGACACACACCACTCAAGCCTGGACCCTTCCGACGATTGTTCGAGAGCCGTGCGCGCCATCGTCCAACTGTCCGATGTAGGATAAAACGTGATTCATCTGAAAAAGCCACCTGTCGCGAACTCAGAGGACGTCCAGTTGCTGTGTCGATGTGCAGTTTCCATCCTTCGTCACAGATGAACAGCAGTCAGCCTGAGTGCATGAACCAGCATCCTCCTGCCGCGGAGGCCCATTCGCAGCGACATTCGCTGAACGGTTGTCGAGCAGACACTCTAGATAGTGCCTCGGCTCGTCTGCTCAACATTTTCATGTCTATTCGCAAGTACGCATCCCTCAGCCGTCGTTCACCTCTGTCATCTATGGCCCGTGGTGCATTCAGTTACCTCGGCGCCGGTTTTGGGCAGTGCCATTTTCTTATGCAACATATATTTCAACCACAATAGTTCACAAACGTAGCTGTTTTGGAAATACTTCCACCCTTCGAGCGCTATATAAATCGCTCCTTTCCAGCATTACGACGACGACTGCTCTGTTTTGCACGGTCCCCTATCCACTTTATACATTTTCCTCTGCTAGTGCTGCCACCTGCCGCCTGTGAGTGGTTATTGCACGTTGACGTCTGACATAGGCAGTGGTCGCATTAATGAGACAGGCCCGCGTGTGTTGTCCGACGTTTCCCAGAAGAGCCATCTCGAAATTTCAGTAGTAAGGCTTTCCCTTAAAAACTACGCTTCGTGTACCATCTGCCACTGGAGTTCGTTGGGCATGTCTGTAACGCTCTCGCACCGACTACACGATTCAGTGACGAAAAGCGCCGCTCTTCGTTGGATCTTCTCTATCTTTTCTTCCAGTTCTGCTTGGTGAGGATCCCAGATTGATGGCCAGTAATCGAACATGCGGCTTGTAATCCACCTCCTTCGTGGATGAGATACGTGTGCACAAGGAGACACCAGCTGCAGAACGTAAATCGCAAATAATGGCAGTCTGAATTACTGTATCCCAAACGCTGTATTTCAGAGATTTTCGACAGCAAGGCCTGCTTCTGGTTTGGAAACTACCTGCTTTTTGTGCCTCGTATTTGCAGCCAAGTGCGACAAAAGGCGCCGGTGTCTAGCGGGACGCTCTCGGAACGACCTGGTTCTGCGGTCCCGCCAGAGGGGCCGCTCAGCCTGCGGAGTCCCAGAGTAACCCGCGCGGTAATTGGCAGGAACACGGGGCCCATCGCTTCTCAGCTCGGCGCGCGCCTTTCCTCTTCCCCCTGCTGCCTCTCCCCCTCCTCCCTGCCGGCCTCCCTCTCTGTCCCCCCTCCCCCTTCCCCTCCCCCCTCCCTCCAGCCCCTCCACCTTCCCACCCCATTTGCTAAGCCGCCCACCGGGTCCCTGAGAAACGCGTTGATTCTCATTTGCAGCCGTCTTGAGGAGAGCCCACCCCCTCCCACCCCACCCCACCGCACCACAGCCCTGCTCTCGCCTTACGTTAAGCCATCAGTCTGGCGTTGTTTCCCGTGCTTTGTCGACATGGCTCCGCTAATTCCCAGCTCCTTAATTTTGGTCCGCTGCACTTCCATCCCCTAGACGTTTGTTTCTCCAAATGTGTTTCCGTAACGGCTGAAACTGGTGACGGCCGTAATCTTAATGGAGATGGATTCTGTTGTAAAAGTGAGCTGGAGGTGTAGGCCTCCCCGGCAGCTGAAACGAGAAAGGGAGGCATGACGACTATTGGCGGCAACACGCGTAATCCGTTCCCCAAAAGCATTGGCATGCACTAAAACATTGGTCATGCCGTTGCCAGAAACGAACCGCACCTATGTTAATGGACAGATGAAGGTCCGAAATAAGAGGGGCAATTCAATAAGTAATGGAACACATTTTTTTTCTGAAATCAGCTTGTTTTTATTAGGATTGCAATACATCATATTACTCCCTACTCTTTCGTCTGAAAAACCCTATTTTTCAACATAATCTTCGTTCAGAGAGTCTGCCTTATACCACGTTATTCGGAGGTCCTATATGCCCGCATGGTACCACTCTGCTGGTCGATGTCTGAGCTTTTGTCTTGCTGCATCAATAACGTCCACATCATCCACGTACTGCTTCCTATGGAGTGTGTCCTTCATTGGGCCAAACAGATGAAAGTGGGAAAGTGAGAGATCCGAGCTGTAGGATGGAGAGGAGGAACAGTCCAGTGAAGTTTTATGAGCTCCTCTCGAGTACGCAGACTTGTGCGAGGCCTTGCGTTGTCATGGACGAGGAGAAGTTCTTTCGCATTTCTGTGGCGACGGACGCGCTGAAGTCATTTCTTAGATTTCCTGAGGTTGGCACGATACACTTCATGAGATGGTCGTTGCACCATGAGGGAGGACATCAAACAAAGGTCCAGAATACCGTTGCCATCACGACACCGACTGAAGGTGCGGCTTTCAACTACCACTTTCGAGGAGAGTGCTGTGGCGCCACCCCAAGGATCGCCTGGGGAAGGCACCCACGCTATTGCCAGGTGACGTTTGTAGTCGCGCCGCACAGCGTTAAGACGTGGGGTCGTGATGAGAGCTGCAGCTACCGCTACTGCAGAGTCACGCCTGGTAGCGGTGTCTGGCACCTAAGCACGACTCCGCGCAGCCATTTTCCTACCACTCTTGGCTCCGACTCCTGGGACACTGTACATTGTCACAGTATTAATAACAGGTCAACCATTTACACAATTTCGTGGTCCACCACGTCACGGTCGCTCTGTGTCCGGTAATAAAAGATGAACTATACACCTCGCAGATGACCTGAAAGAGAAATTCTTTCTGAGTACGTTTGTAAAATTTCTGGCCATAGGTCTGCCACGTTATCAAAGTGAAATTGTGTATTGCAAGTTTTCATTATAAAAACATTGAAATGCTACCCAGAATGTTAAATTACAAGATGTAACCGTTTCCTCGTACACGGAATTGAAAGTTGTGTTTATGCTGGCACTAGTCAGTACAATCCTTGTGGATATTATGCAGATTGCTGTTTATTGCCTTTTGCACTGCGTCTTTGGTAGCCTCAGTTAGGGCCTGTCTAGTGAGACAACTGGCCACTATAAGCAATAACTAACATCACCAGCAGCAGCATCGTTATTACGCCAACTTATACAGTGGGCTTGCGCAGATGTAGGCAGACTGCGCGAGTAGGTGAAAATTGTGAAAAATAAACTCACTACCTAGCTGTTGATGTTCCTGCCTGTTTTTGACAGCATTGTTTGGATGGTCATTCGGTCCGAAAAACGTGCTACCAAATTCTACACCGATGGTCATTAAAACGGCTGCTCCGTAAAAGGCCATACAACAAGCGTCAAACTACCATGAAGTGTACTGCATTTTTGTATATCCAAATGAAGAGCATTTCAGCGCAACCGCCGAAAATAGACTTGAGTACCACCACCTGCATTCTATCTACGAAGAAAGACTGCACAGCGGTTTGCTAATACGTAAATCACATTTGAATGTTGTTTGCGAAAAGAGAGTGTTGTTAATGGTATTAGTCTACCAGAACATCAGCCGGCACTCTTCGGCAGAGATGGTGGTCTGCCGAGCCTGAGGTTTGTCGTCTCGCAGTGGTGCTGCTTGCGCTCATCGGCATTCGACGAATATGACGAGAATATGGAATTGATGACCCCAGTAGGGTCATAACGCCGTTTAGGATCTCAGTGTCCCACGCGACTAGAGTTACAGATGACAGACATACATTGATCAGTCAGAACATAATGACCACCGATCCAACAGCCGGTATGTCCACGTTAGCATGGGTACAGCGGCGACGCGTCGTGGCATGGAAGCAATGAGGCCTCGGTAGGTTGCCGGAGGAGTTGGCACCACATCTGCGCATACAAGTCACCCAATTCCCGTAAATTCTGCGGAGAGCTCAGACACCACATCCCAGACGTATTCGATCGGGTTCAGACCTGGCGAATTAGGTATGGGGGGGGGGGGGGGGCGCAGCACATCAATTGGAACTCGCCAATGTGTTGCTCAAACTACTCTATTACACTCCTGGCCTTGTGACGTGGCGTATTATCTTGTTGAAAAATGTCACAGCCGTCGGGAAACATGACCATTGTAAGATACTCCTAGGCCGTCATGATGCCTTGAACGAGTTCCACTGGATAGTTGGTGCTAGCTCGAGCTGTAAACTCTACACGTATGCTAAGGAATAGATGCCTGTCTTTCTGGGGCATCAGGAATCCTGGCATCGGCCATCATGCCAGGTGGCCTTTGCTGTGGCTGGGTGGCGCCCGTGGGGAGAGCCCCTGATCAGAGTGGCTGGCATTAGGGCAGATGACCCATAATGAAGTGGACTAAGTCATCTCTTGCTGGTGACCATACGGCGCCAGCAGTCTCTAAGAAGGGCAAGATCGAGTACAATGCTGACAGATATGACCATAAATCGTTACCCTCCCACGCTACACCATGGAAGGAACTTAGGGATACAGAAAGAAGAGAGCCATATTCGCCTCAGTAAAGTCTGTGGCAGAATGGACGGGGACTCCTATCTACGGATTCTCAATTTTTTGTTAAATATCTTGAGGAGAAGTTTGAAGAAGTGACAGCGCTATCCAAGATGAGAAGCAGTGCGGTCTCCATTCAGACAGCATGTCCAGTGCAATCCCAGGCATTATTCGCTTGTAACTGGCTGCGTGATATTCCTGTCTCCGTCACTCCCACAAAAGCCTCAACATGGTCCAGGGGATTGTTTTCCATCGTGACCTCCTCTTGCAGTCTGACAACGAGCTCCGCACCAGTCTAGAGTGGCGGGGTGTCCATTTCATCTGGCGCATTTGCAGGGGACCCAAGGACAACATGGTTGCTACCTGTGCCTTCATCTTGGCCTTTGGGGGTGATTCATTGCCTGAAAAGGTCAAGGTAATGGTTTACAGCTGTGACTTTAAACCATACGTCCCTCCCCCTATGCGATGCTTTAAGTGCTGGAAATTTGGGCACATGGCTTCCCGCTGCACTTCCAGCGCCACATCTCGAGACTGCAGACATCCACTGCATCCATATACTCCATGTGCGCCTCCTCCCACTTGTATTCTGTGGAGAGCAGCACTCCCCCCTGCTCGCCAGACTGCACAGTATTCCAAAAGGAGCGGAAAAATCATGGAGTGCAAGACCCAGTACTGGTTGACTTAAACAGAGGCTAAATGTAAATTTGAATGATTGTACTCCGTTTGGTTGACGTCCACATATGCTGCAGCTATATTACCATCGCTATCACAAGTTGCACCACAGTCTGTCCCCCACGAACTGTGGGCACTCCAGGCATCCAGAATACATCCGCCACCTTGGTGGTAGAGGCAAAAAAATCTCCTTCCGTTGGTCCCAAAGTACCTACTTCAGGAGAAAAGCCCCCCTCCCCCCTGCCGGAGAAGCAACAGCCTCCTCTGGCTCCTCTCATGCAGAAGGGGTCCCTTGGGACCCTCTCTCCCAAGTTCTCCACTAATGCCACAGCAGACACTCTCCAGTGGCTAAAGGAGTCAAAAGCTTCTTGACATAGAGCCTCACGGTCTTCCTCCATGCCCGAAGCTACTTTGGAGAAGTCCCCGCCCCCTCCCTCCCCCCCCCCCCCAAGCAAGCACCTGAAACGAGAGGGCAAGCAAGCAAATAAGTCTGCTAAGAAAAAGGACCCTCAGGTGGCCCCAACACCACCACTCCCTACCAATTCTGCATCTGAGGATGAGGTGGAGATATTAGTGTCCCCTGAAGACGTGGATCTCACTGAAGCCTCATTCACAATGGGAATGGATACAAATACTCAATCGGTGGCAGCAGGTACCCTGAGGCGTAACATGCTTCTTTGCATGCTCCATGTCTTCCCAGCCTCACGATAACCTCATACTCTAGTGGAATTGCGGTGGTTTTTTCCACCACCTAGCTGAGCTATGGCAACTATTAAGCTTTACACCTGCTTTCTGCATTGCCCTCCATGAAATACAAACCCCTGCCATAAGCAGCCATAGGGGATATTATAAGAACCGTAACGACTATAACAGTGTCCGATAGTCCTGTACTCGGTATGCAGTGAACCTGTGCACCTTCAAAACCCTCTTGAGGCTGTGGCTGTCAGGATAAGGACGACGCAGGAAATAACTATCTGCAATGTATATCTTCCTCCAGATGGTGCAGTACCCCTGAAATCATTGGCTGCTCTGACTCATCACACTAAACCATTCCTACTTCTGGGAGATTTTAACGCTCATAACCCCTTGTGCAGTTGCATCGTGGTTACTGGTCAAGGTAGAGAGATCTAAACTGCTCTGTCTCAACTCGACCTCCGCCTCTTAAATACTGGAGCCTCCACATATTTCAGTGTGGCTCATGGCACTTAGTCAGCCATTGATTTATCCGTCTGCAGCCCAAGGCTTCTCCCATCTATCCACGAGATAGCCCACGATTACGTGTGTGGTAGTGACCACTTTCCCATCTTCCTGTCACTCCCCCAGTGCCATTCCCCCAGACGTCTACCAAGATGGGCTTTAAACTAAAGTCAGATCGGGAAGCTTTCACTTCTGCTGTTATCGCTGAATCTCCCCCACATGGTATCATCGTTGTGGTAGTTGAGCGGGTCACTAGAACGATCCTTTCTGCGGCGTAAAAGTCAGTACCTTGGTGGTCGCTGGAAGTCGCTGAGGCCATTAAACAGCGTCGGTGAGCCCTACAGCGGCACCCGTTCTGGAGCAACTAATAAATCCTATATTGCTCCGTTCCCGCGTTCGCCAGCTTATAAAAAGACGGAAAAAGGAATTTTGGGAGAGGTTCGTGTCGATCATTGGGTACCATACGTCACCTTCCGAAGTCTGGACGAAGATCAGACGTGTTTGTGGGTACCAGACCCCGACAGTTGCCACTGCCATTAACATCAATGGCGTGTTATCTATGACGCAAACGCAATTGCCGAACACTTTGCTGAGCGCTATGCTCGAAACTCCTCGTCGGAGAATTATCCCCCGACATTTCGCATAGTCACATGGAGGATGGAGAGAAAGCCCTCTCGTTTACTGAACGTCACAGTGAACCCTATAATGCTCCATTTACAGTGTGGGAGCTCCTCAGCGTCCTAGCACATTGCCCCTCACAGCTCATGGGAAAGACAGGATCCACAGTCAGATGATCAAACATCTCTCGTCTGACTGAAAGCGACATATCCTCGTCATCTTCAACCAGATCTGTTGCAATGAAGTCTTCCAAACACAATGGCGGGAGAGCACCATCATTCCACTGCTCAAACCCGGCAAATACCGCTATATGTGGATAGCTATCGGCCCATCAGCCTCACCAATGTTCTTTTTAAGCTGTTCGAACGTATGGTGTATCGGCGCTTGTGTTTGGTTTTGGAGTCACGTGGCCTAGTGGCTCCATGCCAGGGCGGTTCCCACGAGGGTCGCTCTACCACTGATAATCTTGTGTCCCTCGAGTCTGCCATCCGAACAGCCTTTTCCAGACGCCAACACCTGGTTGTTATCTTTCTTGGTTTACGAAAATATTACGACACGACCAGGCGACATTATACCCTTGCCGCATTATATGAGTGGGGTCTTCGGGGCCCTCTCGCAATTTTTATCCAAAATTTCCTATCGCTCCGTACTTACCGTGTCCAAGTTGGTGCCTGGCATAGTTCCCCCCCCCCCCTCCCCCCCATATCCAGGAGAATTGGGCCCTGTGGGGCTCTGTATTGAGTGTATCTCTATTTTTAGTGGCCATCAACGGTCTAGCAGCAGCTCTTGGACCGTGCGTCTCATCTTCTCTGTATGCGGACGACTTCTGCATTCGTACTGCTCCTCCAATACTGGTGTAGCTGAGCAACAGGGAGCTATCCACAAGGCGCAGCTATGGGCTCTAGCCCACGGCTTCCAGTTTTCAGCCGCGAAATCGTGTATCACGCACTTCTGTCAGCGTCCTGCCGTTTATCCAGAACCAGAACTTTACCTTAATGACGTTCCACTGCAATGGAGACATATCGATTCTTAGGACTAGTTTTCTACACCCGATTGACGTGGCTTCATCATCTTCGTCAGCTGAAGCGGAAGTACTGGCAGCACCTAAATGCCCACCGCTGCCTGAGCAACACCAACTGGGGTGCGGATCGCTCTACGCTGCTGGAGCTCTACAGAGCCCTTTTTCAATCCCGCCTTGACTATAGGAGTCTGGTTTATGGTCCGGTGGCGCCCTCAGCGTTGTGTTTACTCGACCCAGTGAACCATTGTGGCGTTAGACTGCCAATGGGAGCTTTTAGGATGAATTGGGTGACCAGCGACCTGGGTGAGCCCCCCCCCCCCCCCCCCCCCCCTGCGGGTTCGGAGGTAAGAATAGGCCCGCGGTATTCCTGCCTGTCGTAAGAGGCGACTAAAAGGAGTCTCAACCTTTTCGGCCTTACGTGATGGTCCCCTCTCGGGTTTGACCTCCATCTTTCTAAATTGTTCCGAAGAGCGAGCCACTTGGGGAAGGGCGCCTTACATGGTGCACTGTATTTGTCGTGCATTGAGACCTTTAGCCTGCTTTCTCGTCGTTGCAATGGTGTCCCGCTTGTTTTCCATCTCTTGGGCGAGGATACGTCCCTGGGTGCGATTACCATGCTGCACTGTGCAGTGTTGCTTTTAGCTGCGACGACGACCTCATACGTTTTTGCACCTAAGATCCAGCATGGTAGCCAGTCCGTTGTGGTGGGGCCGCCATGTACCCTGTTGGTTGTAGCCCCCTGACAACACAGGGATCGCTCTACTGATGCCTGCGCCGTTAACTCCCCACGTATGCCAAGGAGTAGATGCCCATCTCCCTGGGGCATCGGGATTCCCAGCAATGGCCATCCTGCCAGGTGGCCTTTGCTGTGACTGGGTGGCGCCCGTGGGGAGGGCCCTTGGTCGGAGTGGGTGGCATCAGGGTGGATGACACGCAATGAAGCGTGGCACATCTTCTCTTGCTTGTGACCAGCCACCAGCAAAGCGTTCGAGGGCCCATTTTAAAGGCAACATTTATGACCCCAAATCGTTCCCCTCCCTCGCCACACCATGGGAGGAACAAAAGGCTATGAATGAGAGCGACAGGTATTCGCCCCGGTATCTCGTCTGTACCAGAGCTGACGGGGAATCGTTTGTGTCTGTGAAGCCTCAGTTCTTTGTCGAACATTTAGAGGACAAGTTCGGGGAGGTGGAGGGCTTGTCCGAGATGCGATCAGGGTCAGTCTTAATAAAAACAGCATCCTCTGCCCAGTCACGAGCCTTGCTCGCTTGTACGAAGCTGGGGGATGTATCTGTTACTATCACCCCACATAAATAATAATAATAATAATAATAATAATAATAATAATAATAATAATATGGTCCAGGGAATTATTTTTCACAGAGATCTCCTTTTACAGTCCGATGACGAGCTGCGCACCAACTTAGAGCGACGAGGGGTCCATTTCGTCCGGCGCGTCCACCGGGGTTCGAGGCATCACCAAGTTGCAACCGGTGCCTTCATCTTGGCCTTCGAGGGTGACACGTTACCTGAGAAGGTCAAGGTGATGGTATACCGTTGTGATGTCAAGCCCTATATCCCTCCCCCGATGTGGTGCTTCAAGTGTTGGAAGTTTGGCCATATGTCTTCTCGCTGTGCTTCCAGCCTCATTTGTCGCGATTGTGGTCGACCGTCCCATCCTGATACTCCATGTGCCATGCCTCCCATCTGTGTCTACTGCGGGGACCACCACCCCCCTTGCTCACTGGACTGTAAGATTCTCCAGAAGGAGCGGAAAATAATGGAATATAAGACAGTGGATAGGCTGACCTACACTGAGGCTAAGCGTAAGTTTGAACGACTGCATCCAGTACGACTGACGTCCACTTATGCCGCCACTGTCGCTCCTGTTGCAGTTCCTATAGCTGCACCACACACCGTTAGCTGTCAGAGCCAGAGAACCGCACCTGCCCCCTTGATGGTGGGGGGTACTAAACTCCCTGTTGCTCCTGCTCCACCTACTTCAGGAGCAACACCCCCTCCAACCATCGGGGACGTCAGTTCCCCCTTCCCAGCCGGAGAAGCGTAAGACTTCTTCGGCTCCTCTCGCCAGGAAGGGGTCCCTTGGGGACCTCCCTTCGCAAGTTCCGACCAGTACCAAAGCCGACAGCCGCAAGTGGCTCAAACACCCGCCAGTCCCTGGTTGTAGGGACACACGGTCGTCGTCTGTCCCTGAGACTGACCCAGTGACGGCTTCCCAGCCTGAACCACCGAAGGCACAGCGACAGAAACAGAAGAAGAAGAAAGTCTCCAAGGCTAACGACATTGCGGTGGCACCCATCCCACCGCTTCCTACAAGCTCTGCGTCGGAAGATGAGGTGGAGATTCTGGCGTCCGCTGAGGACCTCGATCTCGCCGGTCCCTCCAACGCCATGGAAAGCACTAGCGCAGGTGCTCAGAGGCAGCAGGTGACCCAGTGGCGTAATCTGCCTTCCCAGTCCCGTCACGCCTTTCTCAGCCATGGCCAATACCATCCTCCAGTGGAACTGCAGCGGTTTCTTCCACCATCTAGCTGAGCTCCGCCAGCTTATCAGCCTTCATCCTTTCCTCTGCATTGCTCTGCAGGAAACTTGGTTTCCAGCAATGCGAACCCCCACCCTCCGTGGCTATTGGGGTCATTATAAGAACCGAGCAGCTTATGAAAGGGTGTCTAGTGGCGTCTGCATCTATGTCCTTAACTCTCTTCACAGCGAGTATGTCCCTCTACAAACGGCTTTAGAGGCTGTCGCTGTTAGGGTGTGGACGCCACAGGCTGTTACCGTCTGCAGTCTTTACCTTCCACCGGATGGTGATGGTGATGTCGCGCAACATGAGCTGGCTATGCTGCTGGCCCAATTGCCGCCACCTTTCTTGTTACTGGGCGATTTCAATGCCCACAACCCTCTATGGGGTGGGACTGTCTCCGATGACCGCGGTCGTGCCATGGAGCATTTGTTGGCTCAGCTCGACCTTAGCCTCTTGAACACCGGTGCTCCCACGCATTTCAGTGTGGCCCATGGCTCGTTCTCGGCCATCGATCTCTCTCTTTGCAGCCCTGGACTTGTCCCATCCCTCCACTGGAGGGTGCATCCTGACCTGTGTGGTAGTAACCATTTTCCCATCTATTTGTCACTGCCCCAGTGGCATTCTTCTGGGCGCCTGCCCCACTGGGCTCTCCACAGGGCTGACTGGCCGGCTTTTACTTCCGCTGCAACCATTGAGTCTCCCCCACAGGGTGACATTGAGGAGGTGGTCCGTGTCTTAACCACGTCAATCATCCCCCGCTCTTCTGGTCTCCCTCGGAGGAAGGCTGTACCCTGGTGGTCGCCGGCGATTTCTGAGGCTATTCGCGACCGTAGGCGGGCAGTCCAGCGTCATAGGCGGCACCCATTTCTAGAGACCCTCATCGCCTGTAAGAGGCTCCGTGCCTTGGCCCGTCGTCTTATTGCACGGCGTAAGCAGGAGTGCTGGGAGAGGTATGTCTCATCCCTGGGCTCCCGTGTCTCCCCCTCGCTCGTGTGGTCCCGGATCCGGCGGATTTATGGATACCAGACCCCTATGGGTGTCCCTGGGATCTCCTTGGACGGCGCTGTCTGCACGGACGCTGCCGCCATTGCTGAACACCTTGCTGCGCACTTTGCTAAGAGCTCTGCGACTGCAACTTATCCCCCCTCCTTTCGCTCTCTCAAGGAGCGAGCCGAGCAGACGCCGTTATCATTCCACACGCGTCGTTCTGAAAAATACAATGCTCCTTTCAGCGAGAGGGAATTCCTCGCTGCCCTCGCCGATTGCCCTGATACAGCACCAGGACCAGACTGCATCCACGCGCAGATGCTGAAGCATCTCTCCAGGGACTGCCAGAGACACATCCTCACCATCTTTAACCGCATTTGGAGCGAGGGCGTGTTCCCGTCGCAACGGCGAGAGGGTCTTATTGTTCCCATCTTGAAACCCGGTGCGGACCCACTGGCGGTGGGCAGCTATCGTTCCATTACCCTCACCAACGTTTTGTGCAAATTCCTCAAACGTATGGTGGGGCGGCGTTTGTGTTGGGTCCTTGAGTCGCGCGGTCTCCTTGCTCCATCCCAGGGTGGCTTCCGTCGGGGCCGGTCTGCTGCGGACAATTTGGTGCGGCTGGAAGCTGCTATCCGTACGGCCTTTGCCCGACGTCAGCATCTCGTTGCTGTATTTTTTGATCTGCTGAAGGTGTATGACACCACATGGAGGCATCACATCCTTGCTACGTTGCATGAGTGGGGTCTTCGTGGTCGGCTCCCGACTTTTCTTCAAACCTTTCTATTGCGCCGCTCTTTCCAGGTGCAAGTCGGTGCCGCCTCTAGTTCATCTTATACACAGGAAAATGGGGTCCCGCAGGGCTTGGTGTTGAGCGTCTTATTTCTAGTGGCCATTAATGGTCTGGCTGCAGCTGTGGGGTCGCCGGTGTCTCCTTCTTTGTATGCCGACGACTTCTGCATCTGCTTTAACTCCACGGCTATGGGAGTCGCCGAACGCAGGTTGCAAGTAGCCGTTCGCAAGGCAGCATCATGGGCTCTGACTCGTGGTTTTCAGTTCTCTGCAGCCAAGACTCGAGTTATGCACTTCTGCAGGCGTAGGACAGTCCACCCTCATCCTGAACTTTACCTCGACGGCCACCTGCTTGAAGTGGTGGACACTTGCCGCTTCTTAGGACTCGTCTTTGATGCCCGGCTCATATGGGTTCCTCATATTACTCAGCTGAAGCAAAAGTGCTGGCGGCACCTCAACGCCCTCCGCTGCCTGAGCCACACATCTTGGGGTGCGGATCGCTGCACGCTGTTGCGATTGTACAGAGCCCTTGTGCAGTCCAGGCTTGATTATGGGAGCCTGGCCTATGGGTCTGCATCACCCTCAGTGTTGACATTGTTAGACCCCATACACCACTGTGGGGTTCGGCTTGCAACTGGCGCTTTTCGTACGAGCCCCGTGGATAGTCTACTGGTGGAGGCCGGGGTTCCCCCGCTGCGGATTCGCCGCCATCGACTGCTCGCCGACTATGCTGTCCACGTGTATTGCTCGCCAGGCCATCCCAATCGTCGCCTGCTTTTCCCTGTCATGGTCCTCCATCTGCCCAAACGGCGACCTAGGTCTGGGCTTTCCATAGCTATCCGCGTCCAGTCCCTGCTGTCGGAACTGGGGTCATTTCCTCTTCTGCCTCCCTTCCGGGTCCGTGCACCTACGCCTCCCTGGTGTTCTCCCCGTTCGTCCGTCCGTCTGGACTTGGCACAGGGACCCAAGGACTGGGTTCCGCCTGTGGCCCTCCGTCGCCGTTTTCTTGCGCTCCTCGCCTCATTTTCAGGCTGTGAGACTGTCTACACTGATGGTTCCCTGGTTGATGGTCGCACTGCCTACGCTTTTGCTCACGTTGCCCATGTTGAACAGCGCTCCTTGCCGGCTGGCTGCAGTATTTTTACTGCAGAGCTGGTGGCCATATTGCGCGCTCTTGAGCATATGCGTTCCTGCTCAGGTACGTCCATCGTCATCTGCAGTGACTCCCTGAGCAGCCTCCAGGCCATTGACCACTGCTATACCTCTTCTCCTCTGGTGTCCTCTATTCAGGAGTCTGTTTCCGCCATTACCCGTTCTGGTCGTTCGGTGGTCTTTGTTCGGACGCCAGGTCACGTTGGCATCCCGGGGAACGAACGTGTTGACAGGCTGACCAAAGGGGCGATCGACGCCCCAGCTTTGGAGATCGGCCTCATGGCTCGCGATCAGCAGTTGGTGATGCGCCGTAAGGTGCTTGGGATGTGGACTGCTGAGTGGCGTGGCATGACATCCCCGAGTAAACTGCGGGCTGTTAAGGAGACGACCGATGTGTGGCACTCCTCCCTGCGGGCTTCTCGCAGGGACTCTGTCATCCTGTGTCGGCTCCACATCGGCCATACCTACCTGACGCACGGCCATCTTTTGCGTCAGGAGGATCCCCCCCTGTGTCGGTGTGGGTCCCGGCTGACGGTCGCCCACATTTTGTTGGAGTGTCCCCGACTGCGCACCCTCCGGCAGTCTTTTAATCTCCCGGGCACTTTGCCTTTGGTTTTATGCGACGATGCCTCCATGGCTGACGACGTTTTAAATTTTATCCGTGGTAGTCCTAGTTATGGTTCCATTTAGGGAGGTCCTGCACCTTTCCGTTTCTGTGTCTCTTGTCCTCGAGTGTCTCGTCATTGGTTGCTGTTTTGGTGTGTAGTCGGATGGTTGACTCTTTCCCTTTTTTTTTTGTTCTCGTGGTCAGTCAACCAGTCTCCGGCCATCTTCTTTTCTTCTGTTTCTTTCTGTCTGGTGTTCATCTGTACTCTTCTTGTCTGTAGTGTTTGTTGCCGCATTTGTGTTCTTTTAGTGCCTGGGGGGGAGTCTCCTTCCCCCTGGGGTTTTACCTGCTCCGCAAATTATCGTCTCGCCTGTTTTTGAAAAGGGGGACTGATGACCTCTGTTTAGTCCCCCTTAAACATCCCAACAACCACCACCATCTGGGTGACGCCAGAGTCCCTCCATTGAAGGTTAGGCGTTCACAACTACTCGCCAGTTACGTTGCACAGATTAGTAGTTGTCCAGAGCATCCGAATTGCCGTGTTCTTTGCCCACCTACGGTGGTTCATCTCCCGAATCGGAGAACCAGGTCAGGGCTTACAATTGCGGTTCGCGTACGATCTCTTCTGTCTGAAGTGGAGTCCTTGCCTGTACCATCTATGCTCGAGTTCCATTCCCGTAAACCTCCATGATGTACACTTAGGCCAATCCTTTTCCTGGACCTTTCACAAGGTCCTAAGGACTCAGTTACCCCTGAATCTCTCCCTGCCACTTTCTCTCGATTCTTGACATGTACTGGGACCATGAAGTGGTTTACACCGGCAGCTCGATGGCTGATGGTCACGTTGGCTTCACGTAAGTTCATGGAGGACATACTGAACTGCACTCCTTGCCAGATGGCTGGAGTGTTTTCACTGCAGAGCTGGCGGCCGTTTCTCGTGCTCTTGAGCACATTTGCTGATGCTCTGGCGAGTCGTTTCTTCTCTGTACGGTCTCCGTGATCAGTCTACAAGGTATCGACCAGTACTGCCCCCGCCATCCTTTGGTAGCGACCAACCAGGAGCCCATCCATCCCCTGCAACGATCCAGTCGTTCCGTGGTGTTTGTGTGGACCCCAGGCCACGTCGGAATCCCAGGAAATGTAGTTGCCGAGAGGCTGGCCAAACAACCTACACGGAAACCGCTTCTGGAGTTTGGCATCCCCGATTATTATTACGCCGCAAGGTTTTTTTAGGTTTGGGAGATCGAATGGCATAATCTCATTATGCACAGCAAATTGCGTGTCATTAAGGAGACTACGAATGTGTGGAAGTCCTCCATGCAGGCCTCTCGCAGGGATTCTGTGGTTCTCTGCCGGCTCCGCATTGGCCATACGTGGCTAACACATGGCTACCTCCTCTGTCGCGAGGACCCACCTTGGTGTCAATGTGGCTCACATATGACTGTCGTCCACATCTTGCTGGGCTGCCCACTTTTAGCCCCTCTGCGGCTGACTTTTAACCTTCCCAGCACCCTACCTTCGGTGTTGGGCGACAGTGCCTCAATAGCAGATTTAGTTTTACGTTTTATTCGTGAGGGGGGTTCTTATCGTACCTTCTAAGGGTGGACTTTCAGCCTTCCCTCTGAGGTCGCCACCCTCCCTCCATTTTAACTCTGTCGCACTTACTTTGCATTTGTCTGTCTTTTTCTTTTCGCTACATGTGTTCATCTTGCCTTGTCTTTTTGGGGTGGACATTTTAATATGTTGCAGAATGGCTGTCTCACCCTCTTTTATTATTGTTATCAGCCAGCCCAGACCATCTGCTCTATGGTTTTAATACCTGCTTCTACTTTTTCTTGTGTTACTTTTTTCCCCCGTTTTTTGTTCGTTCCATTCGTTTCATTTTTTTTGGTATGGTTCCCTTCTCCCCCCTTTTACTTTGTCAGACGTGCTTCGGGTGTTTTTGTACCTTCAGCCTTGCTTGCGGTAGGAAAAAGCGACTCATGACCCTGTAGGTGGTCCCTTTATACCCCAAACCAACCAACCAACCAACCAGCCGATGTATTTACCGCTAGTCTCACAAGGGGAAGGCCTCAGACACGGGCAACCGATTCGGCTCATATTTGGCAGATCGCTTGTGTACAACCTAAAACGAAGGAATCTAAGATATTTTGGGTCAATACCCCAGCGTTTTTGAGAAAATCGCCCCTAAAGGTTAGGACGAGCAATCGACTTAAAATTGGCGGGATCGATAGATAATTGTAAATAGAGCATTTTTCATCATCAGGTATGGGGGCCGAAAACGCATACTTTTCCAGAAATCGAGGTAAGAAACTTTTACAACTGCCGCTTCTGTACCCACATGGTAAACGCTTTTCGCCGACAGCAGCGATAGTCGTCGGCGCGGTAGCTCAGCGTGTTCGGTCAGAGGGTTAGCGGCCCTCTGTAGTAAAAAACTGCGTGAACGGCTCAACACTAAACTTGAACGGGTGTCAAGGGACATCCGCACCGAACAAATGAATCGAACAAAACGGGAACAATAAAAAAAATAGCGCAACGGCCAAGGTAACTGTCTGGGATTCGGAGAACCCGGGTTTGAATCTTGAAGAAACCTAGCGGATGTTCTTCTTTACGTTTGTATTTTTCCATATCTCAGTTGATAGGGATAGGAGGGTTAATAAGGTAAGTAAATCAATAAAGAATGATAATATTAAGGTAGCCAAATAAATTTCTCAAACGCTGAGAAACAAAACTGCCTGCTTCCGGTAGGCGCTGATAATGTATCTGTCTTGCAACACTTTTACAAACCAAAACACAGCGTCGGTAACTTCCCGCTTGCTATCGTCTGTGACAGGCTCCCAACTATATATTACAGCGCGAGTCGAAGGGTGTACATCCACCATTATTCAGGTTATGCACCTGAAAGATAAGACATCAAACAATAACTAGTTACTAAGGCATAAACAGACGAGCTACTGACTACAAACTACATACGGTACTCGTCATATGTTACTTACGGAAGACCACTGTATTCATTCACAAAACGTATTTCATTCGGCGCATTGACGATGGAAAAATCACTACATGTATCCGCGAGGTTCGCGGTAGCCTAATGACGGAAAACAATTCTTTCCGATTGACTTCTATTAGGCTCATACTGGACACCTTCACTCTTCCAGGTGCACAACTATGATACGAGGAAGAGGCAACCGGGACAACATTAACTCTCCCCGCGTGCATTCCGTCCCGTGCCTCGCTGTAAACAAGCGTCGCGCAGTTGGCTATCTGTGATCCCTCGTGAGGAATTCGCAGCACTCTTACTCGGAGTTGTTTTTATGTGACAAGGCTTAAAAGTTTAATACTTTACTAACTCGTGGCGTTTGGGAAATTAGTTTGCCTACCTCATTATTATCATTACTTATTGATTGACTTACCTTATTAAGCCTCCTATCCCTATCAATTGAGATATGGAAAAATACAAAAGAAAAGAATAACATCCGTTAGGTTTCTTCCAGATTCCAACCCGGGTTTTCCGATTCCCAGCCAGTTACCTTGGACGCTGTGCTATCGGCACTGTCGGCGAAAAACGTTTACCATGTGGATACAGAAGCGGCAGTTGCAAAAGTTTCTTTCCTCGATTTCTGGAAAAGTTTGCGTTTGCGGAACCCATACCTGATGATGAAAAGTGCTCTATTTACAATTATCTATCGATCCCTTCAATTTTGAGTCAATTGCTCATTATAACCTTTAGGGGCGATTTTCTCAAAATTGGGGGGTTGTTGACCAAAAATATCTTAGAGTCCTTCGTTTTAGGTTGTACACAAGCGACCTGCCAAATATGAACCCAATCGGTTGGCCGTGTCTGAGGCCTTCCCCTTGTAAGTCGATGATGGCACTCACAGATTTCTTCTCTATCCTGTCATCTTTCTACGGTTTTTTTTTTCAAAACAACAAAATTTTATTTATATTTCAACCACGAATTATTATTATTTTAAAAAGTATTATCCTTTGTCAAATGTTGTAGATAAAGACAAAATGTACTACCTTCTTTAAAATATCAGGTAATCGGTCTTCAAATTTGCGATGAATAAATTGTAGGGAGACTGGCACGCGATTACTCTCTGCCAGCTACTGTTGAACGACACTGGCGTAGAGATGAAGCAGCGTGGAATGACATACCCATATCTTTTATCCACGCTCGTTTCGACTCTATGCTCTGCCGGATTAGAGGCATTGTTGCTACCAAAGGTGGCAACTCTGTGTACTGTATTTCGCTCCCTTTATCCTCCCGAGTCACCTACTGGTTATGCTATAAACACACAGCCAGTAAAATTTGGTTTTTTGCTGTCCTTCCTGGTGTTACAATTTTAACGGCTAGCAGAGAAATAATGTCGCAGTATTTGAGTGAAGCTGAAGAAAAAAAAGAGCCTTTTTCTGTTAACGAGATTCAGAAAAACTGAATAAGGTTGGTTAACTTATCTACTGTTGATAGTTAGTAGTCAATATGCCCGTCCACAATGGTAATGACACTGCTAGCCACACGGAAAATGATTTAAATCCAAATAGAGGTGTTTTGCAGGATATGCTTCCTGCAACCACTTTAGAAGGAAAACAAAGACAGAGGTTGAGATGGTCAGATGAAGTTAACCGACACCTCATGTTCTGTTATTACCAAGCAACAAACTTAGGAATCAACACAACTGGATACAGATCACAAGTATAAACAACATTTATTACCAGATACCTAGAATTAAAATTTTTAACAGAACAACAACTAGCTGATCAGATCCGTGTAATAATAAAAAATAACAGGATACCCCAGTGAGAATTAGAAAACATCAAACAACAAGTACAAAAATTACTGGAACAAAATAATGTGCAATCAGAAGAAGAAGAAGAAGAAGAAGAAGAAGAAGAAAATACAGTAATGGCCCAAACATCCCAGAGCAAACAAACCAAGAACAACACGCATCAATTAAACAATCAGAGGAAAACGAAATCTTAAGACAGCCACCAGAACAAGCATAAATAGAACACAAAGTGACACACATGTTAGATATAGAAGAAAATTTTCAGCTGACATATATAGAATACAAAGACACAAATACAGACATTAGACCATTGTTACATAGACCACCAAATAACCCACAAGTCGAAACAACAATAACAACTATCAACACAATCATACACAACAAAATAAATGAAAATACAACTATGGAAGACTTACAACTACTCGTTTATATAGGAGCACTCACTACACTAAATATACACGCTAGGCGGAGGTCAGAACCAACCAACACACACAAGAAACCCACAAAACCAACATGGCAACACAGGCTACAGATCAGAATAGAAAAACTGAGTTAAGACATCAGACAGTTAACACAATTTATAAGAAATGAAATGTCATAAAAAACGAAAAAGGTTCGGTAAAATCACACAACAAGAAGCAATAGACCAATTCGATGAAAAGAAGCAGAAATTACAAGCATTGGCCAAACGACTTAGAAGATACAAAAAAAGTGCAAATAGAAGGAAACAAAACCAAACATTCATCACAAACCAAAAGAAATTTTACCAGACAATAGATAACACACACATTAAAATAGAAATCCACCAAACATAACAGACATGGAACACTTCTGGAGCAACATATGGTCAAACCCGGTACAACATAACAGGCATGCACGGTGGATACAAGCAGAAACAGACACATACAAGATGATACCACAAATGCCTGTAGTGATAATTTTGCAACATGAAGTCACCCAAGCAATTAATTCTACTCACAATTGGAAAGCCCCTGGAAAACATAAATAGCAAATTTCTGGCTAAAGAAATTCACCTCAACACATTCACATGTAACTAAATTATTTCACCGGTACATTGCAGACCCATACACATTCCCTGATACACTTACACATGGAATAACTTATCTGAAACCTAAAGATCAAGCAGACACAGCAAACACAGCTAAATATCGCCCCATAACATGCCTACCAACAATATACAAAATATTAACTTCAGTCATTAAACAGAAATTAATGACACATACAACACAGAACAAAATTATAAATGAAGAACAAAAAGTCTGTTGCAAAGGAGCACGAGGGTGTAAAGAGCAACTGATAATAGATGCAAAGGTGACATATCACGCTAAAACTAAACAAAGGTCGCTACACTACGCATACATTGATTACCAAAAAGCTTTTGATAGTGTACCCCCACTCATGGTTACTACAAATATTGGAAATATACAAAGTAGATCCTAAATTGATCCAGTTCCTAAACATAGTAATGAAAAATTGGAAAACCACACTTAATATCCAAACAAATTCAAACAATATCACATCACAGCCAATACAGATTAAGCGTGGAATATACCAAAGAGAGTCATTAAGTCCTTTCTGGTACTGCCTTGCTCTGAACCCACTATCCAACGTGCTAAATAATACAAATTATGGATACAATATTACTGGAACATACCCACACAAAATCACACATTTGCTATACATGGATGATCTAAAACTACTGGCAGCAACAAATCAACAACTCAACCAATTACTAAAGATAACAGAAGGATACAGCAATGATATAAGTATGGCTTTTGGAACAGACAAATGTAAGAAAAATAGCATAGTCAAGGGAAAACATACTAAACAAGAAGATTACATATTGGATAACCACAGCGACTGCATAGAAGCGATGGGAAAAACAGATGCCTATAAATATCGAGGATACAGGCAAAAAATAGGAATAGATAATACAAATATTAAAGAAGAACTAAAAGAAAAATACCGAAAACAGAATTGACAGCAAGAAACATGACCAAAGCTATAAATACTTATGCTATACCAATATTGACCTACTCATTTGAAGTAGTGAAATGGAGTAACACAGACCTAGAAGCACTGAATACACTTACACGATCACAATGCCACAAATATAGAATACATCACATACATTCAGCAACAGAAAGATTCACATTAAGCAGAAAGGAAGGAGGAAGGGGATTTATCGACATAAAAAACCTACATTAGGGACAGGTAGACAATTTAAGAAAATTCTTTATAGAACGAGCAGAAACTAGCAAAATATACAAAGCAATCACTCATATAAATACATCGGCTACACCACTGCAATTTCATAACCACTTCTACAACCCTTTAGATCACATAACATCAACAGATACGAAGAAAGGAAATTGGAAAAAAAACACTACATGGCAGGCACCCGTATCATCTAACACAGCCATACATCGATCAAGACGCATCCAACACATGGCTAAGAAAAGGCAATATATACAGTGAGACGGAAGGATTCATGATTGCAATACAGGATCAAACAATAAACACCAGATATTAGAACAAGCATATTATTAAAGATCCCAATACCACAACAGATAAATGCAGACTTTGCAAACAACAAATAGAAACAGTAGATCACATCACAAGCGGATGTACTATACTAGCAAATACAGAATACCCCAGAAGACATGACAATGTAGCAAAAATAATACATCAACAACTTGCCTTACAACATAAACTAATGAAACAACACGTTCCCACATACAAGTATGCACCACAAAATGTACTGGAGAATGATGAATACAAATTATACTGAAACGGAACCATTATAACAGATAAAACAACACCACATAACAAACCTGACATCATACTCACCAATAAAAAGAAGAAATTAACACAACTAATCGAAATATCCACACCCAATACAACAAATATACAGAGGAAAACAGGAGAAACAATTGAAAAATACATCCACATGGCTGAGGAAGTCAAGGACATGTGGCATCAGGATAAAGTTGACATTATACCAATTATACTATCAACTACAGGAGTCATACCACACAATATCCACCAGTACATCAACGCAATACAGCTACATCCAAACGTATATATACAACTACAGAAATCTGTAATTATTGATACATGTTCAATTACCCGAAAGTTCCTAAATGCAATGTAACATATACCGTACAGTTAAAAGGAAGTCACGCTTGATCAAGGTCCGCCTCACATTCCATTTTTGACCAGACATAACGTCTGAGAAAAGAAAGAATAATAATATAATAGCAGGAAAACGATCTTTTGGTCTTGCTGTCTCTAGGGAAAAGATCCTGAGGTCTGCATGTAATTCTGTTTATAAAATCTAGGTTAGTCTGTTCAATCAATTTACGTTAGAATGATCCTTTATCATTGGTAAAAGATGCATTTCGCAGAGGAGACCAGAACAGTAATATATCGATGCTGAATCGGCGTCTGTGGCTGGTGATCCGTTTGAAAACGGTACATATCCGGACTTTCTATCCGATTTATTTTCCCAGCTAGTGGTATGCCCTCTGTGAACTTTCAAACTGTCATAAACTTCGCCCGTTTCGTTTTTGCAACCGTACTTTGTTTTAACTACTAAATTGTCCGACTAATATTAAAGTTGACGTTTATTATTGATCTGTTCTGGACGTGTAGCTAATCGCCGGAAGATTGTATCTGTCTTCATTATCTTTCCAACTTCATAGTCTCAGCAGGAATTTATCTTTCGAGCACCACGTAAATAAGACGTGTTTCTAGAACTTGAGGTTTTAATGTAATGAAAACATTTAAGCATAGCCTTTATAAGAAAACGCCGTAAATCGTTTTACATCAACGCAAATAAAACTTAGATCAAGAGGGAACAAACTGCATGACACAGATAACTAGTGAAAAATTTTTTAATGCCCGAGTCACTTTCTATGAGCAGTTGGCTTGGGCGTAGGGTTGTCATCCGTCCCCCATATATCGGGACTGTCGCCGTTATGGACCTTCTTGTCCCGACATCCCCTCAATCCTCAATTTTGTCCTGATTTTGCAAAATACTGTTAAGAGTTTGGTTCAAGTACTGAAGTAACGCCATCTGTTAGCGCACATGTAAATGCAGCCTCAGATAGTTTTATTTATGTCAGCAAGCTGATGTTCTATCTCATTCAAAAAGAAGATGGCTGTCGCTAATGCCCACAGCTGAGAGAGTTCTTAAGCTTTGGATTCCATTAAAACAAGTTTTTGACGTCGAAGACAGGAGACCTAAAATAATTGCAGATTTTTTTCAGTGGTCCGATCAGTAAAATTTACTTGGCGTTTCATCTGCTGTCAAACTTGGCTCTGTTTGAAAAAAAAATGAAAAACATGAAGAAGAATAAAGTCTCGATAATTGAAATAGGATATATATTAACAGACAATCAAAGATGTCTGAATGAGACGAAGACTGCCAGTTTTATTGGAATGCAAACAAAGATGAATTTAAACAAATTAAAGAATGAGAACCCGGACTTAGAAATAATTAATTTGTTTTGGAAATTTGAGGAAAAGACAATGACTTTCTATACCATAGCATTTTATGACTTAGAGAAACGGGCTATTTCTGTTAATAAATTTTAAGTGTTTGATTGGTTGACGCCATCTGAAATCCCAGATTGGAAACACTATTATGTACCTGACGGACAATTGTGTGAAGATTTTAGGCGACAATTGTTTTCAGGAATATATGTATCTGTAGAGCTTTTTAAAAAGTAAGCATGACTCGGAAGAATGCAAATCTAAACACTCGGTGGAAGAAAGGTAGATTTCCTTTCTTAAGGAAACCGAAAATCCTGAATGCAAATTTCAGCTGCTAAAATTATTTGACTATTTGTTTTCTATTCCCACAAACAACGCCAATATGGAAAGAGTATTATCGGCGCAATGGATTGACGAAAGAAATAGACCACTGCCAGGGACTGTGGAATCAATCTTACAGTGCAGTTTAAGAACAATCTGACTTTCATGGAGTTTCATAAATATGTGAAAGGAAAATAAATACTTGCTGGAAACGTTAAATTTTCCGCAACCAGCTACATATACCGCAACAATTTTATGTATTTTTCTAAATAAAAAGTAATTATATTAAATAAAGTTTTTAATTCATTTCTACACCCCATCACTGTGTCCCGACTAGGTCCCAGTTAGATACGGCAAACCTAGTTGCGCTTTAACACTGCGTCCGTCACAAACATACAGAAAAACTTAAGGAATGTCTAGTAAGACTGCCAATTGTTGTCAACGCCAGTGGAAGGAAATGCACACTGAAGAAAGTAGCGCATTCCAGAGCGCTACGCAGCGTTCCGGCCGCTGCCTGTGTAGAAATATAGCGTTGCTGGAATCTGTGCACTTGCCGTGGTGCTGGCCGCCACACGCTGTATCATTCTCCTTAACTTTACACAAGAAAGGGTACGAAATCTTCGGTAGCATACTTCTGTTCGCTTGTCCTTAATGAGCTTTCACGACTAGATGGAATGTAATAAGACATTGTTAAATAAATCATTCAAGTCAGTTTGCGCTACCCCAACTCCAAATACGCCCCCCCCCCCCCTCCCTCCCCGTCTCCGGCACCCGTCCGCGCTGCGGTGTCTGCGGGACCGTTACTTACGCCGTTGTTAGCGGTAAGAAAGATGATCAGTTCATCGCGTTGGAAGCCGTGTTGTGCGACGCCGTAGAGCTGTTTAAGGGAAACCGAATATGGTGATACCGTTGTCTGGAACTGGTATTTATTTCAGGCGGTAATTTCCTTGGCAGCCGGTCGCGAGTCCCGCTGCAGCCGCGGCGACCCGCAGCAGAAGACTCAGCAGCTGTGTGTGGAACTGGCTGGGCGAGGGGAGGGCGCCCGCCCCTCCCTTCAGGCGACGCCTTTATACGCTCGAGAAGGGCCGAGTTCAATTCCGGATTGTGGCAGTAGGCTGCAGCCTTCTAAGTGGTTACGGAACACAGCTGTATCAGTTCAGCATAGACTCGTAGTGCAAGTTGCGTGTTTTGGTATCTGCATCAGCAGTGAAGAGAGAAAGTACTGTGAGCAAAGCAATGGTCGGCTGCATTTTCACTACATGTGGACGTCACATCTGAAGAACAGAATTCGTTGGTTAGTATGATTTCCTGAACTTCTCCGAAGTGAACCTCTGTTATGTGAGAGCCCCTTTACAGTGGTTGCGCGTCTGACTGAAAGAGTTTTTCCAGCTTCGCGAACATTCGCCCTATTCTTAACAATTTATGACCGTATTTTGTTATACATGTATCAGCTTGAAGTATATGTGTAGCTGCTTCCAGAGGATATTGTTGTTTGTGTTGTTGATATGAGATGAAAAGGAAAAATACGTTCCAGACAGTCAACTCTGAAATACCGTAAGGGGGATGATAATACTCATTCACTGTGTCATATTCCATCTTTCCATCTTTGACTCCTTCGGCCAGTTGAAAAGTAGCGGCGAAAATTTTACATCCCCAGGATGTTGGGCTTATTGTGTTGCTCTTACGAGGTAATTTCTGTCGTATCTTGTTATCAGAGTTGGAAATATATGTTTATATCTTTTCGTTTGAAGTTTTGGCAATCTGATACGAAATAATACCCAGAAATTGGAGTGTATCGAATATTTTATGTTTGTTTTTTGTGCTATCAGCGTTTTGCATTTATTGTGTGTTTCAGTGTGCCTTCTATGGAGCTGTTACAGCCATTCTCCAATGGCTGTTTGTTTTATGTTTTAATTTCTTGTTTGCATTTATCTTCAGAGGGTGGTAGTTAGATTGCATACCTTGCGAGACTAGCGTTTCTGGAAGAAAGACTAGCGGATAAGTGGCTTAGCCGCAGCAAAGGTTATTGTTTCCAGAATGAGTTATTCCTCTGCTTTGGAACATGTGCTCATTTGAAACTTCTTGGCACATTGAATCACCCATTTCGCCAACTATATACATTATACATTGTAACCTACTGCTGAAGAGATAACGTTTGCATACGGAATGAAAAGGGGTCTCATAACTGCTTCTTCACGCACAGCATACTTCACTGTCAATGTAAGCTCCAATATGCTGCTTACCTCCACAGGCTACTCTGTTTTCCACAAGTGACTTAATGTGCTTTGCAGCTGGTAATTGATGCGTTTGAATTGTGAAAGAAATCTTCAGACTTCTCTTTGGTCATATAATCCCCCAGTTGCTGAGTTGCTGAGTTGCTGTGATGGTAGACTTACATTTTCTAAACCCATGCTGTGCCTCATTGAATATATTATTCTCTCAGCTTTCGAGATACTTTCCACATGTATAGATAATAGCAGTTGGCTCATAATTACCAGAACACTTGTCAACACCCCCTGTAAATGGGTACAACCTTATTTTTTTCCAGATATTTAGGAAAGATCCCTTTCTCCTATGTGGGTTTATAAAAATGAAAGCTCTCGCTAAACAAGAAGTACAACATTGTACTAATTTAGTAGACATTCCATAGGTATCCTCCATCCAATGGGTTCCTTAAACTTCACCCCAGATGTTGGTCTCCTCAGCATTACACCCTGATAATTGACGCCATCTGCAAATTGTCTATACATGTACGCGGCCATTATTGTAACACACCTCGAAGCATAACTTACGCAAAAAAGATAAATTTTGGTCTCAGAATGCCAGTGGCGGCATTCACGTGCCCATAGCACTTCCTCGTTTCTGAACAGTAGAAACACGAATTTGGTTAGAGATATCGAAATGGATACCGAACATCGTAAGTTGAGAAATCCGATCACTCGGTTTGTGCGTTCAAAACGGTATTAATGCCACTGGATATTACCCAATGATGCTATTGTAAGGACAGCACGGACTGTCTTCAAAATAATGATGTACTATTCTTACGCCACAACCTGGTACATTGCCACGTTCACACATGTGGAGGAGGGGGGGGGGAGGCGGTACTAACTGTTGATTAATGTTCTGTGGTAATTTTGGGAAAACCAGAAGTGCGTGGCATTGTACTGTCGTAACACCGCGCTTGCCCATATGACACCACCTTACACTTCTGTTGAAAATCATGCGTCCAGAAAGTCATATGTGGTATCGTTTTAAGCCCTTGGTAATGCTTTTTGCTTGTGAAGTACTCGCGAAATAATCCCGAAGGATGCATATACCGAAATATTCATTAAGTGGTTTTAGTAATTTCACTGATTCACAAGTAGTGAATGGGAGTGCATTGTTTAGGGAGTATTACCGTAAAGCGGGAATTTGTATTAATTTCTCCGCACTTCTGAAGGCCAACGTAGTTACTCCGGCGATTCCCACCAAAAAGTTACGAGTCATAATATCACTGGTCATTGTTGCCATGTCTGGTTACTTACATATGTCATTAACAACATAAATTCAGGAAAGGTGGAGACAGAAATATCTTAACGTTTTTTGGTGCCTGTGTAGAGGTGCTTCGCTATGTTGTCTGGCCAACATTGCACACTGGCGATAATTTGCAAAAAATCACAACTATATCGGCATATCGAAGATAAGAGTCCAAGTGATACAACTATCATAGAGGCCTTTTCCATAAATGTTTAAGGTACGTATTTGCCCTGTTGTAGTGTCAAGATTGCCTTCTGTAGTGTTCTAGAGAACAAAGCAATACTGATATATTTTTAAAACCAGACACTTACTTGTTTTTGCTTATCTCAAAGAAAGAATGAGTAGGGCACTCACTACAAAAATTTTCCAGAATTTGTCTTTTTGTTGTGATATGAGCAGTTATGTACTTGTTTTGAGATGTTGTCAGAGCCACAATCCATTAATAGGAACAATAATCTTGTAGTATGAAAAGGAAATAATGGTTTACGTCATTAATAAGTCATTCTTCTGTTGCAGGTACGTGAATGTCGCAACAATTTCCCTACGAGCTTACACTTGGTGGTGAGGGGTGAGTGAATATATCTATATCCAAACGGTGGTAACTCCATCTTCAAAAACGTTTCAATCGTGGTAAATGCGTTTTGAAAAATCCTTACCATAAGATGATGTACAGATTCAAAAATGGTTCAAATGGCTCTGAGCACTATGGGACTTAACAGCTGAGGTCATCAGTCCCGTAGAACTTAGAACTACTTAAACCTAACTAACCTAAGGACATCACACACATCCATGCCCCAGGCAGGATTCGAACCTGCGACCGTAGCAGTCGCACGGTTCCAGACTGAAGCGCCTAGAACCGCTCGGCCACACCGACCGGCTTGCACAGGTTCCTCACACACATTTCTCTATGTAACTGCTGCGTGCGAGCAGCATTTCTGCGGAACGGTAAGTGTTGCTTTCCCAGGATGCGTAACGTACTACTGTTGTGCAACTCCTCGCTTCGAAGCCCCAAGCGAGCGTGATGGCGCAGCGATTAGCAGACTGGACTCGCAATCCGGAGAACGACCGTTCAAATCCACGTCTGTCCAACCTGATATAAGTTCGTGTTCAGCGATTATCGTAAATTGCTCCACGCAGAAGCCGGGACGGTTCCTTGAAAGTGCACGGCCGACTTCCTTTCCCATCCTTCAAACAATGCGTGCTTGAGCTCCGTCATTCGCGATGGAACGTCAAACCCTAATGCCCCTTACATCCTTGGAAGGCATAATTAAAGTTAAATTCTTTATGAACAGCATGAGAGGTTACGAAGTTTTCTTACGCAATTTCGGCAACTGCTGTATTTAAAAACTATATTTACTCAACACGTAATGAATGAATGTTGGCATTACACAGACATAAGACTACGAAGCTCTACGAGAAAAATTTCATGTCGTATTCATGAACTTTAATGGCAAATCAGTTCTAATCTGGGCAGTGGCGGCATTGCGACGAAGTCTCGCAGCAGGAGATTCGCTTTTGAGCATATAAGCAGTAGAATAGAAGTTTGTGTATATAAAACTTTTTCTGCCTTACGGCAGGTTTTGTCATGGAGAAAGCCTCGTCAGAGAGTTTCACCGCATGAGCGTCTAGGGAAATGATTCCAGTGGTGGTTTCCCGTTGATGATGAAATGATGATGACAACACAACACCCAGTTCCCGTGCGGAGAAAATCTCCGACCCAGCCGGGAATCGAATCTGGGCCCCTTGGCGTGACAAACCGCCGCACTGACCACTCGGCTATCGGAGCAAACCTTGTGTATATACTTTCATATAAATTAAAAACGTGTTTGGGCCGTAGAATTACGTGTTACGTCTCTTATAGAGATAAGACGATGAAAAATATAATACGGAGTAGATGGCTGTGGTAATGGGGGGATAATTCATGCATACTGTCCGTCTCAGGGTTCCTGGAACCAGTGCAATCCGACCCCTCGAGTCGCACCTCGCGGTACGATGCGCTTGAAGTCAGAGCGCTGAAGTGGAGGAAGCACTTCAGACCAAAGTTCTCCTTACTTGTTAGGACGGACCTCGTCTCTTAACTCCATTTTTATTCTCTTTTGCTTTAGCACCTGACACCTGAGCAAGTTACCAAGTACGTCGCAATGTTATAGATCAAAAGTCTTGTGAGCGGTCACAGCCGATGTAAATGTATTAATCATTTTCCTGCATTGGCAGTGCAAAGAGCCCCAGAGGACAGCATCCTGATTTTTGTGAAGATGGAACCGGTTTTACTGACTTCTCTATTATTTTTCGCAAAACTTCAATCCGCGGTTCTTCGGAATATGATCATAAACAAGGATACAGAATATCGCACTTAAAAAAGAGAGAAGAATTTTATTTCTGTATTGGAGCGAGAACTTGTAATGGCTGTGACATCAAGTCGAGTTATAAGTACGGCCCGCAGAGCCATGGATTGACATCTGCGCAGTACCGGTAATAATAATAATTTCTTCGCAAAAAAAAAGCCTTCGTCTATTTCCTAATCCGCAGGTATGTCTGCAGATACCCGTTACTATAATGTATTTCTGGTACATAGTTAAAGATAATAGCCAGTATTACGATTTTCGTCTATTTTGATTGAATCCTATGGGTGATGACTGCCAGTCATCATTATTATCCGTTTGGAGGCTACATTGGCTTCAATGCGCAGTGTCTTGGAAGAGGGTACGTCGGTTATTGGCATCTTTCGTGGCTCTACAGTTCCATGTGAACCTTGGTCTCTTCAACAATTCTCCTCCAGTTATGATGATCCTATACACTACTGCCCATTCTCTCCAGGTCCTCCACAACTTCATCTAACCAGTGGTTCTCTGTCGACCCCGTCCTCTTTCGCCCCCTGGATTTCCAGATAATATCCTTTTGGTCAGTTTAGCGTCATTCATCCGTGCATCGTTCCTCGTGCCCATATGAAAGTGTCTGATGCTGTTAATTTATATTTGATTTCATTAGAGGTGTGATTTGATTTTGCTACTGTCGATCCCAGATATTTAAACTGCTAAACTCTCCCAAAAATGTAACTGCTCGAAGTTATTGATGACAACAGCTCTCCTAAAGTATTTTCCCAATCGCCATTATTTTGTTTTCTTCAGTTCAGTATTCAATACCATATTCCTACTGGTGTGATAAAGTGCTATGAAAGTCTCCTCCATTGCCTTAATAGTTCTTGCAACTATATTTGTATCATCGGCATAAATATCTGCACTTATGCAGGGGCAAAGATTGTAACAAAAACTTCTGCCCAGTTTTCGGTACAATTACATGTACTTCCTGTTTCCATCATTCTAGCTGCTGCCTTACGCCGAAGTCGTATGCCGTAACGGAGGTCACTTAAGCAATTACCAAGGGCTGCCACGAAATGACATGAAGTCACTCGGTCCATTTTAACCCTTGCTTTAAGGTCTGACTCCTATAAAATTAACGAAATTAAAAAATGGACCGTGTGCTTAAATGTATTGTCAGGTACGCAATGCAACTCTTAGTACCTAGATATGCCCGCTACGATGAAATGATTTAACATCACGGTGAACTGACGTAAATTTGATAACAAACTACCTGAGATATGCGAGACGCCATAAAAATTTGTATCATGGTTTCGTGCGTCTTAAGAATGTTGAAGAGATGTTTTGTAGAACTTTCCTTTGAAAACCAATTTCCGTAATTACAGCAGGAAATTGTGGCTCATCGAACATACTAAAACAGGCTTGGATCGCGGGGAAATGTAGCAACACACGAGGAGGTACTGACAATGAGCTTCTCAGAAGATAGACTGAAGAACGACAATATCACATTTATGGCATCCATAGACTCGGAGAAAGCTTTTCACAGTGTTGACTGGAATACACTTTCGAAAATTGTGAAAGTAGAAGGGATAAAATTCAGGGAGCAAAACGTTATCGGCATCTTGCGCAGAAACCAGACTGCAGTTACAAGAGTGGGTTGTAGGCTATCGGCAATGTTGTTTAGTCTGTGCAGTGAGCAAACAGCAAAGGAAACCAGACGGAGGGAATTGAAGTTCAGAGATAACTTCGAGGTTTGCCGATAACATTTGCGGTGTAACCGACATGCTGTGGATAAATGTTGCCAGAAGAAAATAATTCGAAGTCAACATTATTGCGAAATATTAATTTTGTCAATGGTAGCTGAAATAGGTGTTCTTGAAGTTGGGTGGGCGAACCCAGTGTTTTCAGTGTAATAAACTTTGACAGAACTTACACTGATCAGCCGGAACATTATGATGACTTACCTAAAAGCCGGTATGTCCAGTTTGGCACATATCACAATGGCAACGCGTCGTGGGATGAAGGCAGAGAGGTCGCTGGAAGGAGTTGACACCCCATCTCCACTCCCAAGTCACCTAATTCCCGTGAATTCCGGGGAGGGGGGTGATGAGTTCTAATGTCACGTTAAACCACATCCCAGATGTGTTCGATAGGGTTCAGATCTGGCGAATTGGGGGGGCCAGACGGCAATTACAACTACGCACTGTCTTCCTCGAACCACTTCATCACTCTCCTGGCCTTGTGACATGGCGCATTGTGTTCTTGAAAAATGCCACTGATCGTCATGAAGGGGTGTACGCGATCTGCAACCAGTGTACGATACTCCTTGGTCGTCATGATGCCTTGAACGAGATCCATTGGACCCACGGATGCTCACGCGAGTGTTCCCCATAGCATAACGGAGCCGCCGCCAGCTTGTCTCCGTCCAGCAGTACAGGTGTCAAGAAGCTGTTTCCTTGGAAGTTGACGGATTCACAAACACCCGCCGGCAAAATGAAGAAGGTATCTGGATTCATCAGACAATGCAACGCTCTGCAGCTGCGCCAACGTCCACTGTCGATGGTCACGTGCCCATTTCAGTCGTAGTTACCAGTGTCGTCGTGGTAACATTGGCGCCTACATGGAGGCGGAGGCCCGTAGTTAGGCGCGTTCGGTGCACCGTGTGTTCGGAAACACATGTACTCTGCCCAGCAGTAAAGTCTGACGATAGTTCCGGCACAGTTCACCGCCTGGCCTGTTTTACCACTCTGTCCCGCATAGGAAGTCCGACATCTGTGAAGAGGGTTGGCCGCCTAGCTCCACGTTGTTCGGTCGTGGCTTCTGCTTGGTTCCGCCACGTGTTGAAACTCACAACACTCTTCGAACACACAAGTCATGCAGTGGCCGAACCGCTCGTGCCGAGCCCCTGGGCCTTCACAATCTGCCCTCGGTCAGACTCAGATGATCACGCGCCTTCCACGTACGGTACGCCCACTGACACTATATGCACCGTACGTGTGTTTGACTAAGCACTCATTCCTCACCAGGTGACGCTTCTATCGCCTGGACTGGTTTATATCGATAGTGGGTCGGTTGTCATAACGTTCTGGCTCATCATCGCGTCTTCATTTCGATGCTTCGCTGCAGATGACCCCTCCTGTAAGATTGCTAAGTGAAGACGGGCCAGAGAACACCATGATTCTCAGGAAACGTGTTAAGTCGGTCAATGGTCGAGTTGTAAAATTTATTACGTCACACAGCGTTGTAAAGATCTTGCATCGTATTGGACCTCCTGGGGTCTTATGTACTCATCCAATTTGTGTTGTTGCTTATAGTAAATTCTCTAATTACAATTACAGAATTTGTTGATAATCACAAAAACTGTTTTCATACGGTGGATACAAATGAAATGCATGGAATAAGATACAAAGATAATTGCAAGTCTCCTGTTCTCATCGAAAAATAAGTGAAATGATACGAATGAACAATGCTGACTACATTTTTGTTCATTACACCGAAACTACATTATCCAAAATAATCCTACAATGTTTCCTGTTTCAAATATGAGTACACCAGTTTTTAGTGTGAACAGATTTTCAATATGTAATACAGCTGCCCAAGTAAACACTGTTTACGTTGTTCATCTGGTTTCTTTTTATGAATTACGATAAATACGAGGTATTTAGATGTTATGTTAACCAATCGCTCAGTAACATGACAGTATGATAAGCAGAGCCGGCCGGAGTGGCCGAGCGGCCGAGCGGTTCTAGGCGCTTCAGTCTGGAATCGCGCGACCGCTACGGTCGCAGGTTCGAATCCTGCCTCGGGCATGGATTTGTGTGAGGTCCTTAAGTTAGTTTACTTTAAGTAGTTATAAGTTCTAGGGGGACTGATAACCTCAGATGTTAAGTCCCATAGTGCTTAGAGCCATTTGAACCATTTTGATAAACAGAGTTGTTACAGGTTTCAAACAATATAATTACAATACATTTGGTACCTTTTTTGTTACTCGATTCTTCGTACATGAAAAGCTATCATTGTAATGAAACGAATTAACAATACATGTTCCTACAAGTGTATGGGAGTATTATTAGTGAGTACACTAAAATGAAGTGGTGGGAAAATTACGTTACAGATCCCAAAAGGCGAAATTACTTACATGGGTCGTATCTAATGACGTAATAGTTAATCATGCAATCCAAATTAACTCCGAAATCGTAAGAAAAATACGTGTTATGTTTCACATTGCAGCTTTAGCAGAGACCCAAAGGAATTGGAAGAATAGTTGAAAGTAATGGTCAGTATATTGGAAAGAGTTCAAAAGATGAACATCAACAAAATTATAACGAGGGTAGTCGATGCAGTTGTTTTAAACTTGGCGATGCAGAAATTGTAGTGAGTCAAAGGTTTGAAATACAGCAAGCTGGTTCAGTTGTGAACGTCGGTTGAAGTAGGAGTGCGGAGATCGTCTTGGACAAGGTGGACTAACAATGAGATCTGCATTCAGTCATGGAACTGAAGACTGCATCATGATGTTGATTAAATGGGTGTTCATCTGCCTCTTAGTTTGTCAACGAGGTCCTTATTTAGAAGACACAAGTAACGGGGCAGGCACAAGTGTACCGTCAGAGCTCCGGCGTATCGAAAGATGTAAGATTGTTTACACAGTATACAGGGTGTTACAAAAAGGTACGGCTAAACTTTCAGGAAACATTCCTCATACACAAATAAAGAAAAGATGTGATGTGGACATGTGTCCGGAAACGCTTAATTTCCATGTTAGAGCTCATTTTAGTTTCGTCCACCTACGCTCAATGGAGCACGTTGTCATGGTTTCATACGGGATACTCTACCTGTGCTGCTATAACATGTGCCTTTACAAGTACGACACAACATGTGGTTCATGCGCGATGGAGCTCCTGCACATTTCAGTCGTAGTGTTCGTACGCATCTCAACAACAGATTCGGTGACCGATGGAGTGGTAGAGGCGGACAAATTCCATGGCCTCCACGCTCTCCTGACCTCAACCCTCTTGACTTTCATTTATGGGGGCATTTGAAAAGTTCTTGTCTACGCAACCCCGGTAACAAATGTAGCGACTCTTCGTGCTCGTATTGTGGACGGCTGTGATACAATACGCCATTCCCCAGGGCTGCATCAGCGCATCAGGGATTCCATGCGACGGAGGGTGGATGCATGTATCCTCGCTAACGGAGGACATTTTGAACATTTCCTGTAACAAAGTGTTTGAAAATCACGCTGGTACGTTGTGTTGCTGTGTGTTTCCATTCCACGATTAATGTGATTTGAAGAGAAGTAATAAAATGAGCTCTAACATGGAAAGTAAGCGTTTCCGGACACATGTCCACATAACATATTTTCTTTCTTTGTGTGTGAGGAATGTTTCCTGAAAGTTTTGGCCGTACCTTTTAGTAACACCCTGTATATGTAGAGTCAGTTCTTCCCAACATGTGCAAAAGAACACACCATTTTGATCCTGCATCTACTATGAATTAAGACAGAAGGAATTAAAGCCATTTAGCTGACAGTGTGTATTGATTTATATCAATAGGGAAAGTTAAAAATTTGTGCCGGGCCGTTTTTTTCCAACCCGTGTCTCCAGCTTACTAGGCAGCTGTGATGGTAACTACGCCATCCGGGCACAGTGGTCGCCACAACTGCGCGGACTACCCAAGTACGCGTCACGTCAGGCCGAGGACAGCCCGGCCATCGAGATTTAGGTTTTCCGTGATTTCCCTAAATCGCTCCAGGCAAATGCCAGGATGGTTCCTCTGAAAGGGCACGGCCGAATTCCTTCCCCATCCTTGACAAAATTCGAGCATGTGTCCAGTCTGTAATGTCGTCGATGTCGACGGGACGCTAAACCCAATCGTCCTTCCTTCCTTCCTTGATTGCTTCGAATTCTTACCGGACTCTGCGAAATGCCGCTAGTAATGAAGATAGTGGCCAAGGGGCACTACATCAGTAGTGTGTGGATATACTGAGAATTTAGGAGTGACGGGAGGGGTGCTAGGGTAGTCCGTGCAGTTGCGATGATCACTGTTTTCGGATTGCGTAGTGGTCAACGCATCTGCCTAGCAAGCAGGATACCTGGGTTTGGATCCCAGTCCAGAACATCTTTTCAAACTTGCCCCTTTGATATAAATGACTCCCCACTAGCACGTAATGTCTTTCATTCCTTTGTGTCTTGGTTTATGCAGTTTTAGTAATAGTGAATGTGGAAAAGACTCACGGTTGCGGACCCCTTGCTCCTGTCCGCGTAGACGTTTAGTAGCCACGGAGGGAGGAGAGGGCCGTGTGCTCAAGTGCCGCGGTGGCCCGCACTGGCGCGGCGTCCCACGCTCGAGGGCAGCCGGCCACGGCTTATTACGGACGAGCGCGTTGGTGGCCGCTGCCGCCCACGCAGCGCCGCCCCCACGCCGCTCTGCCGGCCACCGACAGCCAGTGATTTATGAAATCACTCCACGTCACCGCAGCAGTTTGTCTCGGACGTCTTGTCATCGGATCATTGATTGGCTGTTATTGAATTCACACTTTCTCCGAAATCGTTATTTCAGAATTCTGCCACCAGTGCGGACAGTCATATCTTCTCGTACCAGTTTCTGTAGCATTAAAAAAGTGTGAAGGCCGCTCTGAAATAACAGACCCTTTTGACAGTTCTGTTTTTACCCAGACATGTTTCTGCACGTAAGTGCTATCTTCAGTGTGATTTTTGTTCATTTCCTTTCTGAAAATTTATTGCTACACGTTAACTTCTTGTGTAGGTTATAAGAATTTTTCGCTGGAAATTATTTAATACGGAAAAAGAGTGATTATTTAGATATCGAGCTGCAAGAAACACCTTGTCCTATCCCTCACAAGGAAAACTGTATACATGGAAAAATGTTTGCTAACAAATCTTCCCGTGTCATCAGCTACTTCGGATTGTTTTACTGTAGTGTTACAGGCACCATCATCATAGCATATGGAACAGAGCCGTTCACATAGTTACTCGAAAGTTAAAAAATAAGCTAGTGCAGTATTTACGTGAACTCCGCGTGTGACATTGTGGTGTGTTATATATCACTTTACCCCCCACTTTCTCTAACAAATTGAAGGCAGAGATGATGATGCCGCACCGTGTGGTCTTTGAAGAGTTTGACTCGAATATACTTATAGAGACTAGAAGAAATGTACTCGCAGTTGCGAATACGAACAACTGTCAGCTGCATAAGGGAATGACAATGCAAATTTGTGCCGGATCGGGACAAATATCCCGCTTTGACTATCCGTGCTACATCCAAATCTCATGCTGTCGTTCGTGAGTCACGAAACTGTACTCGTATACACATTAATTCCTGGACAGGTGAGTACATTTTAAATGAAAGTCGCTGTCTGGTATCGGCGGATAAATACGATATTGCAGTGGCTGCGTTGTTCCTTCATGGCCGAAGGAATATTCCATCGTTCTTCTAAAATACAGGCACTGCGACACCGTCTAATCTACTTCAGGCGCGAATCAAGCAGTCAATCTGAGTATTGATTAATCAAAGCTCATCATGAGGATATAGGTGAACAGTAAGATCTGTGCACAATCAGAGCAACGGAGAGCGCCCAAATTAGTCTCCTGAGCTGAGGCGTATGCCGCACTGAAGATCTGCAGACGGGAGAGGGAGAGTATGAAGCACTAAAATCAGGAGGAAAGGTTTCACACGTGATCAAGCATCAGTTAAAAATAAAAGTTACAAGATTATACCAAAAAGTCACTTCAGGGTTGAGAGAGACAGACAGACAGACAGACAGACAGACAGACAGAGAGAGAGAGAGAGAGAGAGAGAGAGAGAGAGAGAGAGAGCGCCACTGGATAACGACAGTGTAGCATGATGGCGTGTTACCTAGCGTGTAGGTCGTAGCTTCTAGCTGTGTCAGTCACATGTCGGCCGCCGGTTGTATTCCAATAGCGTGAATCGCGTACGTCATTTGCGTTTCGCGAATAGTAAACGACGTACTCGATTTCCAAGGCTCTCACAACTACGATCATGTAAGTGCGTGAGGTGTCTGGGCCCGACTGTCGCAAATATGGCGCCTACAAGAGGGCCTCTCTGAGGGTACTGTCTATGCAGCCGCAACATGTTGATTCCACCAGGTCACAGACAAAAGTGGAGCTGAGTGCCCCTGCAGGGTCATGTTTAAAAACTCGATCCCTGTTGTAAAACAGCAGACTGTCATAGTATGCACTGTTTGCTGTAGACACCTTAAATGGTCGTTCCTACAAAAATATCTATCTTGCTAGCGAGTTCTGAGGAAACACTCCACATCTGTTAGGTTGCCATTACCTGGCTGTTCCTACCTGCTAACCACCTCCCAGGTAGGTATTCGTGCGCTCTTAGCACCTTCTTCAAATAAAAAAAGGCTGTGGAATGGGCACTGTGCGACTTTATTGGTTATAAAAGAAATAGTTGTTCTACCAAAAATTGTTCGACTGCTCTTGAGCCCCCATGTACGAGTGTACATATTATAAATTGAAATAGCCAAATAACATTGTTTCTGGTATTCAGAATGCGTGGCTGGTTTTTATGATTCGACTACGCTCTTGCCTACAGGCCAACCAGACGCATTTCTCGCGATTCCGCTCGGTATTTAGTCGCAAATGTCAATTTAACAAATAAGCAGGAGCGGTTACGCGGCGAAAAAACAGTGTGCACGTTTTTTATTTAGCGTATGGCTAATACAGACATATCGTGAAATTAAATTACATATTCATTGAGCCGTGTGCGGCTCGTGTTCGTGCCATTTATTGCTTGACATCCTGTCTTTGCGGTACTGCCGTCCCATTCCTTATTCGATTTACTGGCGTCACTAAGTTGCTGGTTTACCTGCCCGTGAGTGGCAGCAGCAGCGCTTATCGATAAGAGATCTTTCCTACTATCTTTGGAGCGACCACTAGTATTTTCCTGGTCGTCGTGTGTCAGGAGTACAGTCGGGACGGAGCAGCAGTGAGGTCTGGACAGCCATGACTCGCTCTACCGTCGTCTCGTGGGATGACGTGTATTTGGTCGCCGACCCCTTCTGGGTTCTCCTTGTGTGTCGACTTGTGTTTCGTCCTTGTTGTTCCACTGTCACTGGTTTTAGTATTGTTCGAGTTGTTTGTGGAAGTGTTTCGTGGAACCGTGAGTAGCTTGTGTGGTTTTGACTGAGCAGCTATTTTAATGCTGTCTGCGTGCTGCAGGCAGTCAGTCGGAGCAGGGAGGAACTCTGCGGCGCGGGGGCCAGGCCAGGACTGCTGGCGGTGTGCACGCCCTGTCGGATCGTGAGGCGCTAGCTGCGAGAGCGCAAAGTTCGTCGCCCACTGAATCTTGATGCTGAAGTTGAGTGATCATTAACCTCTTATCAAGCCTCAACTATTCTGACATCTCTTCGTTCATTTGCTGGTTGTTGCTCCCTGGGCCGTTCGGGCCGAGCTGCTAGTCCATGCTGCTGCAAACGACGTCGAACTGTTCGTGCAGATGGTTGTTGTCTTGCAAACGTCCCCATCTGTTGACTCGGGGATCGAGACGTGGCTGCACGATCCGTTACAGCCATGCGGATAAGGTGCCTGTCATCTCGACTGCTAATGATACGAGGCCGTTGGGATCCAGATCGGCGTTCCGTATTATCCTCCTGAACACACCGATTCCATATTCTGCTAACAGTCATTGGATCTCGACCAACGCGAGCAGCATTGTCGCGATACGATAAACCGCAATCACGGTAGGCTACAAACCGACCTTTATCAAAGTCGGAAACGTGATGGTACGCATTTCTCCTCCTTACACGAGGCATCACAACAACGTTTCACCAGGCAACAACGGTCAACTGCTGTTTGTGTATGAGAAATTGGTTGGAAACTTTTCTAATGTCAGCACGTTGTAGGTGTTGCCACCGGCGCCAACCTTGTGTGAATGCTCTGAAAAGCTAATCATTTGCATATCACAGCATCTTCTTCCTGTCGGTTAAATTTCGCGTCTGTAGCACGTCATCTTCCTGGTGTACCAATTTTAATGGCCAGTAGTGTAGGTCGGTCGCACTCGTCTATTAAAGTACTGATTGCAAAGCAGTGAATATTTCTTGTTATTTTGTTGTACAATATTGAAGCTGTTGTTGGTATTTAATGGCTGCAAGGAGGAAATAGCACATGGGAACTGGGTAGCATTCTGGCCTTGGCAGCCCATTATTTTGACACAGACGGACTACAGCCAGTCTGCTCAGTTTCTGGTGACAGAATGCCTCGGAAATGTTTCTCGAATATGACCTTTCAGAAATAGTTTGTGTGAAACTGTTGGTGGTGGCTGCTGCTGCAACTACCTTAGTGGTTTGTTGTTAGGTGACTTTGATGCGTACGTATATCTGCAATTACTCCTATTTTGTAGTTAGTGTAGCGACTACATTGAGGATTTTGAAGTCTTGCTACAACAAGCAAGTAGTTAGCACTTTGTGCTGAAAAATAAAAATATAAATAAAAACGAGTTAGGAAGAAGGCGTTGAACTATAATTACGCGCCGTTTGACAATAGGTCTAGTGGAAAGTGATAGTGAGATACGGTTTAGTGATGATAGGACTTAAGTGTGTGTGTGTGTGTGTGTGTGTGTGTGTGTGTGTGTGAGAGAGAGAGAGAGAGAGAGAGAGAGAGAAACGTGACGCAGGCCGCTAACGTGAAACGTCGTTAGGTGTAGCCTAGGTGGTGTTCCCTGGCAGCGCCTCACAAAAATGAACCTTAAGTAGTCTCCACATTAACTGCTGGCATTCGCCCATAAAGACTGGCCAGCAGGTTTGCCTACACTGCGCAGTTTCGCTGTATGTTTGTCTGGACACAATACCTTCTTCTCGCGCACATTCCACACACCTGAAATAGTTCTGGTAACAGGGAAGTAACTTAGACGGCGTCACATTGCAAGCAGATACAAAGAAGAGCCCCTTCTGTCCTTACGCTATTTTTTTTTTTGCCTCGTAATTTTCTTTGAAAGAGAAAATCAACAAATAATTGCTATTCGAACAAAGTACCTTGTAGAAAAGAGGGCCTTCAGTATCTGTTGTCAATTTTTTTTGTATGTTTAAATGTGTTAAACATCCAGCAGACGGTGCCATGAAGCACTATTACTAGTCAGTGAGGGTAAAACTTGGCACGCACAAATACGGAGATGTTAGTGACATAGAGGCTACAGCAAGATATTATTTCATTTTGGTTTCGCTCTTTGCTTTCCATTTAGTTTAGACTGTAGGCAATGCTAAAGGCACAGAAACGCAACAAAGCCCGTTCCAGTGATCTTCTGGGACTCTTTGTCTTTCCGTACCTCAGGCGCGAGTAATACCGGTGCGGGAGGGGTTAGGGATGAGAGAGAGAGAGGGAGCGAGAGAGAGAGAGAGAGAGAGAGAGAGAGAGAGAGAGAGAGAGAGAGAGAGAGAGGGGGGGGGGGGGCGGGAGGATCTTACAGCCCGTCGGCTCCCGGCAGAGATCGTAACCAGCCAGCTAAGCTAAGATCACAGCGAGATTTGACTTGTAGAGCAGCCTAGGACGTCGGTCAGAGTTAGGTTAGAGATTATTTTCCTCCGTGTTCGCAGAGTTTGTTTATAGAAGGAATGTTTCTCTCTGCAGCAAATTGTACGCTATTGTGAAGAAGTGTTGGGAGAGGTACGTGTCGACCATTGGGTGCCATACGTCACCTTCCTAAGTCTGGACGACGATCAGACGTGCTTTTGGGTACTAGGTCCCAACAGGTGTCCCTGGCGTTAACATCTATGGCGCTCTATCTGCCGACGCAAACGCGATTGCGGAGCACTTTGCTGAGCACTACGCTCAAGCCTCTGCATCGGAGAACTACCCTCCAGCTTTTCGCTACCTTAAACGGCGGGTTGGAAAGAAAAGTCCTCTCCTTCACTACAAGCCACAGTGAACCCTATAACGCCCCATTTTCAGAGTGGGAGCTCCTCAGTGCCCTTGCACGTAGCCCCAACACTGCTCCTGGACCGGATCGGATCCTTTGTCAGATGATTCAACATCTCTTGTATGACTAAAAGCGATATCTCCTCGTCATCTTCAACTGGATCTGGTGCGATGGCGTCTTTCCATCGCAATGGCGGGAAAGCACAATCATTGCGGTGTTAAAAACCGGTAAAAATCCTCTTGATGTGGATAGCTATCGACCGATCAGCCTCACCAACGTTGTCTATGAGCTGCTGGAATGTATGGTGTATCGGCGGTTGGGTTGGGCCCTGGAGTCATGTGGCCTACTGGCTCCATGTCGGGGCGGCTTCCACCAGGATCGATCTACCACTGATTATCTTGTGTCCTTCCTGTCTGCCATCCGAACAGCTTTTTCCAGATGCCAACACCTGGTTGCCGTCTTTTTGACTTTTTTTTTGGTTATCAGTCTACTGACTGGTTTGATGCGGCCCGCCACGAATTCCTTTCCTGTGCTAACCTCTTCATCTCAGAGTAGCACTTGCAACCTACGTCCTCAATTATTTGCTTGACGTATTCCAATCTCTGTCTTCCTCTACAGTTTTTGCCCTCTACAGCTCCCTCTAGTACGTAAAGCGTAAGACACAACCTGGCGACATCATATCGTTGCCACACTGTACGAGTGGGGTTTTCGGGGCCCGCTCCCTATGTTATCCAAAGTCGGTGCTTCTCATAGTTCCACCTATATTCAGGAGAATGGCTTTCCGCAGAGCTCCGTAATGAGTGTGTCTCCATTTTTAGTGGCTATTAACAGTCTAGCAGCAGCTGCAGGGCCGTCGATATCACCTTCTTTGTACGCGGATGACTTCTGCATTTCGTACTGCTCCTTCAGTACTAGTGTTGCTGGCGTCGCCTACATGGAGCCATTTACAAGGCGCAGTCACGGGCTGTAGCCCACGGCTTACCGTTTTCAGCCGCGAAGTCGTGTGTCATCCACTTGTCGGCTTCGTACCGTTCATCTGGAACCTTAACTTCACCTTATTGACGATCCACTCACTGTAGGGGAGACGCATCGATTCTTAGAACTGGTTTTCGGCGCCCGATTGACTTAGCTACCTCACCTTCATCAGCTTAAGCGGGAGTGTTGGCAGCACCTCAGTGCTCTCCGCTGCCTGAGCAACACCAACTGGGGTGCAGATCGCTCTACACTGCTGCAGCTCTACAGAGCCCTTGTTCAATCCCGCCTTAACTATGGGAGTCTGGTTTACTGTTCGTCGGCGACCTCAGCGTTGCGTTTAGTCGACCCAGTGCTCCACTGCGGCATTCGCCTAGCAACGGGGGGCCTTTAGAACGAGTCCGGTGACCAGTGTCCTTGTGGAGGACAGAGTCCCTCCATTGCGGATCCGACGTGTGCAACTGCTCGCCAGTTAAGTTGCACACATTCGTAGTTCTCCTGAGTATCCGAATTACCGTCTCCTTTTTTCACCAGCGGCAGTTCATCTCCTGCATCGGCGGCCCACGTCAGGGCTCACGATTGCGGTTCGCGTGCGATCCCTTATCCCCGAACTGAAGTCCTTCCGTTTACTACCTTCGCTTGAGGCCCATTCACATACACCTCCATGGTGTACATCTCGGCCGAAGCTTCGTCTGGACTCCCTAAACACCGCCGCTCTCCGCTGTCACTTCGCTCGATTCTTTACGTGTTCGCGGGCTCTGAAGTTGTTTACACCGACGGCTCGATGGCTGATGGTAATGTTGGCTTCGCCTGTGTATATAGAGGCCATTTTGAACAGCATTCCTTGCCTGCTGGCTGCAGTGGATACACTGCAGAGCTTGTGGCCATATCTCGTGCACTTCAGTACATCCGTTCCTGTTCTGGTGAGTCTTTTCTTCTATGTTATGACTCCCTGAACAGCTTACAAGCTAACGACCAGTGCTACCCTCGTCATCCTTTGGTAGCAAACATGCAGAAGTCCATCTCTGCCCTGGAGAGGTCCAGTCGTTCGGTGGTGTTTGTGTGGACCCCAGGACACTTCGGATCAAAGGGAACGAACTTACTGACAGGCTTGCCAAACAGGCTACGTGGAAACCGCTGCTGGAGACAGGCATTTCTAAAACTGACCTGCGCTGACACCACAAAGTTTTTCGGCTTTGGGAGACTGAGTGGCATAACAGTATGCACAACAGACTGCGTGTCATTAAGGAAACTGCGAATGTGTGGAGGTCTTCCCTGCGGGCTTCTCGGAGGGAATCAGTTGTGCTTTGTCGGCTCCGCATTGGCCATACGTGATCCACACATGGTTACCTCCTCGGTCGCGAGGACCCACCTCATGTGTCTCTGTGGCTCCGAAATGACAGTTGTCCACCTCTTGCTGGACTGCCCACTTTCTGCCGCTCCGCGACGGACTTTTAACTTTCCCAGCTGCTACTTTCCTACTTTCTCTGTTGGGCGACAATGCCTCAACAGCAGCTTTAGTTTTACGTTTTATTCGTGAGGGTGGGTTTTATCATTGGATCTGAGTTTTAGCTGATGTCCTTCGTCCCTCTGTGTCCTCCACCCTGGGGCTTTTAGAGTGGATGTTTTAATGTGTTGCAGAGTGGCTGGCTTCTTCTTTTTTATTCTCATGGTCAGCGAGCCATGGTAATCTGCTTTCTTGTTGTTAATCTCTTTTCCCTGTTTCTTGAGTCTCTCTGTGGTTTTCTTGTCCTGTTTTGTCCATTGTAGTGTTTGTTGTCCTCGTCTATCTTTGTTCTTTTGGAAAGATAAGGAAAACAAGTGTTTGAAATGTTTGACAAAGGCTTGAGATTGATGCAGACATTTGAGAAAAACTCCCAAATAAAAGGACAAGTGAGGACACGAGGGTATTGGTGTTCGGCGCGAGAATTGCGGGCTTTCCAGGTGGGCGCGTCGGCTCGTCTTCGGCCTCCAGCTGGGTGTGACCTGACTCTGGTATGGCGATTGCGTTGCTCCGCGCTCGGCTCACGCGGCTGCCGGAGCCCATCTCTTCCGTTTTTTCTCCCCTCTGAGCTGAGCTGCGCTGCGCTGTCGCCCCTATTTGGTTCCCAAACAGTCCTCGGCCGGCAAGATGAGGCTATGCGAGAAGCAGTGACGTTCATGGCCTTGTAGTCCGAACATGGTGTACTAACTCCATCATTCTCTTTTTCGACTTTATGTACTTAGTGTTAATTCCAGAGAACGAAATCAACATAACAAGGACTAAGTGTTTTTTGCTTATACGTTCCGTCGTTTTATTTGACTCATAGCTGCTCCTTTCAGCTTGGCGCTGCTAGATTCGTCCCGGCAGATGCAATGTAAACAATCAAAGCTAAACACTATCCCTTAAGCGCTACATGTACATCACCATATTGTACACTTACGTACGTCCTGATACCGTGCTGATCTCCTTTTTCCCGTCGTAGTGTAGCAACTTGCCGTGGCGTTGACTCCACCTGTCGATGGAAGACCTTTGCAGAATTGGTGAGCCATACTGCCTGTATAGCCGTCCATAATTGCGAAAGTGTTGCCAGTGCAGGATTTCGTGTACGAACTGAACTCTCAATTATGTTCCATAAGTCTTAGATAGCATTTGCTTCTGGTGATGAGGATGGCCAAATTATTCGCTCGAATTATCCAGAATGTTCTTCATATCAATCGTGAACTATTGTGGCCCGGTGAAATGTTTGGGAACAAGAAGTCCGTGAATGCAAATGGTCTCAAAGTAGCAGATCATAACATTTCCAGTCGAAGATCGGTTCATTTGTACCAGAGGACCCAGTCCATTCCTCTTAAACACAGGCCACACCACTATGGAGCCACCATTTGCACCGTGCCTAGTTGACAACTTGTGTCTATGGCTTCGTGGGGTCTGCGTCATACTGAAACCTTACCATCAGCTGTCACCAACTGTAACCGGGACTCAGCTGATCAGACCACGGTTCTCCACTCGTCTAGGGTCCAACCAATATTGTCAAGAGTCCAGGAAAGGCGCTGCAGATATCGTGCGTCGGTCGTCTGCTGCCATAGCCGCACCCTATTGATACCAAATTTCACCGCACTGTCCTAACGGACAAGTTCGTCGTACATATCATATTGATTTCTGCACTTGTTTCACGCAGTGTTTCTATGATGATGATGATACATACTTTCAGGGATGATGGAGACTGATAAATGTAGCGATTCCAGGTAGGGGACCATGTTTCGGAAACGACCGAGGCGAAATTTGTAAGCGAAAATCGTTGTGATAACTCTGTGACAATGGACCTCTTTTACTGCAAGCTCTTTGGATTCCATATTTTGGGAGCAGATAGTATGGATCAAAACAAGGAAAAATGTCTAATAAACATTGGCTCCAAAGTGCATACCTTAAGGGTTGTGAACACTCCTTAAGTAGAAGAGATATTTCACAGTAGCAAAGATGTAGTGATTACAGCTCTCAAGGTATGCGCTTTAGAGTCCATGTTTACTGGACTTTTTTTTCCTTATTGTAGTCCATACTACCTCCTTCCAGAATATGGAAAACAAGGAGCTTGCAGTAGAACAGGTCCATTGTCAGAGATATCTGAAAGCTTGTCGCTTACCTCTTTAGAGTCGGTCGTTGCCAGACAACGGTCTGATACATTTACCTTTCTTCATTATCCCTGAAAATTTGTAACTTCGCTGAATCACCCTATATGCAGCTGTCCACGCTCGTTTATCCTATGCCAGTATCTGCATAATTACTGCATCCTACATCCAATTTGCTATAGTGAAGTCATGATCTCCTCCTACAAGGCGTGTGAGAAAAGAAATGACTGACAACAGTGCGAGCGGTCTGGTATCGTTGTGTTCATCCCTTTCAAATGCTCAGTCCGAATTTCAGCTACATACAGGTTTTTATTGTATGTTAACAAAATGGAAAAGCGGAATTCAGAGCAACATCATACCGTCAAGTTTGTGTTAACCCGGGGAATCCGCGAGTGTGGCTTTTGAAAAGTTGAAACAGGCCTACGAGGAACATTCCTTACCAAGAACACAAGGTTTTCACTGGCACAAATCTTTTTGGGAACACTGAGAAGGCGTTGAAGATGAACCTCGCTCAGGAAGACCAACTTCAAAACCGACGGAAACGTCCAACGTGTGCATGCTCTTCTGACAGTGTTCCTGCGGGACAAAATGTCAACCGAGTGTTTCACAATGCTTTCTTTGAAAGACTAAGGAAAAGGGTGAACCGAGTGAGACCAAACACTGTATACAAATGGATGCCGCATCATGACAAAGCCCCATGTCACACGGTCTCTTCTGTCACGAAATTCTTGACCTCCAAAGGCATTCCTGTTAATCCATAGCCCCGATGTTCATCTTTTGTGAGTACTTCTGACTTATTTCCCCGAAATTGAGAAATGTCTTAAAAGGACGCCATTTTGGGCCTCTCAAGAGCATTCAAAAGAACGTGACCGACATGTGGAAGACCATACCAGTTGAAGCCTTTCAGCGCTGCTACCAAAACTGGGAACGACTATTCCTCCGGTGTACAGGTGCTGAAGGGAACTACTTTGAAGAAGACAATATTGTTGTCTGAAAAATAAAATAAAAACTTTGGTGGATAAAAAATGAGTCTCATTGCTTTTCTCACACCCCTCGTATAATTGGTACCCCGAACTGTCCATTGATGTCGTATCAACCTACCCGTTCTTTTTGTCACATTTTGCATGAAGGCTTTCGTCTCCCTATTCGAGTAAGTATCTCTCTAATCTACCCACTTCACTTTCATAATTTTTCTGTAGCATAGACTTTAGATAGCTTACATTCTCTTGTCTCTACTGCTTAACTTCTACATATCATTTCCAGGCAAGGCTACACGTAAGACAAATACTTTCGTCGGATGATTCCTAACACTTGAGTATATTATTAATTTCTCCATGTTTAGGGAGTGCTGTTGTTTCGCAAATGTATACTGAATCAAAGAGTAGCCGATCCAGTTGCTAATATGTCCTTTATTACAATCCGCGACCGTTTTCGGCTATGATACTTGAGCCATAGTATGGTGAATCTGAAAGCTGTGGTGTGGTGGAGCAGCGTCAAATTTATATTCCATGTTAAAATTTTTCTCTGTTATTAGAAAAACTTTTCTTGCTGCTGACACCCCGTATTTTTTATCCTCCATACTTCTGCCCTGGTCAGCTATTTTGATGCCCAAGGAGAGAAACCCTTTGTAACACCTATTTTTGACCTATTTTGTATCTTTGTCGATATTTCTGTGTCAGTTTACAGTATTGCTTTTGTAAATTTTGTATCTGTCGTGGAGATTCTTTGACTGTGTATACATGTTTCCATTATTTGAAACTTCTGAACGATGCTATTTAAATTATGCTTGTATATTTAAATAACTGAGTGGTTATTATGTAATGTACTGTAAATGACTTGGTCCATAGTTAAGGAACATAAGGTTGAATGTAAAAGATGTGGGGAAGCCCCGCAGCCACGGAAACAGCCTGGCGGAGTGGAAAAGGTGCGGTTGGCGCGCAAGTGGCAACTCGTCCTTTGTGACGGGTAAGGAATCTGGGCTGAGCAGTGCTGCGATTCCATCTCGCTAGCAGTAGCGGATCATCACGGCTCATATTCCTGGAGTTTTGAGGCCAGAAGTACTTAAGGGCAGTATTTATGGCTCTCCGGTGCTGCATTTGGTGATACCATTATCGTGACATGGTTTTTTTGCCCTAGAAATATAATTCCGACGCCAACAAGATATGTAAAAGGGCGAGGCCAGCAGTATTGCTATGGTTGCGTCGCCGCCAGGTTAATAGCAACTGCAAATTACACCCCCAACACCACCAGCTCTTCAGTAAATTGTTTATATTTGGTACTCTGTAAACGGACTAGGTATTTCTGAAATTTGGTTGATTTTATGATATTCATTTTGGTGTTGCTAAAAACTCTATTTTACACCCGTGACTATCAGAAACCTGGACAGAAATCCTGTCCTAGTGAATTTAATTCCGAGTGTCCTAATTTATTATGAGAAAGTGGTTGAACTTGAATTTAATGCTGTGTTGTTATTTGCACAACCAGTAGGTCGAAAGACTGCTTATGAAAGCACATTTGTTGTTTAAAGAGTTATAGTTTGTTGTGCTTTACTTAATTAATAATTAATGATAAGAATAATTACCATTTCTCATACATACTGATGTAGGTTTGTTAATGAGCATGGTTCTTCAAACCATGAAAATTTAAGGGATCTCATGTACTGGCCTAGTTAGTTAATGAAGCAATGCAAAGGCTCCTTCAGAGCTAGTGTTGTTAGATTTGCATTCTGTTTAGTTGCGTCAGAGTTCAAGAAAGAACTATCTACTGTACTGTCTATTCTAATGTAAGTTGATTAATGCACAGGCGTGCTCTACTAAGCAATGAAGTTATAGATTACGATCATTAGCAGACCCCCTGATAGAAATTCAGAATCATTTCAAGCTCTTCCCTGTTCAGTGTTGCTACTAGTTTCATGTGTGTTGATAATTGGTTTTATAAACTGTTACACCTAATTCATTTAATGTGCCTGTTGTTGAGAGGCATATGTTACTGTTTACTATCTCATTGGCCATTTGTTTGTTACTAGCTCATTATCTGCAAAGTTAGGTTGCTGTGTTGAGGTATGAACAGATGTAATGAAAGATTTTAGTGTGTGTGTGTGTGTGTGTGTGTGTGTGTGTGTGTGTGTGAATCAAGATTAGGTCAGCCTTAGCACTGCCTTCTGCTTTATCAATTTGCTTGACACACAAATGCCTAATTAGGTTGGCAACCGGTTTTAATATGGAATGTTACAACTTGTTTTTGTGCTGGGAGAACGTCTGTTCCAGACCCACCTGTTTACTATTGTTTATACTCTGCTGGAGTGTTTCGGGAACGAATCCCAGTTTGACTGTTCTGTTTCCATTAGGTTATCTCACGGTCACAACTTTAAAAAATTCCTGGACGAGCATCTATTGCCGTTTTAAGGTGGTCGGTGGTACCGTTACACCTTCTGCTACTTCCAGCTTATCATTTCTTAATCTTATCCCCACAGCATTACCTGATTCAGTTCTCTGATTCTCTCCATAACCTGTGTTTTACTCAATTGATGTTAATCACATAACTAGTTCTTAAGTCGCTGTCCATGCTAATCTTCGAAGCTCTTTGCCCTCTCCTGTAGAATTGCGTTGTAATCCGTAAAGCTTAAAATTTTATATACGTACGATATAAAAGTACAGAAGTTCTAAAAGCATTCATGATCGTAATCTTCACCCAACTGATACAAAATACGTTAATAGAGCTGTTAAATGTAGAAGAATATTATGTATGCTATATTTAAATTTAGTACATGGAAGATTATGTAAGTGAACCTATTCTGATTGGTTCAAATGGCTCTGAGAACTATGGGACTTAACATCTACGGTCATCAGTCCCCTAGAACTTAGAACTACTTCAACCTAATTAACCTAAGGACAGCACACAACACCCAGTCATCACGAGGCAGAGAAAATCCCTGACCCCGCCGGGAACCCGGGCGTGGGAAGCGAGAACGCTACCGCACGACCACGAGCTGCGGACTGAACCTATTCTGACCAAACAGCGTGTTACATTAATAAAATGTTAGTTCGTTAATTCATTTGTACGGCTATGGCGTACGTGTTCGACACGTAAATGTTATTTTCGAGTTACGTAAGTGTTTGTGCACCCACAAAATAGGTTTTCGTCGTCATAGGCATCTAGCTTTATGAACGGTTGCGCTTTCTTGCTCTCGCTTTCATCAGTGCGTTGTCTGCATGTACGTCCACAAACCTCCGCGTCGACTTGAAAATAGTTTCACATCGACAGCTATCTTACGAAAGATTTTAAGGCGGATTCTCACAGTTGTCACTCCGCGAATGATATGCATCTTGCAAACAAATGCGCGTCCTTTATCAATTACACATGTGACTCGTACAGTAGTTAGTACGACCGGCACCCCCACTGCGATAGCCAGGCCGCTTCTTCAGCGGTCGAGCCGCAGCAGTTGCGAGAGGGAATCCAGCAGATTCTTTGCTCTGCCTGACGACTGTTTACTGCCAGCCGCTGCGACAGGAAGCTCCCGCAAGTAGTACCTCAGTTGTAAACTCAACGATTATGAAAAAGATGGCAGAAATAGCGATCATGGGTGTGTGTGTGTGTGTGTGTGTGTGTGTGTGTGTGTGTGTGTGTGTGTGTTCGTTCGTTCGTTCGTTCGTTCGTTGTGGCTTTCTCCAACTCAAGCTCTTTACGGTGAGTAGCAATCTGTCCTCGTAGTTGTTGATATTTCAACCCAAACTCTCCATTGTTTGTATTTAGTTGTAAATTCTTTGGTCATGCGGCAACACCATTTCAGCTCCATATTGACGCGATACCTGATCTGAGAACCCATGAAATGCTTAATCACCTACAAAGACAGACGGTGTAACGAACACGCTGCCATTTGGTAAGCAGGAAGGTAGGCCCTAGTTTACGAATACAATGTAATTTCGGTAAAGTGTGTCCACAATATTAAAAATTATGATTTGTGAACCTCTTGGAATACACCAGTGTCAACAAAAAGTATCTATAATCTAATGCACGAAATGCTAGAACAAAAACTCATTCTAGGGAAATTTCTCGCCGTACTAGAGCAAAAACTGTATTTTTAACACTTCTCTTGAACTTGAATTGCGATTTACTCATAAGGCAAATTTCACCAAGTCCCCTTTACTCGTATTTTTAAATTTTTTTTTATCAATAGTAGTTACTGCATGTTTCGTGAATAACAATGATAGTGCAAAAGATAAAGTAATACATCCTGCGTACAGAGAAATCTGCTGCAGGATGCTATATGTAGTTTTAAAATCAAAATAATAGTAATGCAATGTTGATTTATAGCGAGACCTTAATCCACATTCTAAGTTGGATATGGAACAGGAACACGAATCACATCGTAGCACGCGGCGATACCCTTGGGTGTGGTGCACCGCAGCGCCTTGTGGCCGACTGCAGTTTTATATAGACCATCTACCTACTCCAGGCTGGAAAAGTGTTAGCACTCTCCTTTAATTATTAAAGACAGCTTCGAAATGGTACTTACTTTTCATACACAGTGATGTATAAGATTAATTGCAGCAAACGTAAGTTTCCCTGTGACTACATTTTTCACTGTACGCATCTCAAGTTGTGTGTGGTGGACTATTCAATAGCGAAGTGCCGCAATACCCACGAAAACCACGAAGGAGGAGCCATTTCATTGTTATGCTGCGATGTGAGACTATAAGGAGCAGTCAAGTGAAAAAGACACATTATTATATCAAAAGTAACCGCCATTACTGCTGATACATCTATCCCACTGAGAGACAAGACGATCAGTGCCTTCGTGGGAAAACGTTTGCGCTTGCCTGCGGAAGTATACAAGTGTGCACCAGTTCGATCGAAGCAAAATGACGCGCACGAGTGTTTTTCTCCAAGGGCTCCAAAAATACGGAAATCGCACGGTAAGATATTGGGACTGTACGGAGGATGTGTAAGGGGTTCCCAGCTAAACCTCTGCAGCATAGTCAGAACAACGCTGTCAGCACGTGGGTTTGGGCATTTTGTTAGCAGATTGTTCCAACTACGATGCAGAAGTTTCATTGGGAAGCCCTTACGCCTCCTTCGTACAGTCCCGATCTCTCCCCATGCGATTTCCATATTTCTGGAACGCCGAAGAAAGACATTCGTGGTCGTAGATGTGCTTCGAATAGGAACGCACCAGGTTACAGTCATGGTTCCGTAGGCAGCGGCAAACAGTTTATTAGCGAAGGCACTGATTTCTCTCATTGTGGGATACAACATAGTTACGCCGATTACTTTTGAAATCAGAAACAGTTCACTTGCTTTTTCCATCTGTCTCGTTTTCATTTGACAGCCCGCTTTGTAAAAAAGAAGGAAAATGTACCTCAGACCCGAATGAGGGAGATGACGCAGCGTAGATTAAGAATCAGTGCTCTTGAAATTTTTTAGCAAAACGTAAAAGTTTTGCTGTATAGCTACAGAGAGTGTCATAGATTTGCATTATTTACGTAAAACAAATATATTTTTAAGAGGCTGTGATGGGTTTTGTTTAAAGTTGTTGTGGTGGTTTGTACGTGCTACTATAAAAAGTATGAAAATGTAGCAGCAAGAATAATAGTATTATTTAAAAGAAATAAATAATCTCTGATAATTCTTATTTATGTGCCGCTGAGCACGACTAAAATGAATCATTTTGTCAAACCTTATCACTACAAATAAATATTGAAATGCTGTTTCATTAATGCAATAAGTGACATTAAAATGTATGCATTAAATAATCAATACATCACACCACGACCTCATGCCATAACAACACTGGTGTCATATTTTTTTTAAGTCACTGATAAATTACTCTAAGAACAATTAATCTTACGCACCAGCCACAAAAATTATTTCATTTATGTAAAGTCTAAGATTGTTCTACTGAATGTTATTTTCACTGTTAGAGTAAAGGAATAAGAAATTCCTGTGGGTTCTTGTCCTCGAAGTTCAAATATTGTAATATAGATCGAAAGAATTAATGTCTCATTTCTGCAGTTTCACATTGTCGGTTCATACGCTCAGGTAATAGACGCAGACAAAACACAGTCTTGACTGGGTATTCTTACCAACGAATGTTTCGTAGAAAATCAGTAGCCTCAACCTTTCCCTTTATGCTGGATTAAATGTCAGAATCCTACACCGTTCTGACTGTTCACAATGTTGTTGTTATTCACCAGTTACCAATAATTCAGTGTCGCCGTACCAAGCGCTAATGGCCGCTTTCCTGTTTGCTGCGAACACAGAACTAAAAAGATTCACAGCAGGTTATCTAGTTACAAATAAAAGTCCGTACACTAGAATTCCATTTAGTAAATTGTACGTTATATTTTAGATCACTTTTAGCTTACACCACCCGACTACTTTTTACAATATTTAAAAGAACAGACCTCAGTTTAATCTTTCATCTCAGCCGCTTCATACCTCATAGAGAACAATAGAAGGAAAAATTTCAGACAATATAGTGCCAATACATTCTTTTAATGGTATAATCTTTTGTTATATCATTATTCTTTGTAGAAAACTGTTTATAAAAATAATAAAACATTGTTGTTGAAATTCTTTACATTTCACAGTATTTCACACATTTTCTTTATCAGTTTTCGCATATAGGCTTAAGTCATTTCTGGAAAAATATTCATCATTTCATAAATCTCGAGCAATGTCGTATATACTGGCGACACAAAATATTGGCGTTGACATTACAAGGCGCAGCGTATGTTCGAGATTTGACTCTGTCCGTCCTGTTCCATAGCTTGCCGCGTAGTTGCGAGATTCGAGGTCTAGCCGCAAAACGTCTTCAGCTCGTGGCACGTGCCTCTGACTGGGTAGACGCTAGAGACAGGCGAGAGCCGCGCTGGCGGCGGGCAGCTGCCGCACCTGCCGGGACTGGTCGCTGATCTCAGTGCGGCCTTCGCCAGACGCCCACGCCCACGCGCTGCCTCTGCAGCTGGTACCATTCCATTCCACTGCGCTCTCTGCTCACTCGACCCACTTGCAGTTCGGGAGCTGCTGGAGCACGGAGTCGTCTAAAGTCCGCTCTACACGGTGCACGTCTGCTACAGCGCCCCTAGCGTACATTTTCTGCAGTTGCAGATTGGTACACGAAAACGCGAACGGAAAGGTAAAGTCATACGAAAAATCTGAGATATCCATGTTCGTACTTGTAAGAAATAGGGCGTCATTCTCTTACGTAGTTATCTAGGAACTGTACTGAATTTTGGGCTCAAATGTTCGTTGCACGGAAGACGCTGTTATTTTTGTATCTATTGTTCTGATAGTGGGCGTCACCGGCAGAACAGCACCACGGACGGCGACGTAAGGCCAGACAGAGTTGTATTCGACCGAGGCTGAGAAGAAGGGAGGAGGGCAGGGACATAAATTCCCTATTAATGAAAGAGCTGATGCTAGATGGTCCACGGAAATTTCGGAACTTAGTGATTTTTTTTTTTCGATTTATTGACCCTCGGGCCAATAGAAATGTCAGTTATGACGATACGAACGTAAGCACAACATAACGCAACCCAACAGGCCGTCCCCGAGCGGAGAAAATCTCCGACCCGGCTGGGAATGTGAGCAAGGCCCGTCACTCATCAATCCGCCGCGCTGACCGCGCAGCTACCGAGACGGAGTTGTTTCGATATTTCGTGCGAATAGACGGCTCTTTTTGACAAGCTGCTGTCGACGATACGGGAATGAATTCACTCAAGTGACACAGTAATCTGAGGAGCATGGAAAAATCATCGTCTGGCATTGTTGGCCGGGAGACCCCATGCGGGGGAGTTCGGCCGCCGTATTGCAAGTCCTTTTTAGTTGACGCCATTTCGGTGACTTGCGGGTCAGTGATGATGAAAATGATGGAAGATACACAACACCCAGTCCCCTGCCGGGAATCTAACCCGGGCCCCCTGCGTGGTTGGAGGAAACGCTACCGCTACGCTACGGAGGCGAACAGTGAGGAGCAATTTCACCTATTCGCAAGTGAGAATTAGACTATTTGTTCTCACATTTTGGAATCAGACTCGTTCGCCGTCTGTAACCGGTTTCTGCTTCCCGACATGCTGAAATGAAGCAAAAGATGCAGTCAATTCAAAGGTGAACTTACGTCAATTAGGGCGCTACGCTTGCGAGTCGAAAAAAATCACGCAGGTAAAGTTACATGCATATTTACTCACAAATAACAGACTTCCGAGGTACCTTATTATGACAAAGCGGGTCATTGTATAAACATGAGAATCATACTGTTAATCGTTAAACGCCTGGATTATCACGCTCAAGTCTTCTTTGTTCCATTCCAGGACAAAGAATTCTCTCTTTAACAGCAGTACATAAAAAAATTCTACGGTGAAAAATATTACATTTTTTAACCCTAGAACCATCAAGCACGGGCAAAAATTTCCCATATCTTTTTCTTTCATTAAAAAGTGCTTTACTGTACATTTTCACGGTTCAAATTTTAAAAACTCAAATACAGTTTTTGTGCTCGAGGACATCCCCTGGGTTGTTACTACCTGTAACCATAACTCAAATTGTGTCTAACTTTCCTTTGACAACATTGGCCTGCAGTAACTGCAATAATTCGTTCAGAAAACTACAGTTTCTTAAAGTAAATGTATGGATACTTCTTTATTACGTTTATGTGTTATCTCCATTTGTTTATTCATATTCACAAACTTCTCCAGATGGGGCGTTTGTCGCCAACTATACAAGTCATTCAGTTAGCCGTTTTGTGTGTAGGGGTAAACGTCATCTGCAAATGACAATGTTCTTTACAATTGAGGAGTTTTCCTTGAAAGTTTTCAATATAGCACTACTGTATTTGTGCAAGTGTTTTTATTTCTGTTTTTTTTTTCGTCATTGACAAGCATATGTTACTCAGTTATTAGATCAAAGAGTGAATAGAAATTTTGGACTTCATTTATACTTAAGTAAGGACTTTATTTCTGGTTTATATAAACTTCAATTGTCCAAGTTTTGACCATTGTTGCTCGTTATATGTTTCATCCCACTCTACATAGCGTTTTCAGTTATAGTCCCATTGAGCATTTTTAAACTGATCCTCTTTAGAAAATACATTTAAAATAAGTATTTAACACAAGATTTATACCCTACTGTAACACGGGCAAATTTTGCCATTGGTTGATGGTCCATGTAACCTACTCGTAAATTAAGCTGGTGCACCTAGGATTAATTACCGCATTTATGAAAATTTACTCACTAAAAACGCTCAGAAGCTCCAATACGAAAACATGAAGTCAGATGCTGGCCACGGATGTCGACAATAACGTTAAACAATGAACAATAACAAACAGAAAGCACACTTGAATATCCCTATATTGCTGCCTACTGCCTACTGTGTCACGCCAGTTTAGAAACTTCCGCGCGCCGATAACGTGTGTTAATCGTTAGATCCACCGTTCTGCCGCGACATGGCAGCCGTGCTGGACCTGTTTCGTCCGTGGAGGATCGTGATGTAATACCGCCTTAAGCCACTGCACTGGTTTAGAAATACAGTTCTTTATTTTATTAATGAATCTCACAAATAGGAGTACCTGGGAATATTGACAGAAAAGTGACGTGAAATTTAAGTGCAGTGTAACTACGGAAGTGGTGCGCAATAACTGCAGCTGCAAACCAGTGAAACTACAGTCCGCCTGCATTTTCTGGACATAGCAGGGCGCTGAATTGTGACGCTAACAGCAGCTTCGGTAAGACGCAGATGGCAAATGGTCGGCTGTAAGACGGGTCTCTGCACGTGTGAGCAGATTACAAAGCGACCGGAATATTAAAGGTTGCGGCAGCAACCATCCACAGTTAGGCCGTGGGATACTTTATTGCAGTAGATTAGTTACCGGTTTCGAGTTCACAATATTTTCATTGTCGCACGGCTTCCCTTATACTGACATAACATATGGTACTTTCTTTTACAAGTAAGTTGTCCTAGGATATAAACAAATTTACATTTTCAAAAGTGTGACGACGATGGTTGGGCTTCGAACTCGTGTTAGAACGCAACGTAAGTTCTTCACATCGTCTTTCTGCGACAAATTAAATTCATTTTTTTTAAAGCGATTGCCAACAGCTGTTAAATATTTTATTGAATTCACGACACGCAACTGTCTGTCTGTCCGTGCGTCCGTCCATCCTTCCTATGTCAGCGCTACGGATTTTTTCTGTTGGCCATCATCACGCTATAAAAGTGCATATGTTATTTAGGCCGTACGTATCAATTAATATTGGAGTTAAAACTGTGCTTCCACATCTGGCACTGCGCCTCTGGAGTGCGGATGCGGGCCTCGTTTTTTGATGTTCATTAGTTCTGGTGGAGCTTCATTAACAATAATACCACCTTGGTATAAAATCACTGGATACGCAAGTTATTATGATGTTTGATATTGTGATGATAATTATTAACTGAAACTGATACTGAGAATAAAGGGCAGCTGCATATACGCATTTCAGAAATAAAATTCTTATTTTATTTTATTTTGTTATCGAGCAAAACCATAGTGGCCACCATCGCTATCCTTCGTTGGGTAATGACACAAATTATCTGGTTGCACCACCTGTTTTGGTTCTCATATACGAGATGAAAACGAATACAGAGAAATTTTAAGGTGTATGAACGACAAAGTAGCTACGAACAGAGGTACTCCACAAAGGTATAGAACCACAAAAAATGCTTCCAATACACTGCTCAGTATTTACAGCTGAGATCTTCGACCTGTATGAGGCCATGCAGTACATGCGGCGACACGGCCTTTTCAATTGTGTCCTCTGCTTAGACCCTCTCGGCGCACTTCAAAAGTACCTGTGCGCTGTACACCGCCCAAGCCTTAGTGCACCGGATGCAGGAAAACTGCCACTTGCTCACTCTTGGTGGAGCCAGTGTGATGTTTCTGTGGGCTCGTGGTCATGTCGGTCTGCCAGGAAACGAGGCTGCTGACGCTGCTGCCAAGTCTGCAGTCCTCGTACCTCAGCCCGCGAGTCCCTATTAGAGATGGGCAGACTTGTACATCCTTGGGAGCTAGTTCACTGGTGATCGCTCTTTTTTAGGAACCGTTCACTTTTACTCGTTCACCGTTCATTTGTGCAAGGTATACGGTTCGTACGAAAAACTGAAAATCAATAACATACGTGACTGAAGGGTGGAAGGCACCTCCCCAATGGAGTACAGAGTTTTTATTCATTACAGAACTGTCACACACTTGTAGAAGTAATTTCCGTGATTCTGCAAAACCTCTCGTTTAGGCAACTGTAGCGTTATGTGGGTGATCGCAGTGAAACAACATAAGGTGGCGCACGAAAACCCGACCCCGAGTACAGACAACTCGCCAATTAAGCACGATTTGTTGACCACTACGAGCAGAATGGATAAACATGTAATAATAAAGCACTAAAGAAATAACAAATAAGCTAATGCAAACGACAACTTCCAAACAATAGATGGTGATTGGTGGGTGACAGTGAGCAGTCTAGTTCTCGGGCACGATTACTCGTGCGTTACCCTTACAACATTGTAGAATTTATCATATTCTCTTTACAAAATATGAGACCAGACACTCGATTATGGAGTGCGGGCTTCATTCGGTTGTAAGTCGGTCTGCCTTCCATAACAACGAACATGCTGTTTTACCCTGGACCAAAAAAAAGGCGGAAAATGGCCACTCGTGTGTGCCATGCCAACTTCCTTTGCGTTTGTAATAACAAAAAACTTTCCTTTTTATTTGTATGTCTCCTGCTGTTTATAGAAATAATGAAGCAAGCTGATATGCTCTTTTGTTACCTCAAAAGATATATATAATGTAATTTTTATGTAATTTACGTAATTTTAAAATACATTTTAATTACCGGGCGTGGACGCTGAATAGAATACGATAAGAACAAGAAGTCTAGGGTTCAAGAAAGGTTTGAAACAGATCTAGAATGGGCGCAGCGAACGAAACGAACAACTCAATACTGAGCCAACTGGGCGTCGTCGGCAGTGGAAATGCGACGAGTGGCCACGCGGAGTAGTCCGGCAGAGGGAGACAGAGACCGACGCGAACGAGACCGAGGCTGGGACGAGACCGGCCGAAGTGCCGCTGCGGGAACGAGACCGATCGTTTCCCGTTCCGGGAACTATAAGTAGAAACCAGCGACCGAAGTGAACTATGAAAGACCGTTCCTGAGAATTCCTTCCTCGCTCCTTCCGTTCATCTTGGTGAACGGTTCCTTTCGAGCCGTTATTTCGCGAACGACCCATCTCTAGTTCCTATATCCCCTCTGATGACCTCTGTGTTGCCGTCTGTGTCCCTTTGGCGGGATTAATCTCCGGCTTGTTAAGCCTCTCCCTGTGGCTTGGACGGCCACCTCTCTGCCCTCACGCCTGGAGGAGGTCATTTTAACTATGCTGCGTATTGGGCACTGCCTTTTTAGCCATTGTCGTTTCATAAGCGGCGCTACCCCTCCTCTTTGTACACATTGCGCCCAAGTTTTAACTGTCCGCCACTTCCTGACGTAATGTCAATTTTTTAACCGTTTTCCGGCCGCGGTGGTCTAGCGGTTCTAGGCGCTCAGTCCGGAACCGCGCGACTGCTACGGTCGCAGGTTCGAATCCTGCATCGGGCATGGCTGTGTGTGATGTCCTTAGGTTAGTTAGGTTTAAGTAGTTCTAAGTTCTAGGGGACTGATGACCACAGATGTTAAGTCCCATAGTGCTCAGGGCCATTTTAACCGTTTACGTGCCTGCTTAGGTTTGCCGTATGACTTAAAGGGCGTTTTAGCGGGATGTCGACCGCCTTTCACTTATTGTCCGCCACAACAATATGCCGAAGACCATTTAATTTTTAGTTCTGCGTCTCCGTTTCTCTATGGTGTATTTTATAGCCATTTCTCCAATCCCTGTTTTCAGCTGTCTTCTCTTACGTCGATTGGGATTGACATGTAATCGTTTTTTAGCTCCTCTCTGTCTACAGTTCTGATTTGGGCGCATATGACCCCCAATTGTTTTTGCACCCTAAAACAAAATAAACCAAACCAAAAAAAAATAGGCGTAGATTACTGCTAAATTTGGTCCAAGCGAGGATTTGAGATTAAATATGAAGTACTGCAGAGAGGGGGATTTACATTATTACTAATTTATTTTAGAAAATATCTTGGAAATGAATGCAAATAACAAAGCCTGCAAAACCACGCAGTTTACTTTCCGTAGGTAGTTAGAATCGCCTTCCTCTGAAAGACCGTGAAATCGTCCATGTAATCTACTTATTATAACAATTGTGACTTAGCCGGCTACCCCTTCAGACGAGGATTTCGATCCATCTCTTTCTTGTGTACTTAGAACCCCGCTTACAAGTTTCCCTGTACACATGCTACATCCCTTTTCTGTATTCGTCCTCTAAATCATATTCCTTCCAAATTCGTAACCTATAGTTACCAGAACCCTATCTACAATCACCCCATCAATTATAGAAACAGAAATCGTCATGATTGCAAACATTTACTCATTACTGTTTCGTTATAAAAACTTTAGTCTCAAGAGTGGCAGCTAATCCATTGTCAGCCAACCACCAACGAGCAATTCAAATGACAAATAAAAAGATGTCTGGTTCAGGCGTTGGGGTGGGTTCCGGTCAGTGCGTAAAACACGTCGTTGTGTGGATCGTCACGAGTCTGGTTGACGCGAGTTTTGTAAGGTCCACTAGGCCATTACTGAGACTCAGTTTGACTCGATGACGGTTCCCTTATTCGCTCGTATATGTATGGACAGTACCGAGCCACTCTCACATATATGTACCCTCATGTTCGCAAATAACAGAACACTTTGAACGACTAGAGATAGGACGTTCGTATTCACAGGAAATGTACATTAGTATGTTCTGCAGAAATGATAAACATCTGAACCATGTGGTCCCGTGGGTTCAACGTCGACATCGACACCGCGGCGCACCACTGTCTAGGGGTAAAATGTGCCTGCGGCTCTAGTTGTCGCAATAGACCGAAGGTAATGGGTCACTCTGACTTGAGTAGACGTGCTGGATGCCTCCCAGATGTATGCGCGAACAGTACCGTCAAATCAGTGAGACTGAAAGAGGGCTCATTATTGACGTAAGAGAATGTGATGTATCCATCTAGGAAATTGCCGCTCGTCTGGGACGAAGTGTTTTGCAGTGCAACAGGTGTGAGCAGAATCGTTCACGGAAGGCCGCAGGACACGACGAGGTGGGGCAGGTCGTACCACCTAGGCCACCCCACCCCACTCCGAGAAGATCCTCACCTCATCTGAAAGGCATTGCAGGAAAGACCTGCGTCCTCGTCGGATCTGGCGCATCAGTGTAACAGTGCAACACGTCGTATACTATCAGGAGTGACAGTCCGCCGCCGTTTAGTACGGCATGGGTTCCGTGCGCGTCGTCCACTTCTCCGCCTACCATTGACGAATATGCAGAAACATGCTAGACGGCAGTAGTGTATGGAACGACGTCACTGGGGTCAGTATTGGCATCAGATAGTATTTTCGGACGAATCCAGGTTCTGTTTGTTTGAAAATGATGGGTGCATTTTGGTTCGCCGCAGACAAGGGGAGCTACTTCACAGTGACTGCATTCGCACAAGACACACACTGCCAACTTGAGGCCTTATAGGGTGCGGTCCTATTGGGCATAACTACGAGTCACAGTTGGTGCGTGTCCAGGGCATTATGACCAGTGTGACGTACGTGAATGAAATACCGCGGCCCGTAGTCATACCCTTTCTGCACGACACCCCAGATTCCATTTTCAGCAAGACAATGCACGACCACATGTTGCTGCACGAGCACGTGCCTTCTTGGTGTCACAGTATGTCAGCCCAACAGATCACCAGACTTCTCGCCGATCGAAAATGTGTGTGATATGGCGAAACGACGGATGCAGCGCTGTGACCCAATGCCAACCACCATAGATGGACGTCTGGAACCAAGTGAATGCAGCATGGATGGCTATACCACAGGAAGACATTAGCGCCTTTTATGCGTCGATGCCATCAGGCATGGAAGAAGTTATCAGGGTCCATAGCGGGCCCTGTGCCTACTAGGCAACAGGACACATGCTGAAACGAGGTGACTGAAATGCTAATCCTTTGCAGAACATAACAATGTACATGTCTTGTGAATATGAACGTCCTATCTCTAGTCGTTCAAGGGTTCCTTTTTCTGAACACTAGTCAATGTGCCCGCTACGGATGAAATTTGATACTACGGAGGACGCCTGTACGCTTCCACGAGCAACAAAGCACTGGTGACCTCACAGTTTTTGACACTTCGTTTAGCAGAGTATAGGCAGTTGGCGGCATCGCTGCGGCCCACTCTCGAAGTATAGAAAATTGGACGGGGGCGGGAAGTGGGATAAGTCCTCAGATTCTCTCTTGCAGTTTACAGTAGACAAAACTGTTGATAGTGACTTGAATTATCTAAAGGAGAAGGTGGACAGTATTCGTACATAATTTAGGAAATTAGTGCATAGAATTCCGCAGAAGGGAATGATGTCTACAAGCCAATGCTTTGATTCTTTGACTGGATATGGTTCATCGGTAAAACTAAGAGGAGGATAAGAAAGCTGAAGACAGCAGTGATTAACAAGAAACGACCACTTTAGTAACACTGGTAAGGTGAAATGCATGTTATTTAGTAAATCACAGCACCGTAACGACATTATTTTGAAATGTTGAAAGCGAGGGGCTGTGTAAGGAACGCAACCAGATCCACAGCTATTTTAATAAAGTTCACTGTGTAAAATTGTTTGGTTCACATGTAGCTGTGAGTGCTTGCGGGGAAGCTAGTTAGACCGGTGACGTCTGGCCCGACTCTCTATGCACTGAAGGAGAAACCAATAAATTTTTGTTCCAGGATGAAGAACGCGGAGGAGAGATATTTCGAACGTTGTGTGACGGCGAATTAACGTATAATATAGTTTGCAGACTTTTTTAACGAAAAGTAGGAAATCATCTCCGCGAAATTCTTACTCGAAAGGCAAGTTGTATTTCACGTAGAAGACTAAGAATAAGACGCCTTGGGGGAAATGTACGCTACGAAATTTGGTCTGCTGACTGGCATTGACAGAGACGTTGTCGGCAAATCAGTTAACGATGATCTCTCCAAAGATCTGGATTTTGATTTTATACCAACCGACTTGTACAGCAGGTCATGAATATATTTGGTGTACGAAAGTCCTTCCCCTTCCCCTCCAATGAACGTATTCTATATTAGCTACGTATTTGAAGTTTCCTTAGGTATTTGCTACCAATAACGAGAAGGAACAGGTATGAAAGCACAATAAGGCATTTGTTCTAGCGATTTTACTTCTACTGGCAAATTCTACAGTTTTTCATGTGACATTCTGAAGTCATGTAATTTCTACGTCTCTTAGTTTTAATTTATTTACTAGATTGTGTGAGACCGTAGGAGCCAAAACAACTCGACGAGAAATCTTATAAAGAAAAGAATCTAATGAATTAACAAAACTCGAAATAAAAAATTGCAGTGAAACTCCTACGAGGAGTTCCTGTACTGAACAGGAGTGTGCCACGAGGAAACGTTCTGGAAGTCTGTTGAAAATGAAACTTGCTGAATAGTGTATGCCAAATAAAGTTCTACAAATCAGATTGTACGTATGTCCCTATGAATTCTAAGCCCATATTTAGATAATTTTATTTTGTGTTCTGTATAATGACACAGCATTGGCGTGAGCGTATAGCGTAACGCGCAGAGCGCTAGCTTGAGAGAGTGTAAGGTGATTCAGACGAAAATCGAACCCACACGGCGATTAACAACCGTGGCTGGTGTACGGCTAACCTGGGTGCTGCATTTAGTTGGTTTCCCACACTAGTTTCGGCAAATGATGGACTGGTCCACAATTTGCGCCTCAGAAAATACGATAAACAAACAGTAGAAATACGCTCGCTCACAGAACAAGGTTCACGAAGTTCACAGACAGGCGGCGCACGCGTGTTACGTACCTAAGGCAACTGACGGGAGCAGACAGGAATAGCATCCGACTGCAGATGTACATACAAACAAATTTGCCGAATCTTAACTATGGCGGCACCCGTGTTACGGAGTCAACGCTAAGTAAAGGAAGTGAAAGACGGCTACATCGCATTCTATTAGTATCGCTGCGACTGACTTCTATGCATTCACACTGGAAGTTTTCGAACTTAGCTGAACTCACGAGCCAGACACGTGGATGCATGAGGCTCCTGAGAACGACCGCTCGTCGATTTGAAGGCACTCTTCAAAATTATTTGATTAGCATGGGCACATCATAAGTAACTTCCAGGCAGATTGAAGATCATTGCCGGTGTAGCGTAAGTGGTACGCGATTTTAGAGCCCTTCTTTGTAGAGTACCTACCTGCACCGGTAACGCGAGTGTCGCGTATCAAACGCTGTGACTGTGATGCGTAGGACCGAGCCGGCCCATGCGTGTCGCAACTGCGTGCGGCGGCGTTAGTAGAGCGTGGCAGAGGCCGCGGAGGCCGATCAACGCCCAGCTGCGCGTAGCGACGTGGAGGGCGACGAGATAATGAGGAACAACGTGCCGGAGAATAGTTCACCATATCTCACGACTCTGGATCAGTGTTTGATTCCTAACGGAGAGAAATCTTAAGGCGTAAAAGTAACTTCTGCCGTACCCAAAGGGTGTCACGTGACCATTAATTCTCACATTATTTTGATGTTAAAACTGGAGTGAACCAAGGAGACAGCCTCTCTCCATTATCTTTCATCCGTGTCTCACGAAAGTACCCAAAGTGCAGAAAACTAAATCTCATTTTTAAGTCTGCGAACCAAATAAATTAGGAAGAACCAGTATTGGGGTCGACTGCTTAGTTTTCCAGACCACCTATCGATTCTCTTTTAGAACGTTCAAACAGCACAAGAACAAATAGAAAATCTTAAAGAAAATCTTAAAGGGTCTCCAAATACATTTGAAAAGAAAAGTTTAGTAACGATCTGGCACTAGAGTTCTTAAAGCTAAACATGGCAAGATGGAGAAGGGTCTTGCTTCGTATATTTAGGCCAAACCATGCGGGAGACTAGTCGGGAACTATTGGATATGAAATTCATTGCCACACAGTCTATAGACTTAACAGAAGATATCTTCAACAAAAAAGTTTCTCAAACAGAACAACAGTCATTAAACCAGATGGTTTTTACGGCGCTGAAACTCATTACCAGTAGAGAGATATGGAAGCTACACAAAATAGGGAACAAAAGTGAGGAAAACTTACAAATTATCCCCAGAAGCAACTGAAGACTAAAAGCAACTAAATAAATAAGTATACCAACGTTTATTCGTATATAAAAAAACGAAGACAAAAACTACATGGGCATATTAAAAGAATGAAACCAAGCATAGTAACTAAACAGGTTCTGGAAACGTACGAAAAAAATTAAATCTAAAATTGAAACAATTAAGTGAATTGGTGCAGTAAAATGACCTGAAGGAAGTAGCAAAAAACAGCTTGATATGTCAGACAGAAAACATTTTTGGCAGAAAATTCACGTCTGTACAGTTGACTTGGCAAAAAGACCAACAAACGCTGGAAGAGGTTGATCTGATGATAGTGGCTGAGCCTAATATCAGCTGTGAAACACGTGACTTTCCAGGCGCACATAATCGTAGCGTCTTGTCAGCAGCTTGTACTTTTATCTGCTTCGTGTGTTGAGAATAAAAGAAGTTACTGTCATCCATAATCTGGTGCTTCTCAGTTCATTTAGTTCAATCGAGTGCCTTAGCCGTCTCACCAGTTATTTTGCAGCGTGACTTCAAGAAAAAACCAACTCGCAACATGAGCACTACATTCGCGCTGGAGCTAAGACACTAACAGATAATCCGAGGTTAGTGAAGTATGACAGTATCCCAGTGTTCCACCTTGAAGCGGTAGCATACAACTAGGCCCCTCGCGCGTGATGTATATCCAGTTCAAAAGGTAACTCTTCAGAGGCATTTGTGGTAACACGGGGGAGCGAACGCAAAGGAGGAATCGATGTGGGGAATGGGCATTGATATGGAAACAGGCTATTATCGTCATATTCAATAGTTAGATCAGTTAACATTTGTCTTGATGAGAAACCCATACAATCCATCATGTTAATCACATTTTGATGAAATTTCATTTCAGTTTTATTCGTCCACAACTTTCTTTCCACTTTGGTATCCACTTACTGCCTGAAATGTGATGGTGAAGGCCCTGGCAATAGAGTATTAACGGACGATGAAATAGTTGCCAGTGTCATCGACAATCGACGACGACTGTGCTAGAAAAGGACCATCCAGTGGGGATACCTTCAGACAGCTATCAACAATGGACAGTCTGATGCTGTTCAGTTGCTGACTTCGAAATTTTTTGCGAGGTTTATCGGTAAAAAGTGTCTCAGCTCCGAAAAAAGCCAAGTTAAATTGCTGCCTACTTGAATACTAGAACATTAAAGGGGAGAAAATATTACATTGCTACTAAGCCATCGTAAAGTTTACTGCTCCACATTTTATCCAAAGCAAGTCTTAATTTATAAGTTAGGTATTAGTTAAGTACAGTTACTAGATCTCCAGTGGTTCGTTATATACCAAATTTAAATTAAAAAAAGTCTTGTTTTATACCCTACTGCAATCGTAAATTTTAAGAGTGTTCAGTAATTTACTGTTAATGACCGTTTCACACCTTTCAAATTAGGTTTTGTAGTAAGTTAGTTACCCGTGTTATTTGTAAGACGCGAGATACAAAATATGTTCGTACAGTTTCGTGTTAAACTCAGTGTTTCCTTGTTATAAATTTTTATAACCATCGGTTTAGTGAATTTGAATAATAAATAACCTCAACAGCTGCCGTGAGAAGCTTTATTGATCTCCTGTTGGTTCACAACAAGTTTCGCGGATATAAAGGCATATACTTAGGTGCCAAAAAACTGACCTAAATGAGGTAAAAAAATCCTTCTGTTAACCTACATAGGCTAACCATATCACACAGTTTTAATTACATTGTAAATAACAGTAAAAACCGTCCCTCAACAAAGCATAGGTTTCAATTATCATCATCCTGATTATAGCGTAAAAATGTAATCGTGAACATGATGATGGTGGACTACATACCAGATGTGACCTAGTACAAACAGGAATACTAAGAACCCAATCCCCCTGCGGGTTCGGGGGTAAGAATAGGCTCGCGGTATTCCTGTCAGTCGTAAGAGGCGACTAAAAGGAGTCTCAAACGTTTCGGCCTTCTGTGATGGTCCCCTCTTGGGTTTGACCTCCTTTTTTCCAAATTTCCGTTGTTAGTGCGTGCCATTTGGGGAAGGACGCCTTACGTGGTGTTTTTCTATTGGTCCATCATGCACCACCATCTTGCATGTTACCTATTGTCGTGTGGGGGGGATTACACCCAACATCTTCTGGGTTGTCCCCTTCTCGTCTTGTGCGCAATCCTCTTCTTAGCGCCCACGACAACTGTGGACCCTTTCAACACCTAAAATCCAGCACGGTAGCCAGTCCGTTGTGGTGGGGTCGTCATGTACCCTCTTGGTGGTAGCCCCCTGACCACGCAGGGATCGCACTACAGATGCCAGAGCTGTTTCCTCCCCATGCATGCCAAGGAGTATGTGCCCATCTTGTCTGGGGCACGGGGACTCCGGGCAACGGGTTATCGGCCAGGTACCCGTTGCTTTGGCTGGGTGGCGCCCTTGGGGAGAGCCCTCGTTCAGAGTAGGTGCAATCTGGGCGGATGTGGCGCAATGAAGCGCAATAAATCACACCGAGCTGGTGGTCGCACGGCCACCAGCGTCTCTAAGCGAGGCAGAGTAGACTTTGATGCTGCGCAATATGACGCTCAGTCGTTCCCCTCGTTGACTGCGTCATGGGAGGGTCACCGATCTAGTGCCAAGCGGGAGCCTTACGTCCCACAATACCTTGTTTGCAGCAGGACTGATGGTGACTCCTTTCTTACGACGAAGCCTCTGTTTTTTGTGGAACACCTGGAGTATAAGTTTGGGGAAGTGGCGGGGTTGTCTAAAATGAGGAATGGGTCCATCCTCCTCAAGACGTCCTCCCCAGCCCAGTCACGAGCGTTGCTCTTGTGTGATAATCTGGGTGACGTCCCTGTTACCGTCACTCCCCACAGTAGCTTAAATATGGTTTACCATCGTGACCTTTTGTTACAATCCGATGACGAGCTGAGAGCCAACTTAGAACGACGTGGAGTGCATTTTGTCCTTCGTGTACATCGAGGTCCCAAGACTAACAGGGTGGCCACCAGTGCCTTTATCTTGGCCTTCGAGGGCGATGTCTTGCCCGAGAGGGTCAAGGTAATGGTTTACCGTTGTGACGTCAAGCCCTACGTCCCTCCCCCGATGCGGTGCTTCCAGTGCTGGAAGTTTGGGCACATATCCTCCTGTTGCCCATCCTGCACCACATGTCGAGATTGCGGACGACCCTCTCATCCCGATTCTCCATGTGCGCCTCCACCTGTATGTGTCAACTGTGGGGAGCACCACTCTCCATGCTCGCCGGATTGCCCCATTCTTCATAAGGAGCGGAAGATAATGGAATTTAAGACCCTGGACCGGCTTACTTATTGAGAGGCAAAACTGAAATTTGAAAGGTTGTATCCTGCTTCCCTTTGAACATCTTATGCTGCAGCCACGTCATCATCGGCCTCGCGAGCGACAGTTATCACCTCCTCTGTGCCGCCTTCAGTGGGCCCTCGGGGCCATGCCTCTCTGTCTGCCCCCCTCATGTCTGGGGGCACGCCTTCCTCTGTTGCCCCCTTAGCCGTTGGGGGCAAACCCTCTTCTGTCGCTCCCCCCCACACTTACTTCGGGAGTGACATCTGCTCAAAAACCGGGGGGCTCGATCCCTCCCCCTCCTTCTCCACCAGCGTTGCCTCTGCTGGTTCCTCTCTCGCGGAAGGGGTCCCTCGGGGCTCTCCCTTCCTCAGTTTCTTCTCCTACCCAGCCGGATGTCAGCCAGTGACTGAAGGTTCCCCCACCTGCTGGTCGTAGGGCTTCTGCGTCGTCGTCAGCCTCCGACGCTCCTTCAGAGAAGCTCTCCCAGCCCTCTCACCCTAAGGGCAGACGCGAGAAGAAGTAACGGAATGCGTCCAAGAAGAAGGACGTTCCGGCGGTTTCAGTGCCGCCTGCTGTACATAGTCCTGGTTCCGGGGATGAGGTGGAGATCCTCGCCTCTGCCGCGGATCTCGCCCTCACAGAACCCTCGGGGGCCTTCCCTATGGCCTCAGCTGACTCTCCCCCGGTGGCAGCAGTTGGCTCTGAGGCGCCGTCTGCCTTTTAGTCGCCTTCACGCCCTCCCAGTCCCTTACTGCTTCAATTCTCCAGTGGAATTGCGGCGGTTATTTCCGCCACCTGCCTGAGCTCCAGATGCTTCTGAGTGCTTCCCCTGTTCTCTGCATTGCTCTGCAGGAAACTTGGTTTCCAGCAATGCGGACCCCCGCCCTTCATGGTTATCAGGGATACTATAAGAACCATGCTGCCTGTCAACGAGCATCAGGTGGAGTTTGCCTCTTTGTTCACCACTCTGTCTGTAGCTCACCAGTACACCTTCTGACGCCTTTAGAGGCAGTCGCTGTCAGGGTTGAGCTCTCACCAGCTATTACTGTTTGCTCTGTTTACATTCCTCCGGATGGGGAGCTCCCCCGACATGTCTTGGCTGCGCTGCTGGCTCAGCTCCCGCCACCATTGCCGCTTCTTGGCGATTTCGATGCCCACAACCCTCTATGGGGTGGGACTGTCTCCGATGACTGCGGTCGTGCCATGGAGCATGTGTTGGCTCAGCTCGACCTTAGCCTCTTGAACACTGGTGCTCCCACGCATTTCAGTGTGGCCCATGGCTCGTTCTCGGCCATCGATCTCTCTCTTTGCAGCCCCGGACTTGTCCCATCCCTCCACTGGAGGGTGCATCCTGACCTGTGTGGTAGTGACCATTTTCCCATCTATTTGTCACTGCCCCAGTGTCATTCTTCTGGGCGCCTGCCCCGCTGGGCTCTCCACAGGGCTGACTGGCCGGCTTTTACTTCCGCTGCAACCATTGAGTCTCCCCCACAGGGTGACATTGAGGAGGTGGTCCGTGTCTTAACCACGTCAATCATCCCCCGCTCTTCTGGTCTCCCTCGGAGGAAGGCTGTACCCTGGTGGTCGCCGGAGATTTCTGAGGCTATTCGCGACCGTAGATGGGCTCTCCAGCGTCATAGGCGGCACCCATCTCTAGAGACCCTCATCGCCTTTAAGAGGCTCCGTGCCTTGGCCCTACGTCTTATTGCATGGCGTCAGCAGGAGTGCTGGGAGAGGTATGTCTCATCCCTGGGCTCCCGTGTCTCCCCCTCGCTCGTGTGGTCCCGGATCCGGCGGATTTATGGATACCAGACCCCTATGGGTGTCCCTGGGATCTCCTTGGACGGCGCTGTCTGCACGGACGCTGCCGCCATTGCTGAACACCTTGCTGCGCACTTTGCTAAGAGCTCTGCAACTGCAACTTATCCCCCCTCCTTTCGCTCTCTCAAGGAGCGAGCCGAGCAGACGCCGTTATCATTCCACACGCGTCATTCTGAAAAATATAATGCTCCTTTCAACGAGAGGGAATTCCTCGCTGCCCTCGCCGATTGCCCTGATACAGCACCAGGACCAGACTGCATCCACGCGCAGATGCTGAAGCATCTCTCCAGGGACTGCCAGAGACACATCCTCACCATCTTTAACCCCATTTGGAGCGAGGGCGTGTTCCCGTCGCAATGGCGAGAGGGTCTTGTTGTTCCCATCTTGAAGCCCGGTGCGGACCCACTGGCGGTGGACAGCTATCGTCCCATTACCCTCACCAACGTTTTGTGCAAATTGCTCAAACGTATGGTGGGGCGGCGTTTGTGTTGGGTCCTTGAGTCGCGCGGTCTCCTCGCTCCATCCCAGGGTGGCTTCCGTCGGGGCCGGTCTGCTGCGGACAATTTGGTGCTGCTGGAAGCTGCTATCCGTACGGACTTTGCCCGACGTCAGCATCTCGTTGCTGTATTTTTTGATCTGCAGAAGGCGTATGACACCACATGGAGGCATCACATCCTTGCTACGTTGCATGAGTGGGGTCTTCGTGGTCGGCTCCCGACTTTTCTTCAAACCTTTCTATTGCGCCGCTCTTTCCGGGTGCAAGTTGGTGCCGCCTCTAGTTCATCTTATACACAGGAAAATTGGGTCTCGCAGGGCTTTGTGTTGAGCGTCTCCTTATTTCTAGTGGCCATTAATGGTCTGGCTGCAGCCGTGGGGTCGTCGATGTCTCCTTCTTTGTATGCCGACGACTTCTGCATCTCCTTTAGCTCCACGACTACGGGAGTCGCCGAACGCAGGCTGCAAGTAGCCGTTCGCAAGGCAGCATCATGGGCTCTGACTCATGGTTTTCAGTTCTCTGCAGCCAAGACTCGAGTTATGCACTTCTGCAGGCGTCAGACGGTCCACCCTCATCCTGAACTTTACCTCGACGGCCACCTGCTTGAAGTGGTGGACACTTGCCGCTTCTTAGGACTCGTCTTTGATGCCCAGCTCATATGGGTTCCTCATATTACTCAGCTGAAGCAAAAGTGCTGGCGGCACCTCAACGCCCTCCGCTGCCTGAGCCACACATCTTGGGGTGCGGATCGCTGCACGCTGTTGCGATTGTACAGAGCCCTTGTGCAGTCCAGGCTTGATTATGTGAGCCTGGCCTATGGGTCTGCATCACCCTCAGTGTTGACGTTGTTAGACCCCATACACCACTGTGGGGTTTGGCTTGCAACTGGCGCTTTTCGTACGAGCCCCGTGGATAGTCTACTGGTGGAGGCCGGGGTTCCCCTGCTGCGGATTCGCCGCCATCGACTGCTCGCCGACTATGCTGTCCACGTGCATTGCTCGCCGGGCCATCCCAATCGTCGCCTGCTTTTCCCTGCCATGGTCCTCCATCTGCCCGAACGGCGACCTAGGTCTGGGCTTTCCATAGCTGTCCGCGTCCAGTCCCTGCTGTCGGAACTGGGGTCATTCCCTCTTCTGCCTCCCTTCCGGGTCCGTGCACCTACGCCTCCCTGGTGTTTGCCCCGTCCGTCCGTCCGTCTGGACTTGGCACAGGGACCCAAGGACTCGGTTCCGCCTGTGTCCCTCCGTCGCCGTTTTCTTGCGCTCCTCGCCTCATTTTCGGGCTGTGAGACTGTCTACACTGATGGTTCCCTGGTTGATGGTCGCACTGTCTACGCTTTTGCTCACGCTGCCCATGTTGAACAGCGCTCCTTGCCGGCTGGCTGCAGTATTTTTACTCCAGAGCTGGTGGCCATATTGCGCACTCTTGAGCATATGCGTTCCTGCTCAGGTACGTCCATCGTCATCTGCAGTGACTCCCTGGGCAGCCTCCAGGCCATCGACCACTGCTATACCTCTTCTCCTCTGGTGTCCTCTATTCAGGAGTCTGTTTCCGCCATTACCCGTTCTGGTCGTTCGGTGGTCTTTGTTTGGACACCAGGTCACGTTGGCATCCCGGGGAACGAACGTGTTGACAGGCTGGCCAAAGGGGCGATTGACACCCCAGCTTTGGAGATCGGCCTCACGGCTCGCGATCAGCAGTTGGTGTTGCGCCGCAAGGTGCTTGGGATGTGGACTGCTGAGTGGCGTGGCATGACATCCCTGAATAAACTGCGGGCTGTTAAGGAGACGACCGATGTGTGGCGCTCCTCCCTGCGGGCTTCTCGCAGGGACTCTGTCATCCTGTGTCGGCTCCGCATCGGCCATACCTACCTGACGCACGGCCATCTTTTGCGTCAGGAGGATCCCCCCCTGTGTCGGTGTGGGTCCCGGCTGACGGTCGCCCAAATTTTGTTGGAGTGTCCCCGACTGCGCACCCTCCGGCAGTCTTTTAATCTCCCGGGCACTTTGCCTTTGGTTTTATGCGACGATGCCTCCATGGCTGACGACGTTTTAAATTTTATCCGTGGTAGTCCTTGTTATGGTTCCATTTAGGGAGGTCCTGCACCTTTCCGTTTCTGTGTCTCTTGTCCTCGAGTGTCTCGTCATTGGTTGCTGTTTTGGTGTGTAGTCGGATGGTTGACTCTTTCCCTTTTTTTTTTTTTGTTCTCGTGGTCAGTCAACCAGTCTCCGGCCATCTTCTTTTCTTCTGTTTCTTTCTGTCTGGTGTTCATCTGTACTCTTCGTGTCTGTAGTGTTCGTTGCCTAATTTGTGTTCTTTTAGTGCCTGGGGGGGAGTCTCCTTCCCCTTGGGGTTTAACCTGCTCCGTGAATTTATGTCTCGCCTGTTTTTGGAAAGGGGGACTGATGACCTTAGCTGTTTAGACCCCCTTAATCATCCCAACAACCACCACCTAAGAACCCAATTGGACTGCACACAGTTCAGTTACTTCATTTTTGTCATTTCATTAGGAGACCACTTGTTCTAGTAATGCGTCTTCATTGATAATATGTATGTGTTTGCCTGCTGTTTATCATTCTGCTAAGAAGTACATCACTGTAAATATTAGTCTGTCCACACGGTGGACGGTTTGTGTTAGGGGAATTCACATGATTTTTATTAATGTTTTCTGAGTCAGTGTTTTGTTGTACAGATGTTCCCCTACCTTCTTTGCTGGCAGGTACCTTTAATTTCAATTTAAACTGGCTCTCCACCGAATCTTACGACTACTGAGGCCACGATTTGGCTGAGGCAGGCGGAGCTTTGCGGCATGCGCGACAGGGCGGTATTGCCATTTATTACTCCCCGAGCTGTCAGTACATGCTATGCTACGGCCGGTCCGCTCCACGCACGTCCTCTCACCGCTGCTTGTGTGACCACTATCTATTACTGGTGGTTTTAAAATGGGTTCTGAACTTCCTTTCAGTAATCATTGTTTGTCACTGGGATTTTCGTATAATTTGATCAGGTTCTTAGTATCCCTGTTTGTTCTAGGTTACATCTCGCATGTAGCCCACCCCAGTTGTTGACGATGATGTTCTTGCGCTATGATCAGCATAAGGATGCGGGACATCTGTTTTATTGAGGGACAGCTTCAGTGTCTAAAAAGGTCCGTGGTCTCTCTTTTTGTTACTATAATATAGATTAACTATACATATCAGTGTTTGGCACCTGGAGGTCAATAGATGGTCAATAAATCTTTTCACAGAAGCTCTTGAGGTTTTTTGTTACTCCGCACGATTTCTACAGCTGTGGGTGCCCCACCTATCAAGTGCACTAGTTCAGTCATCCGAAAAATCATTTACCCGAATGCACTTTCCCCCCCCCCTCCCCCCCACGCAACCACTTTCACATAATCGATGCTCTACTGTAAGCACAGTACTCGATTGGTGCGCCCGTGGTGCGGAGCCGTCTGCATGCCGTGTGTAGAAGACGGCAGCGAGAGAGCTCGGCGGCAACTCTGTGACGTCAGCGGACAGCGGGCCTCCTGGGACCAGTTAGCTGCTCTGCCTTACGAATGCACGCGACGCGGCGCTCGGGACGTTGCTGCGTTCATCCTGAAGGTCGTACGCGAAATGTAAAACTAGGCTCGTAATCACTGCTATCACAGCGAGGCTGTTACGTAATTCCTTAAGGACAAGCAGGTCAGCTAGTTAATCAGTGGCAATGAAATGCTTCTTGCGGGTGAAAATCTTACACCGATCTTTTGATTGATTTTTTAAGAACATTAATAGGCCGTTATTTGTCAGTCAGAAGTAATAATACACCACAGCTTAGAAAATGTGAACCACCAAGACAGAGAGATATGGTCACATTGAAATTTATTCCACCGTTGAAGGACAGGACACTACACAATGATCAGCATTACAGACCTGTACATGCATTGTGACCGTGGAATTGCAGTACAGACTGGCGCCACCACGTGCTGCAGTCAAAGCCGCCAGACGCCGTGTCATGGAATGAAAGAGCGCCAGAATATGTTGGTGGGGGAATAGTCTGCCACTCGGTCTGTAGGCGTGTCCACATAGCATTAACTGTGGCTCAGGAGGACCTGAACGAACAACTTGCCGGTCGACCATATCCCAGACATTACGATGGGCGAAACGTCAGGCTAACGGGCAGACCAGGGAAACAGTGGTGCCCGTCGTTCTTCAAAGTAGGTTTGCACAATTCTCGCTACATGCGGCCGATCGTTGTCCTGCAGAAATACGGCACGTGGCCCCGGGCTGTAAAACCTCCCTGTTGTAGCAGTAGCTGTTCAGATTGCCCTCAACATGTAGGAGTCGAGATCGCGTGTTATTTTCAATGGCGCCCGAAATCGTCACACATGGCGTTTGTCCGCTATGTCGCTCAACAATACAATGTGCCTGATTGCGTTCACCGCGGAGACGTAGAACGCTTACGCATATCACTGTAGCTGAAGCGAGACTGTTCCTAAACAGTGCATTTTGCTTCTCAGCACGCCAGTGTAGGCGCTCACGTGTCCATTGCAGTTGCGGCGTTGTTGGTTTCTGGTCAATGGAAACGGAAGCAACGGCATGCCTCCTGCCAGTCAGCCGACAGAAGATTGCGTCATACTATCGACGCAGACCTGTCCACACCCATTGCAGTGCTCCAACGCTGTGGACGAAGTTGTCCGTTACTGCCAAGCGGTCAAGACGTCGAAAATCTCGCATTGTGGGCGCATTGTGTCGTCCGATATCCTGTCTTGCGGTGTGTACAGCCTTCTTCTCTCCACTAGTTCCATCGTTGAAGCAGCGTGCTCTGTACTAGCCGCATTGTCACGGAACGACAGATCTTTCCTGGAGATCAATCATTCTGCGCCGGTCGAAAGCACTCACGTGCCGATATTCTAACCTGTGTGATGTCGCCGAGGTGTAGTGGCACTTAGATACACGTCTCCACTTCGTATGACGGTTCCGCGCCAATTGACCTGTCTTAACACTGAACTGTCCGATCACACAAAAGAATGCGCTGTTGGGCCTACGTGCACGCCACCTTTCTGTCGTTTAAATTACTTAATATGGTTTCGCTGTTCTACACGTCGTCTTATCGTGTCATGTGGCAGACCATTGCTTCTGAGAATTTGTTTTCACAAACAGTAGTGTATGAGAAATACTTACAGTGGTCTCGTTTTCCGGCGTGGTGAGAAGTTGGATATACAGGCTATTCATAAGTAGCCAGGGGTATCAGAAGAAAACTGCGCAAAAGTTAAAAGACGTTCACAAAACACACAAATCAGTGGACAGAGCATCTCACCATGTTTTTTAACTCTCACTACAGGTACTCGATATGGCAAACGCCAATCCGTGCGTCCAATTCATTGACACGAAACTTCCTGGTGAAAGCGCGACAACAGCGCTTTTCCCATATCTGTTGCCTATCTGCTGGAGCGAACCAATTCAATGCGCCATTGCGGAGGGTTAACGATGAAATTGGAAGGCGGCACAACCTGTGCAAGCAGTAATTACAAGTATTCCGCAAAACATTACCAGGCTGGCCTTGACCAGTGGGGCGCTGATAGATAGCTGTAACATGGAGCAAATTCCCACCGGTTCTCTTACAAACTATCTGGGATAGATGCACACCACTGCTAATAAAAGAGTTAACACCTATCCGCCAAGTCCATCTTCGACCATCCATCTTTTTTTCCAGGATTTTCGCAAATGTCTTTAAACTAATACCGCGATGGTTTTCTTTGAAAAGTTAATGACTGACTCCTTTCAGTATCGCATCCACATGAGTTTCTAATGATATCAACGAAGACGAGACACTAAACTCCAACCTCTCTTATTTCTGCCTCCGTATTAACTTCACTGAAGCCAGCCACCTTGATGGTGACACTGACCCATAAGTTTCCAAAATCATACTCAAGACACACAACACTACACAGCTCAGTTGACATCAGTTAAGAATACGACATTGAAAAATCCTTGGCGCACTAAGCTGAAGAAGGCTCCAACGATACACATGGAAAATGGACAACAAATTTTGAGGTCCAGTGATAACCAAGTAAATAGGAAGCAAAGGATTTTATGATACGAATCCGAGCGATTTGCGTAACCTTTCGTATCACAGTTTTTTTATATAGTTCCTGTTGCATTCAAGTGAGTTGATTTCTTTACTTAGCTTGCGGGTAACATCCAGTTACAGCTCAGAAGAAAGGTGTTCCTGCATTTTCTGTCCGAAACAGTATGCAGGGAAAGTAATAAATAGAAAAGGACATACATTAGGAAATCAGCATCCAATGTAAAATCGACTGTGCCCTATTCAAAAATATTACCAAACATGTTCATACTAAGATACACTTATTTTGTGGCTGTTAAAATTAATATATAGATAATATTAAAGGAAACTCAATTTTAAAAATTCCATTTACTGAAAACAAATGATACGCCAGACCTTGTGGGAAGAAAACGTAATCAGTAATGACTGAAGTACTTATTCCTAAGAAGACAATGACAAGTACAAGTAACATCAATAACAGCAATAAGTGATTCATTCATTACGTGTGTCAGATAGCAATACTACACTGGATGTAACGTCGGCGGGATTGCGACAAGAAGTCAGTCCGAAGCCACAATTTTAATTAAAGATCCACCAAATAGAACTAATACGAAGCACATTGTAGGAGGGGTCGACCTTTTTGTCGGTGACTGCTTGTGGATGGGTCCACCTGACTTTCTCTACGATCAAGAGTTCACCTTGAGTGGCGCTGTTGGTGAAAAAAGGGGGGGGGGGGGGTTGTGATCGGTAACATGTTAATAGGTACAATTGTTTTAGAACATCGAATATTGGGACAGAATTACTTGCAAATTTTTTTTTTTTTTTTGGAAAATTCGTTTGTTGCAAATTTTGAGGACGTTCCTTTGCACACTCGAACTGTAGTGTACTTCCAGCTTGACGGATCCCCTCCACATTTTACAAGATGTGTGAGGGAACATCTCAACCGCAGTTATACCAATTGCTGGATTTGTCGTTGTAGCCGTGGTGGTACAATTATCTGGTCACCGACGTCGCCGGACCTTACGGCATTAGATTTTTGTGTAGGCGGTAGCATGAAGTCTGGGGTGTACAAACGAAATGTGAATGCGCAAGATGAACTGCTCGATCGCTGCTGCCCTCATCAGGGAACGTGCAGAGTCACTCAGACAAGCAATACACATGTGCGGCTCCTCGTTCTTGGACTGACACTGCTACACCGCCAAGTGTGTCTGCACCATATTCACTACCTACGAAACCATATGAAAGCTTTAGTAAAGAGCTATGTTCCATCAGTAGTGAAACTTTAAATTCAAAATAACAATACTGACTTAAAATCAGATAATAACGGGGCAAAAACGAATCCAAATTGAGGAAAAACACCGAAATGTTAACTGGCGCATGTGGAAAAAGCTCCATCTTAAATTCCTCACCAGTGACTCGAAGGTTTCCTGGCACGACTTAGTCATTCAGATAATCGTAACAATAGGAAACTTAACTTACCAGTGCCAAATTTACAAGATGGTAGACACCTTGGAACATACTTCCGTGTTTGGAGAAAAACTGAATTGTGTAAGGATCCAAAATTTGTTATTGAAACTGCATGGAACAGACCTAGCCAACATTCAGATAAAGGCGATGTTAAAATTAGAAGAAACGTTCTATCCCAGAACAAAAATAACGCAGTAAACTGGCTAATAGCAAATATGCCACGTTTTCCAATTAGAAAAAAACAAACAAACAATACAGACTTCGCGACTTACGCCCGACCGAGCGAGGTGGCGCAGTGGTTAGACACTGGACTCGCATTCGGGAGGACGACGGTTCAATCCCGCGTCCGGCCATCCTGATTTAGGTTTTCCGTGATTTCCCTAAATCACTCCAGGTAAATGCCGGGATGGTTCCTCTGAAAGGGCACGGCCGACTTCCTTCCCCAACTTTCCCTAATCCGATGAGACCGATGACCTCGCTGTCTGGTCTACTTCCCCAAAACAACCAACCAACCAACCAACTTACGCCCGAGTTTAATACAGAGTGTTAAAAGTAAAAGAAAGGTTGATGATATTACTTTCTCGTAGTTACATTAGGATTCAGCACACTAGAAATCACAAGAATAAAACACTACAGTCCTTTTTTCTTTTTTGGCCTATGTGTAAGAAAGAGTACAAGGTGTGTATAACCTGTGTATTTAGCTAGATTGAGCTTGAAGAACCGATGATAGTCAAAAATTAAATTAAAAACCTATCTAGATGTTATTTATTCTGAGGAATAAAGGAATATTGAGAAAGGGAAGAACATTGTGGCACACGAGCTCTAAAGCTCATGTACATATCGCGATATGCTTAAATCGTGAATGGTGTCTTTTTTGTTAGTGAAATAAATTTTTCCGTTGTGTCAAAGGCAAACGATGGTTATTTTTTGGATTAGCCTCGCAAGATATTTGTGTGTGCTCTTCTACATAAGAAACGAGTCAAAATAGATGAAAATTAGATCACTGCAGTGAATCAGCCCAAATATTGCAAACAGCTGGCAATATGTTAGTATAAATAACTGCTCCTTGACAACAGTATAAAACTCTGTAAGACATTCGCATAGTTCACTTGGTAGCAGGCATGTGGAGGCGTGCCACGTTGCCAGAAAGGCTGCGTTCTAGCCAGCGGTACAGTGGGGGGTAGGCGGCCAGGTGACTAGCAGGTGGGGGATCTGTCTCCCCTTCTGCTGCGGGTGGGTGCTCCACTGTTTTGCGTGAACACTGCTAGCGAGGTGTGACGATTCCAGCTTTGTTTAGGTGGAACTGGCCGCCTCTCGAAATGTCTACCGCAGAGCGCAGGGAGTTGCGACTATCAGTCTGCGGCGCCTACCACCGAAGGCTGTGGGTCCTTTGTATTCACTATGAAGTCTTAAATGACAGCACGTCGCCTTGAACGGGCCCAGCAAGTAGGGCGAGGCGCAGGAAATGACGACGTTAACGGCCGTGCTTTGCTTCCCACCGACAGGCTACAACTCGACTGCACCTGCGTTTCGCAACGCACGCCCACTGATTTCACGCCTCCGGTTCGAAACCCGGTTACACAACTGGCTGGTGTCACGACCCTGTCTGGCACAATGCACCGCTCATCTTGTACGGCTCCCGTCGCTTAAACTGCTTTCAGGACGCGTCATGTGAGGTTCTTTCGTCTCCGAAAACTGTTCTCCCCGAGCCATGTGTTCACTCCGTTTTTCTTGTGTGATAAGTTCATTTTGTGAGCTATATCGGTTCGGAGACAGTTTCACCTAGTGTCCTACTTTTTGGTTACAGGGGGGGTGGGTGTGGCTGTAAGTTGAGGAGACTTCCTAGAAACGATAGATAATGGAAAAAAAAACATTTGTTTGAACACACTCTTGGAACGCAGATTCGTAATTCGTGAGTTCGTTTGCTTCGACCACGGCTGAAGCCTTAACTGTCACCAGTAAGTACTGTGTGTGGTTTCAGCTACCAGCATGTCGTACTGACGAAGATATGTACGGGTATCGGAATAACTATATCAATCGATGAAAACGCTACTTTTCATTGTTCCCCGAAAAAAAAATCGTTTTTATGACAAATGTATGTAGTCACTAGTCTCGCTAAATTTCAGTGACAAAGTAATCTGCCTCAAAGTTCGAACACGAGACAATTAAAAGGAGAGGGTCCCATTTCTTAAGACGTGAAAGGAATCTCGTCAGAACTGATAGTCCTGTATATTGCAATACGTAAGTATAAATGACAGGACTTGCACAGACAGAGTAATGTGGAAAGCTGTGTGGTAAGTCTTCCGACTTAAGACGTCTAAAATGTTTACGACTGTAGCATTTACCTCCAATTGTGCCACAACAAACTCCGGAAGATTATAAGCCCAATGGAGGTGAAAATGGTATAAAACGAGGTAGCACCCTGGCTAAGGCTTTGGACTTGAGTTCGAGAGGAGTGGGGTTCAAATCCCTTTGTGTCTATAGTGGTAGTGTGTGTCCATTTAGAGAAATGGTGAATCACTGAGGGATACGTTCTGGACATGTCTGATTTCCTGCCCCAACATTTTCCTCGTCCAGGCTATAAAGCCAGAACTTCGCTTCTTTCTTTCTGAAACCCTCCTTTGGTCTGTGCCTCGGAGCTTCCGTGTCGTTGCGCGAAGTCACACTCCCAGCGGCCGCCAGAATCCATGCACTCTTGGCGACGTGCGGCACAAGAGACCAATGAAGCGAAGTACTGCGCCGCGGATTTAATCGGATTTTTTTAAAAAAAAAAAAGAAACAAGCAGTCTTTGTTACAGTGCACAGCAGCTAAGACTGCTTGTTTCTCCCTATCATACATACTGGTTGCTGTACCAACACCATTATGAACTTAGAAATGTTTCCTTCCTTGTGGACCTTGTGGCGGAACCGTTTTATAGTATTTCGTGACTTTAATTACTTACAAATGGTATTTCAGGTAGATCAAAAAATATATAAAACCACTTACCTACTCTCAGCGTAACAATTCGTTTGATCTCAAAAATGATTATCCCGGTTAATATTTTTCACTCTGCTAAAGAAATCTCCCCTTTACGTTGTGTAGAAATGTTGTCTGTAAAGTCGTGTGAGTGGCACTAAATTGCATATCGTTTATCAGATTTCACACAACTGTTACTTAAGATGGAAGCACTTATCTCTAGCAAAAGAAATATTTAGTCACCAAATACTACCCGCGCACAACACTGACGCATGTCTCCTATTAAAATATTTCATGTAAATCGTCCGAAATAATTAGGCTTCATACATCAGCAAATAAGAAATTGATATATATCTAACAACATTTATGTTTGTTAAAATTCTCGATTAAAAACTGCCGCGGAGATATTTTTGCTAAGATGGCGGCAGACAGACGATAGTCAATTTGTCTATTGTTATTGTCGATTCCTTTTGTATCAAGTTAATATATTTAGACAAAAGTCTTTAAGCCTTTTTCTCTCTATTCTTTAGCATTTAAAATTATTCTCAATGAAAAATACTTAATATTTTTTATACCAGCTACTGGTAAACTCCGCTGTAAGTTAAATGGCGCTAATGTCTGCGCTCCTAATTGCGGAGCTGAAAAATTAAAGCTTAAAACATTAATTAGATTGGATTACAATTGAAATAAATTCAAATCCACGTCCAGACAGTAGCCACTCTATTTTTCAAATAATAAGTAACAGTATATAGTTAAAAGTTTTCTCTTTACAGACCTCTCACGTCTCACGTCCGAACAGTTCATCGGTTAGCACAGGAAGAACAACTGAACCACAGTTATCGCAGATAACAAAAAGATTATAATTGTCGTCTATGAATGTAGTTATCTGATAATAGTTTTAATTCACACAGAAATTATTTCAGAACTAATGAAATAATTATCGTCTTTTTTACACGACACAGACTTTTTTATACGTAGTATCGATAATATTTGTTGAAGTTTGTACACTCAGTTCATTTTAACATCTTGTGGCTAGAACATAATGTCGTGGATATTACAACCTCGATTAACCCTCTGCTCTGTTATACTAACAAATCAATCTAAATAGCGGTCGCCAGTCTTTTGAGACAGTGTTAAACATCTGACTACTCCAATGCCACTTATCAAAGCCCCAGAGCAATCCATAGTACCTTCAGAAAGATCCCGAAATCCAATCACAGGGCAGCAATGTGGCCACCAGCAACTCTCATGAACAATGACTGCAGTGTAATACCCAGATCCAGTTTCTGGACATAAAACTGTTATTAACGAAAGAAAGAACTAGCTGTACGAGAGCCGCCATAGAATGGTGCGTTAACAACTGCGAATTAGTAGCTGCAAGTGTGGCAGCATATGGATCACAGTAAGAAGTAAGTATAGCCGAGCTGACTGGAAAATGACGCTGCACAGCGATAATCCTGTAGCAAGTGGGACAGTGCCGCCACACCAGGGCGAAACTCTTTTACGACAATGTGAATAGGCGCTGGGTTTTAGTGAAACAAAATGGGCACTGGAGGCACCTAAATAAGTTTGGATTTTAAGGCAGTGATCACTTCCCGTCGTCAGAAACCAGCAGGCTGCCGGCCGCAGCAGCGCAGGGTGCCAGCTCGGCAGCTCTGTCGCCCGGCCGGGGCAGCGAGGAGAGGCGTGTCTAGCTCACGTCGTCGTCCATTGAAGTCAATAAGTAATTTGTAACTGTCCAGTGTTTGCTCTGGCGTGTCACCACCACTCACTCCTCCCACAGTGTGCACAGTGCGCTTTAGCAACGACAAAACAGAAATACAGTTCATAGCCAGCAGGGAAAGAGTCACGCTAAAGCATCATCCTAAAATTTGTACGGATCAATCTCAAATTTGATGTTTGCCTCTGGATCACACTGAACTCGCATTCGGGAGGGCGACGGTTCAATCCCGCATCCGATCATCCTGATTTAGGTTTTTCGTGATTTCCCTAAATCGCTCCAGGCAAATGCCAGGATGGTTCCTTTCAAATAGCATTGCAGACTTCCTTCCCCGTCCTTCCCTAATCCGATGAGACCGATGAGCTCGCTGTCCGGTCTCCTTCTCCAAACAACCCAACCCTCCGGATCGCTTGGTCCCAAGTTCGATTCCCGGCCGGATCAGGGATTTTCCCCGCACGGGGACTGGGTATTTGTGTTGTCCTCCCCATTTCATCATCATTCGGGAAAGTGGCGAGGCTGGACTGTGAAAAGATTGGGAATTTGCACGGGCGCTGACAACAGTGTCGTTGAGCGCCCCACGAACCCATCATCATCATCATCATCATCTCCTCAAATTTGCACGGATACAATTATTGGCATGAATTAACACCAACCAAGTCCGTTACTTTTATCCAACTGCACACCGCTCTGCTTCGAGACCTCTTTATATCAATGAAGGCCATACTGACTAATCCGTAACGCTCGCCGAGAGAAACAGTAAAATGCCTAAGCAGAATTTGATGGTCGCAGACAGGATCACACTTACGAATTCTTTGAGGGTTTCCTGTGCCGGAAAAATAACAACGTTGATCACATCTGCTACGATAACCACTTCAAAACACACACTACCCCCAAAGGCCCCACGACTTGCCACCTCTACTCCACGAGGGCACCTGGCAGAATCCTCTATGTCGCCGAGTTTCAGAACTGCTCCCGAACTTGTTTCAAATATTGGTATTTCAGCCAATCAAAAACAGTAGCAGAATGTATGCTTTCTCATTCGCCATTTACTGCCCCCTCTTACAGCGCTTCTGTAAGATGTTTCCTTCGGGAAAGACTTCAAGAGCTTTTAAACACCAACCTTCCTTTTTACGATACTGCGTGGGCCTTTGTCTCCTTAACGGTTTCCTTCTATTCTGCCCTCTCGTTTACTTTCCTGCTCCATCCTGTAATTTTTAGAGCTCTGATGTTTGCTTCAACGTCATCCATCCATCGTTTACGTGGTTCTCTTTTTAATCTTCATCTTGTTTGTTTCCGTTGAAGGAATCATTTTTGTAGTTCTTGTCTCCTTCATCCTTAGGATGTGCCCCAGCCCGGCTACTCTCACACTTTTAAGTAGCCTTAAAATATCAGCTCCTTTTACAAGGCGATCACACTGATGACTGGTCCTTGCTGTCTAAGTACCATCATTATTTCAGATCGCTCCATAAATTTTCCGTAGTATTCTTTGCTCAAATATTCTGAGTCGTTGTTCAACAGTGTTGGTTAGTGTCCATGCATCCCATCCATATGTAACCACTGGCCTAATCATGTCCGTGTATACTGGTCAACGCTGACCGTTGTGAGACGTATAGGAAGTGTGTCAGCTAGAGTCTGGAAGGTACCGACAGGGCGTGGAGCCATGCCGCCTGCAGTGCCGTGGCCAGCTGCGCTATGTTCCTCGGTTGAGGATCCATGGCGGGAACAGCCCGATCGGGGTTGCCCAGAGATTCCCGATTGGATTTAAATTCGGCGAGTTCTGTAGCGAGGGGAGTACGGTAACCTCAACCTGGCGCTCTTCGAACACGTACGTACACTGCGAGGTGTGGAAAAGTTGCATTGTCCTACTGGTAGATGCCATCGTGCCAAAACAACTGCGTGTAGCGGTGGACGTGTCCCCAGGGATAGACACATACTTGCTTTTTCATTCATTGTGTCTTCCAGAATGATGTCACCCAGGGAGTGCCTCGAAAACATTTCTCAGACCATAAAGCTCTGTCCTCCTGCCTGGCCCCTTCCGATGGTTGTTGGAAGGCGTTTGCTTTCAGACGTTTCGCAACTTACACGCAAAATGTCATCTATCGACGGAACATAAAACGTGGTTCATCTGATAAGGCCAGAGGACTTCCAATTGGAGTATTGGCGGGCAAATTCCAGCCGACGGCGGCGTGAGTAGCAGTCAGTACGGGCGCATGAATCAGACACCTACTGCGGAAGCCCGTCCGCAGCAGCGTTCGCTGAATGGTCGTTGAGGAGACAGTGTTGTTAGCTCCTTGGTTCGTCTGGGCAGTCAGTTGCTCAATAGATGCACGTCTGTTCATCTGTTCACATCTCCGCAGCCGTCATTCACCCCTAACGTGGCCCTGGCTTTGTATAGCGCCATTTTGCCATGCATGGGATGCTTTAACCATGGTGGCAAGCGAACAGTTTACAAGGTTGGTCGTTTCGGAAATGCTTGAACACTTGGCCCGAAAACCAATGATATTGCCCTTTCGGAAGTCAGATAAATCGCTCCGTATTTACATTACGACAACGACCGCACTATTTCCTTGGTCCCCTCGACACGCCTTATGCACCCTTCACTATCTGTGCAGCCACCTGCCGTCAATGACTGGTTATTGCACGTTGACGTCGCTCTTAGGCTGTGGTCACTTTGTGAGTGGACTGTGTCTATATTGTAGGTTCTGAACTGTCGATTTACCAACCTAGATATCACTATCTTTTTAAATGTATAACAACACCTATTAACACTTAGAATTCGGCGTTTTATTCCAGTGGACGTGGAATTTACTTCATTAATATTAGCCCCTGCGTATCCATAATCTTCTACATGCTCAAAATTAAAACCTAGTGCTGGCCAGTTATCCAGTGCCCCTGTTCTATGCAGTTCCATATACTTTTTGATTCGTTAATGTCTAGTCACCTTGCTGTGTGGCTTCTTTCAGTTCCACCACTACTATCTACAACGGCATTCTTGTCTACTAATTACAGCAAAGGTATACCTGTGTGCTCAGATATTTTCAGTTTTCGTTAACTGGTTCTGAAGTCAAATTGGGGATCATCGTGGAAAGAGTATCACCTTGTCTGACTCGTTTATTGATATTGAAACAGTCGGTTAATTCTCCAACCACTTTCACAATTGCCTTCGAACCTTCCAAGACTGCGTTAATAACCAAAATAGATTTGGACGGTATGCCTAACAGTTGTATATTTTATAACATCTCTTCCGTCTTTATTATCGAAGGCCTGCTTGAAGTTGTAACAACTCCAGGGTAATTTTCTTTCTTCCACGTTGAGTCTGTGGATGCCGGTCTCCCAGTTAATGAATCACGCGGTACCACTTTCTGTAGATATTGGCGAAATTCTCGGCTTTTGATGGGGTGCTGCCTGTTGTTGTATTAATTTTTTTTGTATTCTTTTATCCTACTGAATAGTTACGAAAATACTGAATATGCTTATTATACAAAAGTATGTACATACTGAAAAGCTAGTCAGATGTGTATTTTTTTTACGTCCAGCTTAAACAGAATCGGTTAAAAATAATTGTCAATGCAAGTTACATTTCGCTATACTACAGAAAACACTTCTCTAATGTACAGAATTGCCACACAATCGATCAATGAAACTTCTTTCGAAATTCATTTCTGACGGAGTCTACGATAGTAATTTATTGCCTTGTGTCAGCAGCCAGTCCGTGTTAAATTACGATTATGGCTGCACGCAGTTAATTTTCGTTACTTTATCGTGAAATAATGTCGCGTATTAAAGATACAAATCTGTTTTGAACAACTATGATACGAAAAGTTTAACAAATAGTATGTTTCCATCCAAGAGAAAAACACCGAAATAAATTAGCAAGAGTGCAAGAAAATGAATGTTTCATTCATTTAAAAATCACAATCCAGACAAACGATTCGATAAGTGAATCACAGCGCCTGGATACTGAAGCGATTAAAGAAGGAAAGTAACGGAAAGTGTTTAATGTAACTACTTTTGCACAGTACTACTTTCGTCTTGCAAAAGTGATGATTCGATGAAATGCAAGAGCGTTAATTTTTTTCAATTATAGTCGCTGAACTATTATGGAAGGTAGTTTGTAAGTCCATGTAGGTATTGTTGAGTTCTGTATTATATTCATGTGCCTCGTGCTATATTTGTCTCGGTACGAATGGTGGTTCCTTAGTTGATCTATTAGGCGTAAAGCCACACTATTAGCCACCCAGTATATCTCCCAAATGTGGGCCTAGTCTTCGTAGAGGATGCGGAAATTGCAGCCGCTTGCGCTCCAGACAGAATCCATATCGGATGTGTAGGGAAAGTCGTAGGCTGAAGAAAGCGTCCTTCCCTCACAACGTGTCCCTGTCGTAGAAAGTAGCCGCAGGAACAGTACACAGGCACGGCCAGGAAATGACTTGTTACGTTTCTTCCTTTGGAAACTGGCAATAGAACATCAAATGGAAATCAGTGACAGAAAGTGACAACGTCATTTCTTTCAAAGCTAAAACTGTACGTTTACGTTGTGTAAAACACAACTTCAGTAATGTTTAACGACATGTCCGAAAGAACAGACACTACCTATATAATGAATATGTGGACGACAAATTGATCACTTCATTGCAGATGCATACTACGCTCGAACTCTTACGGGGAATCGGCGAAATGCTGCGAATAACTTGAGAATTTGGGTCTGACGAGAGGTGTGCTTGGGTAGTCGGCGCAATTGCGATGACCACTGTGTCTGGATGGCGCTGTGGTCAGCGTATCAGCCTAGTAAGCAGGAGACTCGGGTTCTATTCCCCATCCGCCACAAATTTTCAGGTTTCCCCATTGATTTACATCAATGCCCACTAGCAGGCAATGGCATTAACTCCTTCGTGTCTTGATTCATAAAGGCTGCGGGATCAGAATGTGTCTGTTCTTTCGGCCATGTCACAAACAACAGACACCACATGTGTTACTAATGTTTGAAACTGTACGAATTTATTGGTTACTAGGATAAAAACCGAGGCTTCCTTCTTTCGACAGTGAATTTGCTGTAAGTGCAACGTGGACAAATCTCGATTAGAGGGTGGTGTCGGCGCCTCGTGCTCACTGTATGTGCTGCTGTATCCAGTCCACGTAGCAGGCGACGCGCGTGAAGACGGCCGGGAACCTGCTCTTGCAGCCGGCGCCCCACGACGTCAGCCCCACCAGCTTGCCGCCCACGAACAGCGGCCCGCCGGAGTCACCCTGTGCAGGCGACCACTCTGGCTCTAGCTTAACTCTGATTCGTCTCATCGTTACCTGCGCCGCACAAGTAGCATTTACACGACACGAGTCATATCCCATCTGGGAGCAGACCGGGACCATACCTGTACGCTACAACTACGATTTTAATCGCCATATCGCCTCATTATGGTCCCCTCTTGTGAGACTCCGCCTTACCGGAGGCACATTCAGTGCTGGGCGGGAGGCTTTGCACGCCTCAGTGGCGCTGAGGGCTATGCAGGCGGTAGCAAAGCTACTGGCAGGGCCACCCGAGCCGGATAGGCCTCATTGAAGGGGTCTGACGAAGAGTCCCACAACTCAGGGAAGGGAGGACTCTGGTGTGTTGTTGTTGGTTTTTTTTTTTTTTTTTTTCCTCCAGGGATCTCCGTCGGTAATGGTTGGGTGTGGATAGGATGACCCACTATTTCCCGAGCTGAGGACTGGCCAGTGCTGCCAGACCTTTTCCACCGTAAACTCTGGGCATAATTCAGGGAGCAGTGAAACGTTGTGTGTTTCGGAGAGCGGTAGCCTTGGCTTCACCGACTGGACCGCGTGGAAGGTACATACTTCTACAAGAAAAAAAGCAATCAACCTCGATGTGTGCTTCTACGTGCTGATGATGTGAATGGCTGTAGGGGTGAAGCAGTATCCAGCGGGCAACCTCTGCTGCACCCGCCGACCCCACAGTTCTGTAAAGGCGCATTCTCACGAGTCAGGTTTAACTGAGCGATTTTATCTGATCAGCAAAAGTTCGTTGAAAAACCTAGTGAGAATCTTTTGTTTCAGTAGAGTTGATTAACTCTGTACTGGATCAAGAAAAGTTTGACTGGGGCAAACTTCATCGTTCAAGTGAGGAGTCATCTTTGAGATGAACCAGGCACTGACACGTATGTACTCTCTGGATCCTGAAACTGGCATGTCAGTTGATTTGCAAGTCGTATAGTGTGCCGGTGTTTTCTCTGTGTGGTGTTTCGCATGCCGTGTTTTGAAATATCTCACAAAATTAGTGGCAAGTCGTCCGAAAGCGTTTGAACCATACAATAAGCACGATTGTCTTAGGAACCATCGTTTGAATAATGATAAAAGTAAAGATGTGCGGGAAGACACTATGAAATGTATAATAAAAGAAGTGAACATTTCTGGTTCAACAATTTTTAAGTAGAAAACAATACACTGAACTTTCAATAGGAATTACTCAAAATTTTCTTCAGACTTTATCAAATGATTCTGTATCCTTCACTACCTTCTAACGCTAATTTCCTTAGCAATGTGTCTGAAGCTCTCGATCGGTTTCTTAAGGTCCACTGTCTCACCCAGAAACGACGCTTTCGACGATTGTTACTTGATAAATTGTTCGCATTTCTACTTGTAACAAGGACTAGTTAAAGTCGCATTCAGAGTTTGCTGAACCTCTTGGTCGACATTTGTTTTGGCGTGGTAACGGGGCACTAGTCTGCCATAACACTTTCATTGTAATCTAGAGAGCACGTATCCCGAACATTGGGCCGATTCCTGACCAGGAACTGCTGCTCACCAGCCTGCGCGTAAGACATAGCCCAGTAGCACAGGGTTTCCTCCTCTGGCAGGCAGATCTGTGAAGTTTGTGGTGTGCCACTTTCGGTTCAGCATATTTTGGCTGTGTGTGTGTGTGTGTGTGTGTGTGTGTGTGTGTGTGTGTGTGTGTGTGTGCATGCTGACATCCGAGCAGCGTTGATTTCGGTTTGCCTGGAAATCTGCAAATCTCGCCGTCATTGACACAAGTGTTACACGGGTCCCTCCTGGGGAGGTGGAGGGGGACTCTTAATACACTATAAACTACTCCGCATGTGGGGGACAGCCTCCGCGTCCCCATCGCATCTCCCCCCCCCCCCCCCCCCCCCCCGAAGAGAATGGCAGGCTGACTTATCGTCAGGGCGTTGATAACCGTGCTGTTGAGTTCCCTGCATCAAAATATCATCTCCTTAAGGTCGATTCACATGGCACGTCAGTGAAAGGGAGAGGCAGAAGACATGACCCTCAAATGGTGTACTTATATTAGACGGAGCGTCAGCTCAAAGTAACTTTTGCTCAGCCCTGTCCCGAACGGAGAAAGTGAGTTTGATACGCTAGCCATGATCCAAATAGGTCAGACTACACAGTACTATCAGAATTAAAATATCAACAATCACACTTAATAACGATTGCTCTTGATAAAGTTTGTATGGCAAACTGCTGAAAAGTGAAATAGGAAAAGTGTTTTTTAAACGTCTCAAGACATCCACATTTATTTGCAAGCAAAAATAGAAAAGAACATCAAGCTTTCAAAAGATCTACAAACGAAACGGTACAAACTGTTCTCTTCAAAACGTAATCTCTTAATACAGCATATCTGGAGGTGTTTTCACGTACGTAATGGCACCATTATTTTGTTGCAAGTTCCAGCCGCCAGAGCGTGTTAGTCTACGTAACGCCTTGAGAAAATGGCGACTACACCGCGACAGAAGAGCTGGCGTGTCCTCCGCGTAACAGAAAGGGAGTCGGTAACCGCGTTTCGACGAGCCACTTTGCAACACTTTCGCCAGCCAGGAGCCAACCAAGAGCCTCTTCTCTTATGACTGGTACGGATAATTTGAAGATGAGGGCGCTATTCGTAACCGCAAAGCTCCAGATCGGTCTCCTGTCTCGCAGCAAAATGTGGATCACGTTCGCGCAGCATTCCAACGAAACTCGCAGAAATCAACACGTCGAGCAAGTCTTGAGCTTCAGGTCCTACAAACCATTTCGAAAACCCTGCATGAACGCTTGCGCATGGGACCGTACGGACTGAAGTTGGTCCAGGCACGCACTCCAGCAGATTATGCTGCACGATGTGATTTCTGCACCGGGATGTTGGCGGGGATGGACGGTCAATTTTTATTGACGAAGCTGTGTTTCACACTAGTGGTAAACTACTCGGCACAATGTTGGTTTTGGAAAACATAAATCCCACTTTTCTGTCTGTTACATGAACGAGATTTGCCAAAAATGTGCGCAATGTCGAGGGAGAAGACATACGGCCCATTCTTTTTTGCAGGGAAAACTGTCGTAGGCATTTGCTACCATGACATGCTTCTCCTCAATTGCAAGATGATTCCAATTGCTTCATCTTGCAACAAGATGGTGCACCTCCTCGCTTCCACTTGGCTGTACGAGAACACCTAAACAAACATTTGCCTGGACGATTCATCGGCCGTGCAGGTGCCGAGGATGATGTGCGCTGCAGATGGCCACCACGCTAACAAGACTTAACCCCTTGTGATTTTTTTGTGGGGTTACGTGAAAGATAGTGGTTTTCCAAGATTCGGGAGGAGTATGAATATCATCGCGACGTTTGCTTTATGACTGCAGGAGAACGTAACGTGTTCCTGCTTCCAGAAAAGGAAAAAAACCAAAGATATTTTATTTCCAGAATAAGGCTTGAAGTGAATAAATTGTATTGTTTAGTTTGTATATACTTTCGTTAAATATAAAGTTCCCTTGTGTTCACACTGTAGACACAGACTGGCTATAATCAAAGTTCCGTGTTTGAGCCATTGTTGGCGGAAAACTATTTACCGTCTAAGCGCCCAATTTTAGAGGAATGGTGTTCAGATGGTGCGCTGCAGAATTTGCGTTGTTGGTAGTGTTCGTCTGATGACGTGCCACCAGGCGCAGGTACTGATACGGGACATTGCAACTGTAAAACGCACTGGAGCCTGTATCTCAAGCTAGTCACTGAGCGTGGGTCTGGACAAGGAGAGCAGACGTAGAGGGCGTTTACATTATCCATTGTTTCTTCCCTTGTCTGTGCTACAAATACCGTCAAAAACTACAGTATTATTTTCTCCATCAATAGAGCTGGATTTTTCACTGTTGAAACACGTCAGTCAATGTATGTTCTTATTTACACACAACGTAATACGTTTTCTCTGTCCACGTGTTGTAAAACGTAAAACCTAAATCAGTTTTTGCTTACAGATATCTGACTTTTCTCGTAGAAGACCACTCAGTTGAGAAAATATCCAGGTTGTCTCGTAACGTTTGCAATTTGTAAGGAAAGGGAATCTAAATAATAAAATGAAGACAATTAAGGTGCAAAAGCACGAAAACCACTAAAACATCAGTGAGTGCAGCGAAATTAACTTGAGATGTTAGCAGGTAATGACGCCGTTCCCGCCATCAACGTCAATGTCAGAACTGTATTCCCGAGAAACGTTAACGCCCCGTTGCCAATGCCGTCGTTTGTAATGCAGTGTGGAAACTTTGCTGTTCAGTTTCGTCAAGTACGAATCGACATTAAATTTGTAAATTCCTGTTATTACCACGAACGCAATACAGAACGCCTGAATTGAGAAAGTGACGCTTCCATTTCAGCTTAACTTTCGTCGCGCATATTTTTCGTTTTACTTTATATCTTTAAACTTTTCTCTCTTGTGCACTGCTCCGTTCTAAGGTGGTGAGTTTTAGGCTTTGCTGGAGACCAGAGTAGTGTGTTTGCAAGCCCCACCCTGGACTGGACGGTACTCCACAGCACTTACTTTGCAGGGGCCGGCGCTGCCATCCGCGACTCCGGCGCACAGGTTGGTGTCGTGGATTACGCCGTCTATTTTGTCGTAGGCTGCCTTGCAGTCCCTCCGGCTGGTTACGCGCAGCTCGGCTTTCTGGAGGCGCTCAGACGGCGTTGTTCCGCCCTCCTGCACAGCCGGTGCACTGCCGCGTTTGGAATTAGTATGAAAATATCAAAATACATTTTACCGTTAAGTGTAAAGATTACTGATAATTGACGTACAGCCGGCCGGAAATGCAACTTTCTGTTCAGAGAATCTGAACCTAGGTGTGACGAAAATGTTCTGTAGACACCGAAATAAATGTGACGGTATTCGATTTAAATAGTGCAGTCCTGTTATCGTCAGTATGTGATTAACTGATCCACGCTCACGATGTACAGCTGAGGAGGAGTAATTAACTGCGGTGACGTTGCCTGTGCAATTTGGCTAAGCTAAAAGTGGTGATGAATCTCACTTGAACAACGATACAGATATCGACTACTAAATAGCACCACAGTCACAGATCTTTGTCACAGTCGTAGACCTTTCTTTAAAGTCTGCTACAGCTCAGTGTCTACGATGAGAACGAGCTGTACGTCGTCCCTGGATCGGACCGCTAGAGCTCTGGCTTATTGGCGTTTCAGCTCCCTCCCTCCCTCCCCCTTACGCACGTCACAGTAGTTTGCAGAGTACAGATTCACTTCTGCTCTTCCACAGTGAGGGATCCATTATTTAAAAAGTAAGTAACCTAGCCACGTTTTGTTTTCTCACCCACTCGCCTTTTGATAGTGCTCAGGTCACGTATTAGAAATGATCTCTTCCAAGGTCTTAAATTCGTGGTCGCTGCCATGACCTTTCATAATCTGTTACGTCCAGTTCTTGAAGAGTTCCAGAGTGCTACCGTCTTTCACACTGACGCTTGTAAAACTGTGCGCCAGACGGGATATGCTTTTACATCTCTTGCAGGTGTGGAACGCCTTCTCTGCCGGGTATGTATTGTATGACTACGGCAGAGCTGACAGTTGTAAAGAGAGCCCTCCATTGTATTAAACGGGTCTCCCTTGTTCGTGTTCTAGCGTGTACTGACTCAATGAGCAGCCTCCAGGCTACTGACCGATGCTATTCATGACCTCCCCACTGTTGCTGTTTGTTGAGCTGCCGTTCTCTTGACCGACTGTTTGTCTAGACGAGCGTTTAGTCGCTCCTTTTCTGCCTCCGTCAGCTGCTTGATTTGCTGGTGCACGTGAGATCTCTGCTCGCTCGCAAACTGAACATCTCTTGGGCTACTGCCCCATCTAATGAGCTTCGCATAATCAAGGTGACTAATGTTGCACGATACTCTTCCTACTTCTCCCGGAAGCAATCCACAGCCCTATATCGTCTCCGCATCGGGCATGCTAGGTTAACCTACAGTTCTCTTTTGTGCGACGAGCCACTCCCACATTGTGGCTAAGGAGATTTACAGACAGTAGCTCATTCTTGGTGGAATGCCCTCTCCTTTTGGCCCACCACGCTAAGTTTGGACTTCCGGAATCATTACCTCTAATATTGGCGGACGATACACGGATGACTGAACTGGTTCTCAGTTTTCTTCGTGAAAGTGATGTGTATTCTCAGTTAAAGGTTTCAATCTATCTCAGTAGCACGGGCAGGCTGGTCGGGGATGTGGCGTCTTCCACTGTGTGCTACGTGTGGGGAATCCCCGACCCTACCTCCTTGATCAAGCTATTCTTTCACCCCACTTTTCCTCTGTTCACATCGCTTTTAGATTCGGTTTACCTCCTTCCTGCCGCACCCAAATTTTCTATACTGGGTGTCGCATTTTGTTGAACAGCGGGCGCTCGTTACAGTAATGGATTAGGGATAGGACAGCTGAGGGTAGGACGTTTCCTGTTCATACAGAGCCACAGGGGCCTCCACTTGCGGACTTCCTGTTTCTCTCATCGAGCTTTTATTACTGACGGTACGAAATATGTCGATTACGTTTGTAGCTGGCTCTCTTTTACTGTTATGAATCTCCCGACAAAATCAGAAAACGTTCTCAATAGACAATTCTACTTCCGGATGCACCTCTCTGGGCTCGAGGGACTTATAACCTCGTTCTGGTATAACAAACAAACAACCAACCAACCAACCCACCCAACCCACCAACCCACCCACCCAGTCTCGTATGTCGGCCTTTTTAAATCGCCAATGTAACTAAATGGCTCCACACTGACCCATTCTCTGTTGTTAGCACTATTATTTGCCGAAAGAGAAGGAAGGAAATAGTCTTTAGAGAATGTGCTGCGGTTCGTAATCCGTATGTCACACCGTCGACTGACCCAGTGTAAAGGCACCCTTGGTAGCAGTGAATCACGCCATACGACATGGTGTTCTGAGAGGCGGGTTGACATTCAGGGAATGTAACCTGCATGGAGTTACATTACAGTAACAAATGGTTCAAATGGCTCTGAGCACTATGGGACTCAACTTCTGTGGTCATAAGTCCCCTAGAACTTAGAACTACTTAAACCTAACTAACCTAAAGACATCACACTCATCCATGCCCGAGGCAGGATTCGAACCTGCGACCGCAGCAGTCGCGCGGTTCCTGACTGAGCGCCTAGAACCGCTAGACCACCACGGCCGGCTATTACAGTAACAGAGTGTAATAAGAGCCTTAGCGATTTGGTGTTTGTGCTGTAGACTTAATACAACAATGCCGTTTCCTAAAGGAATTACGTTCGTGTAGCGTAGCGGGGCTTACATCAGGATTTAAAACTTCTTGTTAAATAGAACTCGGCAGGTTATACTTCATTTATTGATCCACAAACAGAGAACTATTTTCTACTTCCCGCCGTGGATGTCTGACGTGACCGCTGCTGTTCATTTTGTTTGATTATATCGTAATGAATGACTGTAATCGCTATCTGCTGTTTTCTACATGGGGTGGCTGGGTATGAGGAATTATTTTCCGACAATAATGCTAATAATAGCCAGTTATATATTGTACAAAAAATCGGCCTGATGCAGAGATGGACGTCTAGTTCTTGACATGGAGAAACAAAAAATCATTCATGTGTTCAAATGTACTACCCTCAGTTGTGATAAGTGTTTTTTTAGTTTAAAATGTACAAACGTTACTAATGTCAAAGTGAATCTCAGTCCTATTGTATCATCTTGTTTCAGAATTTTGTAGTTAAACAAATTTTACTGTTCAGAAATGTTCTTGTCATAAGAAACACGCAGTTGATCAAATTGTAGGAGGTAAAACTTTCAAAGGTCTAGAGCAATCATTTCATGGCCCTGATTTTAGTGTATTTAAAAATGTATGCCCTTATTGGGAGAAAATGTTAGTTAAGAAAATATTTCAAATACGAGATTTGGTTTTCAGGACAACATAGGTAGCCTTTGTTAAATACACATGGGAGACGAGCATGCGACAAAAAATAAGCCCATAAATGTAAAAAACCAGTTTGAACGCCCTTTAAGTAATACGCAACCAGTAGCTATACACATTTAACAAAAAAATTACTTAGTTTAAGTATTGCCTGCAGCTCGTATTTTATGTCATAGTTAAATATTTGTATTTTAGCGTTTCAGGAATTCCTAGAAAATTTCCTACTCCGGTCCTTAATTAGGGTAGTGCCACAGTGAGTCTCCTCCTTGCTAAAACCGACATTTAATTATACGACTCAACAACAGAAAAGGCAATTGTTCGAGGTGCCAATGCGGCGAGGCTTACCATGCGAAAGCAACGAACATCACTTGTCAACACGTTTCGTCACGCCACACACAGTACTGAGTGTCGACAGTTTGAGTAGCAAATGTTGGCAGCTGACCTCTACGAGCCCCCAGCCGACCACGGTGGCGACGGCGTCCACAGGCACGATCTGGTCCTGCCGCGGCAGCCGCGCCGGCGCCACCTTCGAGCCGTCCAGTCGGAAAGGCTCCACCACCTGCGGCGAGGCACAGGCTGGCTACGGCACCACAGCACAGGCGGCCGGGAACACGCGGTGTAACTGCTTCTCTACGGATCTGTATTAAAGTTTTAGGAGTGGGCTTGGTCCCACTCAAAAACCTGTGTGACTTGGCATATCGGAAGTTTGTTCCCCAGGAAAACTATGCTACAGGTAGCTTACGCTCACAGACCACCAGAATATGTTGCCGGCAAAGGGCGTAGCATTGCGAAGATTGTCCACTGAACTCCAAATGGTCCCAACACCAATGCAGGGTGGTTCTGCTTTAGTAGTCCGACGTGAACATCTTCGCACTACGTCATAATCTAAGTTCCTTCTAGAGCCTTTTAGAGTTTTTAGAGACACAAGTATACGTCACACAGTTTAGAAATTGTTCCATTTCATTTCATAGAAGTTATTTCTTAACTCTGTCATAACTTTTAAAAAAAATACGATCAGTAGCAGGGCAGTTGTAAAAGCAGTGAGATTATAGAGCGCTGAGGCTGCATCTGCCATATATCGGCTGCAGGGTAAAGTAAGGCAGCTCGTTAGTAGCCTAAGAAGTACGCAATCGATAATCTGTAACTGTGCTTTAAATGTATAGCTATAAATAATATTTTTTTGTATTAATCTCTATATATTGTTAAGTAGATCTTAGTTTTAAAAGTATTATGAAGCTTTGTAATTAAAGCATGTAATGAGTCATGGCTTTAAAGAGACTTCCCCGCGGAAGGGTAAGACGGGAGAAACGTTGTGACAGGAAGTTCCAGAACAGTTCTCTTTATGAGTCGAAAGGGTTGCGAAGTAGCGTGTGGTGCGATACCCACGTACCGTATTGTGTGGTGACTAAATTGAGCACAATCATTGTTAAAGGGCCTCGGATGGACGGGAAATTATTGCTACACATAATTCTACGATAGTAAGCAGCTATTTGTCAACCAGACATAAGTGGCAATGCTACTACGAGGGCCAGCAGGAAGTTGTTGTTTGCTGTGAAGGAGGCAGACATTACGTTTCAGCAGTACCCACTCTACCGGCCAAATATTACGATGGGAATTAAGACTTAGAAGCCACTGTGTAAAAGCCGCTAAACCATCCATCGGTAGCCAAATCTCGTCAAAGGCTGCAATACGTTGCTCAACGCCACAAAAGAACTGAAGTATTTATTTCTATGGTGTAGTTCAGTATCTTCTATTTTTCATATTGACGGACATATTGTAAAACTCATGATTCGTTGTTCTCTTGTGCAGGTAATAAAATTTAATAGTTTAAAAGCAAGAAGCTTTATCACAGTGTTATTATTTCAGTAGATATTTCATCAGCAACATTTTCAGATCATAAGCTGGTTGTACTTAGGCCTATATAAAGTGCTTAATATTATCGTATTAAACAAAGCATCAATGTCTACAGAGTATCAGTTATTTTATTACATTGACAAGCGTAATAAAAGCAGTTGCAGAAGAAGGCAACAAAAGATACTGTGCGCATTTTCATTACTACAAAAAAGATTATTACTATGGTGTTCAGAACATACGATTTTACTGATTCTTGGCGTTTGACAACCTAAATTTATGTTTCTGAAAATGATGAGGAAAAGTCAGTGTAAAAACTCATTTTCAACCAATGGTCAATTCTGTGTAAAGATAATGTTACAGAAAGATGTTTATTAGTTACAAAAACTACAAATACCACCACCACAGTAGATACTGATGAAAGTGTCTTTTGCTGCTGTAACGAAAGTAATACGTGTGTAGGATCCATATTGTCCATATGCAGTGTATGTCGCTATTTCAAAGTGGTTATGATTTATATTGTGTGCTCTCCTCCCACTTGTTTGCTTGTCAAGTTACTATATTGGTTCCAATTATTCAAAATTAAAGATTTTTTGGTGACAGCTTGTGCTTAGAGCGATTAACGAAATCAACAGTGAGGTGTTGCTACACGTGAGTGTCCGCCCATTATAATTAAGAGTCCGATCGCCAACCACGGTCATTTATAGACGAAAACTGATCCATATAAGGATAGAACTAGGGGATGCATCGAAAGTTCTGCTGTCACAAGATGCCGATGAACCTATGAGTAACTTGGGTTTAACGAGAAGCTGTCTTTCTGCAGCGAGGTATTAGTGTGAACGAGATACCTTAGGGATAAATGTCGAATGAATGTACGGGATAAAGTGTTTGGTAAATTTTTGTGAATGAAATTTTAATCCCTTCTTATCCACACAGTTACTTCTTGTCCCTAGACATTCTCCACACCACTAATCTGCGCGTGGCTGTCTACGTAGATGGGTGAAATATATTCAATTTTCTCCCACATTCCGTCTAAAACGGTCTAGGAAAAGCGGTGCGTGTCACTGCCAGTATTATGGAATTACACACCGTTTTGTTGGTGAAGTTATTAAACAAGGTGACTTAAAAATCCGGTCCCATAGGACAAATGGGGCGAACCAGAACTCTGCCTACCGATTTTCAGAGGGTGTAGTATACAGGGTGGTCCATCTGAAGTTTCGGATGAGATTATCTCGAAAATTATATATCGGGTAAAAGTAGTGGGTAAGGCAAGATCGTAAGCTAAAAGGGAACATCAAATGATACTACACGTGACCTCCAGCCCCCGCCCCCTTGGGTGGGGCAGGGGGCAACTCTTAAATCTTAAAGGGAAACACCCTTTTTTAATTGCAGATTCGCATTCTCCATAAAAAGTAATCAAGTTTTGTCTGAAACATTTTTTAAACCATTGACAGATGGCGCAGAAATCGAGAAAAAAGTAAAATTAGGGGAAGAACTCTAATCTATTTAGAATTATCCGAGAAAGACGCATCAAATTGATTGAAAAATGTGCACCAGTTCTTTCGTTACGCCAAATCAAGCTATTTTTGTACAAGATGTACTGTATCCAGGAACAACGACATGGACGTAGTAGAATGATGTCCCCATGGGGTGCTTCATTAGTGTGAGTCCCCTTGAATCTCAGAATTTGGGGTGCTTAATTAATGAAATTAGACACTAAGAAATTGTTCAAAACTATTCCCATTTGCTTCAATGCATAAAGTCAATCGTCTGCGAAAGTTGTCCACAGTTTCGAGCAGCACATCCCGTGGTATGGCTGCACATGCCCTTCGAATGCGTTGCTCCATATCCTTTCGGGTTGTGGGCTGTCTTTCATAAACAATATTTCTTAAATAACGCCACAAGAAAAAAATCAGGAGATGTTAGGTCTGGTGAACGTGGAGGCCACTGAATTGGTGCGCCGCGTCCTATCCACCGACCAGGGTACCGCAAAACTAAAACGTTCCAGCCACTTTTAGCGTAATGGGGAGATGCTGTGTCCTTTTGGAACCACAATCGTTGCCTAGTTTCAAAGTCAACATCTTCCATTAGCTCCAACAAATCATCGTAGAGAAGTTGTAAATAAGATTCCCCAGTAACATTTCGGTCAAAAAATACGGTTCTATCAAGTAACCGTTTAAAAGTGCACACCAGGCCATTAACGACCGTTTGTGTTCATTGTCAACGCGTCTGTGCCAATGTGGATTGACAGGGGACCAATAATGACAATCAAGACAATTTAATTTGCCATTGTTTTTTAATGTGGCGTCATCGGTGAACAAAACGCATAAAAAAACCATTGTCACCTGTTATCATTTCCAAGGCCCATTGGCAGAAATGCACGCATATTTGCATATCTTTCGGCGTTAATGCCTGTGTCAGTGTGATATGATATACAAGATATTTATGCGCCTTCAAAATCCTCAAAACAGTTGATTTCGGCATTCCGGTTTGTCTCTGACTCGCACGACTACTAATTTCGGGATCCATTTGAACACAGGCGAGAACGGCAAGGGTACGAGCGTTATTTTCATTGTTTTAGCGATGACGAGGTGGACGGTGCATGTACCCATCTCGAGCTCGTTGAGTGCAATTTCGAAAATGTTTTCGCTTGGATGTCGTCTGTTTGGGAAACGATCCGCATAAAATTGCGCAGCTGCAGCTGCAGCGTAATTGTTATAGTATTCACCTAAAATTATCATATCAACAATCCCTGTAAGAGGATAGTGAGCCATGTTTCGCTAAAGAATAATTTACTTTCGCAATCTGAAAGTGAAGTGACGTCTGATCGCATTGCACCGACCTTTACACTGAGCCATAGTTCGCAGTTTGGCCACGGTAGCTCCTCAGTCGGGTGAGTAATCCCTAACGAGATTTTAACACCATTCCGCCTCCCCTCCTCCCCCACTCTCCATCAAAAACTGGGGCGGGTAGGATACATTTTGCAAAAAAAATAGCTTAATTTTGCACCGTGAAAGAATTGGTGCACATTTTGTATCGATATGATGCGTCCTTCTTGGATCATTCTAAATAAACCAGAGTTCTTCCTCGATTTTAATTTTTCTCGATTTCAGCGGCATCTGTTAATGGTTTGAAAAATGTTTCGGACAAAACTTGATTACCTTTTTATGAAGAATCCGAATCCGCAATAAAAAATAGGTGTTTCCATTTAAGATTTAAAAGTAGCTCCCCGCCCCACCGAAGGGGGCGGGGGCTGGAGGTCACGTGTAGTATCATTCGATGTCCCCTTCTGAGCTTACGAACTGGTCTTACCCACTATTTTTACCCGATGTATAGTTTTCGAGATAATCTCATACGAAACTTCAGACGGACCACCCTGTAGATGAAAACAAGAAAAGAATGTCGTGCAAACACGGGTCTAAACTGCATACCTTATGTATTATGAGCACTTGTTCAGTAGATGAGATGTGTTTCATAGTAGCAAAGACGAAGAATTGCTTATAGCTCGTAGAATATACAATTTAGAGCCCGTGTTTACTGTACACTTTTCTCTTGTTTTAGTCCACACTACTACTCCAGAAAGTTGTCAGATCTGGTTAACCATATTCGTCCTGTGGAACATGACATTGAAGTCAGATTTCGTCGTGTGACGAATGTGATTCAGTTCAGTCACAAAATTTAGCCATATGTGACAAAACAGGACCCCCTTCGGATGTTAATCTAACTAGAAAGGACGTGCTCATCTAATAGTGGAGGAACTATGATAAAATTCTGATTCCTCACGTAACCAAGAATATCTAACTTTTCCCAGGATTAACTGAATATTACGCTTACACGTGTAAGCAAGGCTCATGAAACCATATCATGAGTATTCCCACATCTGCCAAAATGTTTCCCCCCTGACGTAATATTTTAACAAGTCGTAGTGGGTTACGGTCTGCTACTGTGATGGCGGACACTGCACAACGCGCATATTTGATACACATGAGAATGATCCACACACAAAAACAAGACAGCCTGCAACTGCAGATAAACACTCACAAATAAAATAAATTTTTATATATGTATATGGGAAGATAACAGGCTTGCAAAGAAATGACACCTGTAAAATCAGTTGACTTACTGAACAGAAGTGGTTCTAATCATTAAGATACCGAAAAATTCAGTTCAGCGTTGAGTGCAACTTCAGTTGTTCTAGAGACAGTGGATATGAAAAAGTAACATAAATTTGACACAATTATTAAGTAGCATATAAAGTTTTTCACAGCAACAGTTCGCGTGGGCTGAGCTTGTTTATGATTAGCAAATCTTCGCTTGGCTGGTGGTGTCGGCGAATCGTCGACGTTGGTCCATAATCCTTGAGCATGCAGTCCAGTAATTATCATCGTCTTGCTGTTCTTCTTGATCGTAGCCGGCTGTTGTGAATGCAGAAGGAACTCGAGATGATGATAGAACTACCTCGTTCAGCGCAAGTATATGCGGTGACGAAAGTAGGACAAGCTTCATGAAGTTAACGCATGACGTATCCCAACGTCATAATGTTCGTCAGCTGTTAATAGTAACAGTTTTAATCCTGTGGTTTCCCGTTGGCTCACAGTCCGGTTCATTTCACAGAACCACCGCCCGTAATTATAAATCACATTAATGTACTCGTATATGCTGTATTTGTAATTTGAATTAACTCCGCGGTATGCATCAAACAACCTGTGCTGTGCGGAAGCCACCGCAAACTCAAATCAGTCGCGCGGCTGTCAACACACCCTTACCTTGGAGATTAATGTTCTTTATATCAATTCACGGCAAGAAAATACTTTGACGTATTTCACTTTAATTTAACAGTTAGCGGTGTGCATTAAACAGACCGTGCTGTCAACAGTTAGAAACGTAGACTTTGAAGCATCCACGCAGCTTAACAGGTTGCAGATCATAGCATTTAAGATTAAAATGCCAAATAGCAATTACGACTAATAAGCAACACGAAACTTACGTAATTAGATCCTTAAACACGGTACGCACCGAAAAAGCAAAAGCGTATTGCCTATCAAACAGTTACTTTGTCCGCCACGGACGCAGAACACACTTAGCACTCGCGCCCAATAACCCTCTTCTTGTTCCCGCCTTAGAATCTTTGTTCATGTTTTCCACTATAGACGTATCGATTATCGGTACCCTTCTTCACCGTCCAACGCATGTCGCTTAACACTAATGGCGTACGACCTTGTACAGTTTCAGAACAAAAATACATCATCACATTTTCGTGCTCACGGAAAATGAATTCAAACAAAGTGTTAGTAAACGTAGGTACCTGGAGCATCATAAAAATGAGAATAGCAGTTACATTCGTGACAACTGCGTGACTTACACAAATACAGTTGTACAAAGAAATAAATTTACAACACTCGTCTTGAAATACTTCTTTCGCTGTATCATGAAAATAACTCAAAAAAAGGAAAAACAAAGTACAGGAAAAGGGGAAAAAAGTATTATACTGCGGCGTAGTGTTATCTTCTCACCAACAGTGGCTCGGCAGTCACGCAGAATGGTATACTGGAGTTAATGAAAAAACACTGTAAGGTGGATAGACTTGATGCCGTATTATTTTCCCCTGTAGACAGATAAGTTCTATCGTAAGTTATCACTTGAGGATCCTCTTCATGACGTTTTTAGTGTAAAGTGGATAACCGCAGTAGACGACATTCTGCTCGAAATGGACTATCTTGTGGAAATCCGCTGAGAGTCTTGCGGTGTTACCACAATAAACGATTATGACGCTAATATTAAAAAGCTTCTTCTTCTTCTTCTTCTTCTTCTTCTTCTTATTGTTATTGTTGTTGTTATTATTATTATTATTATTAATAATACAGAGTAAGGTTACTCTTACTTCTTCAGTAATAAGCTTCTAGTGCCTATTCCAACTTCAGGTGTGCTCTGTACACTAGCGAACGCGAAAGCTGCCAGGGCCTAAGACCTGTTTCAGAATCCTTACAACGCTACCAGTGTCGGGCCTCACAATGGAAGCAACGGCTGCTCCGGTAACGCGGATTGTGAACACACAGCTCAAATGTTACGTAGGCCTCTATGACATCGCCAAGCCGGATGGAAATGCCAGAATTTGGCAGCGTCAACAGAAAAAAAAGGTGCGCAGCAGGTCGATCCAATAGCGGAAATACATTCCAGACGTCACGATTCGTACAAGAAAGTGACATACACAGTACTTTCCTTTTGAATCTACACTGTGGCGTAGTAGTTTTTGTAGCGAGGAGATAACGTTAAGAATCTTGTGTTAGTGAACTTAGATTTGAAGTTTGGCGTAAGGAGAGATACTCTCCATGGCAATTTTGTTTGCAACATATTTGTCAGTAGATTTGAAAAATGCAAGTTACCGATGGTATATATGGAATAAATAATCTAACAAGCAGTGCAAAGACAAAACTTCAGTAACGATATGTACAACAACGGAATTAATCTTTCTTTTTGGAAACCTGCCACTATTTTACATGAGAGTACACGATAGTGATGTCATTAATACCCGTTACTTGCTGAGTTATGTTTGATTTACAGTGAGTTTATGGTCGAATAAATTACAGAGCAGACGATTGGGTGCATGTAGCTAAAACACACATGTTAAAGCCAACCTTTTCGGAAAGAATATTGCGGTGCCCAAACCTTTGAAATGTATCGTAGGCTTCAATAAAACCTGGTTTAAACAAAAAGTGTTTTAAATGTATTGCTTATTTATTTTTCACTAAAACTTGTTTCTGGGAGCCGTTAAATATAATGATTAATATATTTCGTTATAAATTTACTCGTGGTCTGCTGATACTAATACTGTTACACACGTTACGTCTTCCTGCGCCTCCTACATCTCTTCATCATAAAAAAGTGTATTTTCTTCAGCAGTCTGATTCAAAACATATGTTGTCGGCTCAATTTCCTTTTGTGGCCTGAACTTACAGCTAATTTACACAGACTCTTCTCGTCGTTCTTTACTTTCAGGCACGCTACCTTGATAGTGCCACAGACCAAAAGATAAAACTAATATTTATTTTGGCTTCGTTACTAAGATGAATCCGAGTACAGTTAAGGGTGTTTAATTCGGTTCAGGATACCTGGAGGGGACTGTGCAACCGATTAATGTTCATCAGATAGCTATGATTTACTTTAGTGGACTATAAATTGCACAACGGAATTAAAGGATAACATTTTCGGAAATATCTAATGCCCACCCAATGCGTGCATAAGTTTGAAATTTGGCTCATAGGTGCGTACAACCTTCCTCTGTAATTATGCAAAAACACGCTGTCCTGCGACATCACCCTCGGGCTGGATGACGCAAGGTGTACACACAGGCGGAAAAAAGTCCATAACTGAGTAATTCATGTGACGTGTAAGGTACGTAAACTGTCACGTGGGCACCAAATTCAACCACAATTCTCCCCAATGCCGTCGCGGACGTGTCACACGACTGGAAGGTCGTCACACCCTCTCTTACCTTCATTTCACCCCTTCTTACGCCTATGCGATGGAGGTCAAAACAGCGACGCCCAGCGTTGAAATCGCACAGTTTTCGTACGAATGGTAGAGTAAAATGTTCCAGACACACCGCCGCTTAAAAACGGCTAGAAAAGGCCGCAAGGGGTGGGATAAAGAGCGACTATGAAACCACCTCTTTCCTTGGCGCGTTGATTCCCAAACATATCACGGCCGAAAAGACGTTCTCCACAACCTTTGACACTACTGACACCCTCTAGCGGGTCAACCGTTCTGTAAGGAGCTTGTGGGGCTTGCACTCCCATAGGACGTGACCGCAGCCGCAGTGTTAGCTCTCGTGTACAGCTGGAACCACTGCGTACCGTTCGAAAGCATCCGAAGCAACTAAGAGTGCTTACGTTTTTTCAGCGCTCCTATTTTGTGGCCTATGCCGTAATCAAGCATGGCTGAAACATTAAGAAGTGCACGAATAATATGGCAATGAGTCCCTCAAAGACCCTTCCCCCAGTTTAGCGTCACCTCCAGTGCCTCCCGCGCACCTTTGTTGTGTACGTTACAAATGTACGTAAAGAAATTTAGACACCAGTTCAGCCTGACAGCTGTCCCAGCGCCTGAAAGTAGGCGAACATCACCGAAGGTGTATCGAGGGGGTTTACTAAATATCTGGACACTACAGCAGCCGCCAGGCTGGTTTGGTGTCGAAATTTCTGGAGGAAAATTTTTACGCTCTTACCAAAGATGCGAAGGTGGCACCGAGGGTGTTGACGAAATCGTGGGCCCTAGAGGAACCGTTCGCCGTTTTATTCATGCACATGTTACTGTTGCATTGCTGCGTGATCAAGCCACAGGAGTGCTGAAAAAGCATAAGCTCCCTTAGTTTCTTCGGATCACGTTCAAATTTGAGTGGTCCCTAGTGGTTCCAACGTTTACATGAGAGCAAAAATTGCTGTCGCAATGCACTCCAAAAGGGGTGCGATCACCTTCAATGAGGATGCAACCTCCAATGTCCTAAGACGAGGATAAAAACGCTCAAGGGTGTCAGCGGTGTCAAAGGTTGTGAAGGACGTCTTTCTGCTATTCACCGCGCTGCAAACTGTCGTGAAATGTGTGGAAATCGACGTCCCGAGGAAAGGTATGGTTCCACTGACGCCCTCCGTGCCGCCTCCTGAGGCCTTCCCATGCATTTGCTGAGCGGCGGTGTGTGTGTGTGTGTGTGTGTGTGTGTGTGTGTGTGTGTGTGTGTGTGTGTGTGTGTGTAAAAGATCGTTACACCCTCTCTTACCCTCATTTCATCCCTTCTAACGTATATGCGATGGTGGTCAAAACAGTGACGCCCAGCGTTGAAATCGCACAGTTTTCGTACGAATGGCTGAGTAAAATGTTCCAGACACAAGTAAACAGCGCGATTTCGACGCTTGGCATCGCGATTGTGACCTCCATGGCAGAAGCGTCAAGAGGAGGGGTGGCACGTGGCTGAGACTGTGTGTGTGACGACGTTCGCAACGTATGGCAGGTCGACGATTGCACTGCGCAGAATTTGGTGCGAATGTGACACCATTAACCCACCGTACGGCTCACATCAATTTCTGAGCTGTGGCCTTTCTTTCCCTGTGTGAACGCCTTCCTATTTTAAGCGCCGCTGAGACCGAGGGTGATCTCGCAGGGCGCCATGCTTATGCACCATTGCAGAGGTTATAGTCACCTTTGAGCCCAATTTCAAACTTCTGCCTCGCAGTGAGAGGCGATTACGGGGTTTCGAAAAGTAATCGTTTGACTGTGTTTCGTAGTGCAGATACAGTAATATTGTCCCATACTCACGGAATCAGCGTAAAGGGAGCAGATATAGGAATCCTGACCCGCCGCCCATGGCAAGGTTCTAGTGGAGGTGGTCTGCCGCTGCCGTTGTCCGATTTGTTATGAAGTGTGCAGTGCGTATCTGTGTGGATCACTGTGGATAAGAGTGATGCTGGATTTGTGTTGTCATGGTTCAAAGGAGAGGAGACGGTGAAACTAGGAGCCGGTACATGGCGTAGTGCTCGCGAATAGCGGCGAGGGGTCGCCAAGCTCAACGTCACCATCCGACGAACGGATCTCCATCAACAGTGTCACATGCCCTCACTTCATGGGACACTGCGGAGAGGTTTGGAGTTTAATCCAGGACATTGAGGCAAAGACTGGTGACAAGAAACGTTATGCCATCACCAGGCTTCGTACCAGTTTATCTCGGAGTCGAGCGTCACCGCACAGGCGTATGTTAGGGAGCTCGGATACGGTTTGTGGCGCATAAGACAGAAAATTAGAATGTTATTTCCCTTCTTTTAGTCGGTTCTTTTTTCACAACAATACTGAGTATGCACGTTCTCATTAGTTAAATGTTTTCACACAGTAGTCGCCCAAATAGATAGCTACACTACATTGGCGCCACTTTTATGTAATGCTGGAAGAAATTTTTGTGTGTTGTTAATTAAGAGAACTATTAAGAACTAAACTGTCTTCCCGGCGTCGCCTTCGTCTTCAGAAAGAGAAAGACACACTAATGTCCAGAGAACAATAAATATCTTCATAATTATATCGACTTCGATTTTTTTCTACGCTGGAGGCGGCAAAATGAAATGTAACAACCGCTAACCGCACAGCTACCAGATGCCTCTTTCCAGCGGGTGCTGGAAAAGCACATGCAGTCGCAGGCTCAGCCACAACTATGCAACTGCGTCAGTACATACCAGCCCTTCACCTCAAGTGTACAGAAAAGCACCTTGCCCCGATACCGAGCACACGAGTGCGCTCAGGAAATGATACGGTAACAAAAAAGCTGATGTTTGGTACAACAATTTAATATTTTATAAGAAAAAACGTGATTCTATAGTCGCAGCCGTGGTTTGTACAGTAAAGGCCGATGCTTGTCGAGCTGTCCGGGCCTATATTTAGGTACTTAAACATGTTATTTCGTCGTCATTTGTACTTAAATTTGCACTGACCTGTCTGCTTTCGATTATGATTTGTATTGATTATTTTTGACGTCGTACCTTGAGCAGAGCGATGTCGTGGCGCCAGAAGTTCACTGGGTCATATCCCGGGTGGACGAGCACTCCACTCAGCTGATGGCGCGTGCCGCCGTAGCTCAGCGACGTCGTGCCGGACACCACCGACAGCGAGTCCACCTCACTGTGACAGGGCACAGCCGCGGCGTCACTTCCACTCGCCTCTGGCAGAGTGAGACGGCAGAGAGCGCCGTAGCCACCACTAACTACAGCTACGACCTCGTGCTGGGATGCCGCGACTGTTAGGATTATGGGATGGGCATTGGGTTGGGATGATGGGTCGGTGATCAGATGGGGCTGATGATGGCGAGGGGGATGATGGGAGTGTGGCACCAAGTTTCAGGCGCCACAGTAAAAGAAAATTGGATCCATTTGAGATTGACTGCTCAGGTCCAGAAACGACTGACTATAAAAGCTAAAGCTATGTAGGTAAATGTGTTCTCGAAAAAAACTTGAAACTGCTGTATATAAATCCAAGCAGACGTGAGATCCATTTCATACTGCATATCTATAGAATTGGCCAAAATCTGATAGACACAAATGTGGAGAGATCGTTACGCCTGATCACATCGTATTAGTGTGTTCTCTTAACAGTGATGTCAGGGGCAACGTCGCTGTAGATGTGAATCTTTGACTTTCATCAAAAAACGCTGATTTCTGGGCAGGTATAAATAAAATAAAGTCCAACAAAAACATAGGGCGATATTTAGACTTCCGAAATTGTTAACATAGTGCTGTGACTAGAGTTTTACCGAGACCGACACTTAATCAATGTATAACACTTCGTTAGAATTAATTTCGAGAACTGGTCATGGTATGTAACCTATACATTATATTTGTAACTTCATAGTGTCCTTATTTTTTCTGTAAAATCATAATATGAACCGCAGGGTGTTAAGAAGTGTCACTTACGCCTGCAAAAGCTAGTAATGGTCAAACCTAGAAATAGTGCTCCTATAATGATACGACAAAAAACCAATACCTGTTGAGATACAGGCCAACCTGGTCTCTCATTCCCATCTGCGTGTTGCTTATACGTAGACACTATAGGCAGTGCTGCGCGTGGTTACCTCGTATCCTGGCACACCCTTCGACCCTTCTTTGCAGTGTATCATACACTCCTGGAAATGGAAAAAAGAACACATTGACACCGGTGTGTCAGACCCACCATACTTGCTCCGGACACTGCGAGAGGGCTGTACAAATAATGATCACACGCACGGCACAGCGGACACACCAGGAACCGCGGTGTTGGCCGTCGAATGGCGCTAGCTGCGCAGCATTTGTGCACCGCCGCCGTCAGTGTCAGCCAGTTTGCCGTGGCATACGGAGCTCCATCGCAGTCTTTAACACTGGTAGCATGCCGCGACAGCGTGGACGTGAACCGTATGTGCAGTTGACGGACTTTGAGCGAGGGCGTATAGTGGGCACGCGGGAGGCCGGGTGGACGTACCGCCGAATTGCTCAACACGTGGGGCGTGAGGTCTCCACAGTACATCGATGTTGTCGCCAGTGGTCGGCGGAAGGTGCACGTGCCCGTCGACCTGGGACCGGACCGCAGCGACGCACGGATGCACGCCAAGACCGTAGGATCCTACGCAGTGCCGTAGGGGACCGCACCGCCACTTCCCAGCAAATTAGGGACACTGTTGCTCCTGGGGTATCGGCGAGGACCATTCGCAACCGTCTCCATGAAGCTGGGCTACGGTCCCGCATACCGTTAGGCCGTCTTCCGTTCACGCCCCAACATCGTGCAGCCCGCCTCCAGTGGTGTCGCGACAGGCGTGAATGGAGGGACGAATGGAGACGTGTCGTCTTCAGCGATGAGAGTCGCTTCTGCCTTGGTGCCAATGATGGTCGTATGCGTGTTTGGCGCCGTGCAGGTGAGCGCCACAATGAGGACTGCATACGACCGAGGCACACAGGGCCAACACACGGCATCATGGTGTGGGGAGCGATCTCCTACACTGGCCGTACACCACTGGTGATCGTCGAGGGGACACTGAATAGTGCACGGTACATCCAAACCGTCATCGAACCCATCGTTCTACCATTCCTAGACCGGCAAGGGAACTTGCTGTTCCAACAGGACAATGCACGTCCGCATGTATCCCATGCCACCCAACGTGCTCTAGAAGGTGTAAGTCAACTACCCTGGCCAGCAAGATCTCCGGATCTGTCCCCCATTGAGCATGTTTGGGACTGGATGAAGCGTCGTCTCACGCGGTCTGCACGTCCAGCATGAACGCTGGTCCAACTGAGGCGCCAGGTGGAAATGGCATGGCAAGCCGTTCCACAGGACTACATCCAGCATCTCTACGATCGTCTCCATGGGAGAAAGTTGCTGCGAAAGGTGGATATACACTGTACTAGTGCCGACATTGTGCATGCTCTGTTGCCTGTGTCTATGTGCCTGTGGTTCTGTCAGTGTGATCATGTGATGTATCTGACCCCAGGAATGTGTCAATAAAGTTTCCCCTTCCTGGGACAATGAATTCACGGTGTTCTTATTTCAATTTCCAGGAGTGTATACTCTTCCAAATATACTTGGCTCTGCTCGCATTGCATCACGTATATTTGTCACACTTTCATATAACACCTACACATTGTCGATGGTTCGAGCGTACTCAAGTGAACTTTAAAATTGTCACCACAACCAGAAATATAAAGGATTCGGGTCTGGTGAACGGGGAGACCACGATACAGAACCACTTAAACAAGTCCATCTCCCACGAAGCATTGCGGCGATGTACTGTCGCACGATCCACAGAAAACAGGGGGTACTCCGTCGTGCATAAACCACAATCGCTTTCTTTCCTCAAGGGTAACCATCAGTGTTCTGCAGATTACAGCTATTCAGACATGCGCAGTGAACTGTAACAATGGGGCGTCCACACGACCCAATACCATACAAGAAAAACTGCCCATATCTCAAAACGTATTGGTTTGAGACCATACTGTCTGTCACAGGAGAAGTAATCAGTATTCAGGGATATGACAGAATAACTTTAAAAATATTTCTTCTAGTTGTAACCAATTCTACCTATTGAATCAATATGTGACACTTTTTTACACACCCAGTATAGCTTCATAACACAAATATAGCATGTGTTCATAAGACCTGATGCATACAACCAGGGAACATGTCAAGTAAATTGGTAACCTCAGTAAATGAAATGAATGTGGAGAAAATTCTGCAGTTGAACATCAGAACTCGCGAACAGCAGTTGCTACTAAGTAATGAATTAATTTATTATGTTTCTAGTTGCTTACATTTGCAGGGTAGCCAAACCCGACCAACTTGAGTTGGAAATTACCGTAAGTCTTCGCGGATGCCTCGAAGTACAGATCTTCCACATGTTTACGTATGAAGAAACCGCGTGGATTTTATATCAGATGAACGACGTAGCAATAAACAGGATGCTCTTTCCGATTCACATTCCATGGAACGACTAACGTTGGTGTTTATAACTGTTTTACTTAAAGTGGCTCATAACCTATTACGTGCCAGGTAGCTTGTCATTGACCAAGGAGGCAGAATTAGCTAATCACTAATAGTGAGATTAAGTAAAAAAAGCAGCCTACATAGGAAAACGATTTCCATTAAGATAAACCGTATTGGACCGAATAAGTCATACTTTTTCCCCAAATATTATTCCACGAAATATTAGTGTGCTGTTTACGGGCGCGACCTTACAGATACCGGTGTATTTACTCACCATAGAAAGTTAGTCTGTAGTGATCGTCCTTTAATTAGAAATGAAGCAGATTATCGCTAATGTTTGGAAGTTAAGCGTTGTATGCAGGGTTATACTCGTATTTCCAACGTGTACAAACTCTAGGGATTGGTCGATGAGAGGATACGGAATAAAAAAGGTCTAATGAACTCATGTCCGGAAATGCAAGGTTTCTATGCTAGAGACCATTTATTCAGTCATGCGTTGTTACAGACACAGGATGCAGCTACAGATGCAGTGCCTGTTGAAAATGGTTTCCTTGTGGCTCAACCCACGCTTTTACGCGCCATAGCATGTTCTGGAGCACCATCATGTAGCAGCCACAGATCCTTCGAATCATTCATCAACCAGGGAAGACACGACTGAGATGATTCCGGACGTTAAAGGCGAAGTGGGCTGGAGCACCATGTAGCAGCCACAAATCCTTCGAATCGTCATTTGCACTTCTCCCAGCAGGGGAGACAGAGTCACTGGAAGAAACGCCGACAGTTGCGGCCTATTATGCGACGTGGAAGGAAGACTGGTCCCAAAATTCGGTCGCTAGTTATCCTGGCCCCACACATTCCGACTGCACCGATGCTGGTAATTCGCTGTTACCGTACCATAGCTGTTCTGCATACTGTTCCACAGATGTCTGTTACGAAAGTTGAAGATACCACTCTGCGTAAAGGTGGCCTCGTCTGTGAATAGATTGGATTACACAAATCCCAGAATTGTGGTTGCATGGTGAAGAAACCAGTGATTAAACTTCTCCCGATGTGGAAAGTCTGTCGCCAGTAATCGCAAAACACTCTGTAAGTGATGATGGTAATAATAGTTGTCATGGAGAATGTTCCACACGGTCGTCCGGCTTACGGTGTACTGGCGTCACATTTTCCTCGAGGTCTGCTGTCCGAACATTTGGGGTACGTCCTTCATGGTTTCCCGCTTCCTGAAACGACCCTGTCTCAGACAAACGGCGAAACACTGTTGCAAACATTGAATGCTGTGTTATTGTCGGCGGGGATAGGTCTCATGATACAACGTTGCTCCTCGCCGCCGGCTGCTATTTGCCTTTCCGTAAGAAAACACTATATCGGCAAGTTCTCGATTCGAATACCAAACCATTATGTACAACGCTATATCACATTCACTACAAGGTGAGACAGCAACAGAAGTGAATCGGACACAACATTACCATTTACTATGGCAGGAGAGGGCGCTAGGGCGTGACGTATGAGGAACAGTACCACTCTCTAGGAGGAAAGCATGCATACTGTAACTGTGACTGCATGGTACAGCGCCCATTAGACCACAGTCTCTGTAACATTGTATGACTGAATAAATGGTCTCTAGGATAGAAACACTGCATTTCCGGACTTAGGTCATTAGACCTTTTTTCGTTCCGTATCCTCTCATCGATCAATCCTTAGTTTGTACATGGTGGAAAAAATCACCCTGTATAAGGTAGCAGAGTCTCTGTCTCAGTCTTGGATCGTTGATACTTCGTTCGCTAACTCCAATCCTAAAGCTGGATGATATCAGAACGTTGACATTTCATTCAGGTATTATAGTGCTCACACTTACGCTGTTTTATAGGCAGGACAGACACAATTATTCCCTAACTACAGAACAAAGTTTAGAGTTCACCACTGGGAGGTAACATAAAAAGAAAATCATCAACAAACTTAAGAACTGGACGTAGTTATTACGCAAATTTCAAACTCGCATATTTTCGTGCACAGAGTTTTAAGAAAGTATGACTCGCTGCTGTGTGTACAGTGCCCAAGTTGGTAGAGATTACAACGCACTTCGGGAAGACAATGATGAAACAAATACTAGTTGTGAAGTGAAATCAGTGAAGACCGAAGACTGTGATAAGAAGACTGGTATTTCTGTGTAATTTACGTACATTCAACATTTAAAAAACGTGACTGAGCGTGACCATGTTGTGAACAGGTTTTGTATATGGGAGACTGGCATAATTTTTTACACACTGAGCTTCTGATTTTCTTCCACCCCCCCTCCCCCCCCTAAAAAAGGAAGGCATTTTCACATTTTCCCAGTGCTACGATCCTTGTGAAAGAAGAGTAGTTGCAAATCCTATGACGTAACTGGCAAGCGTCAGGACTTCCGCCTCATATCAAACTTGTTTGATTTGCAGTCGTGTGTTTGCTTCCACCATGTCAACAACGGGTCGGGTGATAAAACTGCAAGACTGAAACTCTGCGGTCTGGAGGAAAAACCAGTGCTGTGTGATGTAAACATGGAACATTACACAGATAATGATGTAACAAAGCTAACGACAAAGATAATTTCTAGTGCCCTCTCAATACCTAGCTTCAGATTAAGAGAGTCGAATTCATAATTCAAAAATTTGAGTAGTAGTTACTGTCAGGAGTAGAAAATCAACTGATTACGAACAGTCAGTATCCTTCACTGACTGAACTTGAATCTAGAACTCTTTGATTCCTCTAAATGAATAATTTCATTGTCATTTCTTCAGAAATGACCCACTTATTAAAATGTGATCAATAAAAAAGTTTATATAATACGAGGGCGTCTTGAAAATTAATACCTCCAAAAATTTAACTTTCTACATCTTTATTCTTCATGTCTGCCATTTTATTTCTCAACATGTCCTGGCGACGAACATATTTCTCCCAACGAGAGCCCATTTTGTTGATCCGCCACAGTGGAAAGTTAGACTTTGTTGACGGAGCCACAGCCTCACCTCTGCTTGCACCTCTTCATCACTATCAAAGTTTTGGAAACAAATGAAAATCGGACGGGGCCAAGTAGTGACCGCGTGGAGGATGTTCGATGACACTGAACCGGAGGCGTCGGGTAATTACAGATGTCGCATCCTTCGTGTGTGGTTGGGCATCGTCGTGCAGAAAGAGGGGGCGCTCCATGTGTGGACGAACTCTTCGAATTCGAAAATCGAGTACGGTACGCTGTTTCTCATGCGCCAACGTAGTTACCTTACCGCCAGGTTACAGGCCACGTTCGGCGCAGCCCTTTAGCGGCTGCAGGTTGCAACTTGCGCCAGCGAAGCGGGAAAGTCGACAGAGTGGTATGTACGGCATGTAATACCTCAACCGATATTGAGAACGGAATAAAAAAATTTTGAGCCGTTACTTTTCAGCTAGCTCTCGTATATGAAAAATAAATCTGAATTTGGCATCAGTGGTGAAATACTTTAAAGGGCAATTCAAATTAACCTACAGATACTAGTAAGTGCATGAAATCATCCGGGTAGTAATTGTTGAGTTCTGTGTCGGCTACATTACATCGGTCCGATGTCCTATTTAGTACGTACTTCCTGACACACAACCGTCTTTTCTTCCGTCATTCTTTCGGTTATTTTCTGTTCCCAAATAGCAAAACCAGAACTCACTACAGCAATACGAGCATGTACTTAGTCGACTTTCTACAAACAACAACAGTGACATCTGCGTATATATATTTCAATCGGTGTTACTACCTACGACTGGTCGAGCCTAGCACGCAAATTCAGAAAAGCTAATAACCTTGGCATACATTTGTCTATGCGCCCGATGCGAACGTAGCTTAAAAGTTCCACTTAAATTCAGACCAATACGGTGTAACAACTGTAATCTACCTGTTTGTGCTTCGTAACTAAACTATCATGCAACTTATTCAGAAAAATGACACCCCCGTCACAATCTCTCTATCCCACTCTTCCCACAGCCCCCTCTCCTAACCTCCCACTGCCCTCTCTCCCACTCCTTAATCTCCCACAACCCTCTCTCCTCCCACTAACATCACCACACAACCCCCCGCTCTTCCCTTCCGTCCAACAGTCTGCTGGCAGTGCTGTTTGCACTGCCGCTGCCAGTTGCTCCATGCTGGTGTTGCACACCTTCGACGCCCTGTAGGTCTCGGTTAGGCCGCTACGCCGTGTGTGTGTGTGTGTGTGTGTGTGTGTGTGTGTGTGTGTGTGTACTCACTGGAGACGCGGCTGCACGCAGTGCGCCGCGGTGAGCGCCCAGTGCTCGTTGAGTATGGAGGCGCCGCACACCAGCCGGTGCTGCGTCTCCTCACCAGACCTCCGGACTTGCAGCGCCAGCTGCGAACAGGAACAGCCACACGTACTGTAGTTAACAAATCAACGGCTACGTTTTAATACGACACTGTTTCCAGAAAACGAACACCGAATTTCACGAACCATTTTTTGCTGTAGTTTCACATGTTAACGCCTGAATCCGTTTGGCTAGCCATATCTAATTCTAGTTTTAGATCATTAGTAGTTTTACACGAAAGGCTTCTAAAAATCAACTGCTCAAGTTTTAGACTTATTCAGCGTGATGGTTTTTTTCTCCAAAGTCCAATATACGTCATGGATAGCTTCTTTCTCAGTCTAATATTTCTCCTCCTCCTCCTCCTCCTCCTCCACTGCAGAAAAATCAGTCCCAACAGATAAGCTGATATCTATAAAAACAAGATTGCATTTAACAACTCTCAAGCAATTTTAAAACATTGTTGAACATTTATGCGAGAGCGAAAATGTGAAAGACGGAATACGGTAACTAGAACCACATTTCTAAAAACCGTACTGGAGTGTCTGCATGACCATCCAGAAGCGGCATCTTGGAAACAGGTTTATGAAAACCTTGTTTGTTCCCCACCCCCCCCCCCCACCCCCCCTCCCTCCAATGTGAACGTAGCAACTGTGCTGATGAGTGTCTCTTAGTGGAGTTTGTAAAAAAGTTCATACAGTTCAGTTATGCGACGCCCTATTCATTCGTGGAAGACGTTCGATACGATAACATCACGTACCGAATAATGTACTGACATAGTCAACATTAAACTCTATTGTGCGCCAAGGCTTACTCTTATTGACTACTACAGAAAAGAGCACCGGCCTCATCGTCCAAAATGCAATGGTTTTGTCTCTGTTGACATTTTTACGCCCTCATCACATGTCGTAAAAATACAAGGGATCTAGCTCCGAATAACTAGTTGCAGACATGAATTGCTAATCGTCATGTGTATCAGACTTCTCTGCCAATTACTGCGGGTAAAAAAAAATTTACTGCTCTGGAATCCAGACTCACAGTCCGGTTACATTAGCGACATTAACTAGTAGGGATGTTTTTTTTGCCTGGGGACAGGGTGCTGTGTTTCCCTCATCATATCGTCATCATTCGTGAAAGTAGCTGGACTGGAGGACTTTGTACGGGCGCTGATGACCGCGCAGTTGAGCGCCCCACAAACCAAACTTCGTCGTCGTCATTAACTAGTCGGGGATTGTAATAATTCCTGTACACATTAACTCTCCTTGGCGTGATTCCATACCCGATGCAATTTTTAGAAATGAAGAATTAGACCAGAAATTTATTGACCTGAAGCCAGTTTTTATATTACGTGCGTCATGCAAAAATAGGCTTGTTAATCTCATAATTACCGCATGTTTTCAGAAGATAGCACTCTGTTAATTGTCGATCTTTTGATTTATGATGTCTTAGTTCTGCCGTCATAGATCTTAAGTTCATATGCCGGGAAATTTTGGTATAACTTTTCCGAACGGACAGGAATATGCATTACGAAGGGTAATCTTCAGCTTTAATTACCATCTCGAAAGAAACAAGCTGTGGCAGTGAAAAGCGGCGATCCTTTTAATCTTGGATTTCATACTCAACACTGTGTCATACATTACTCCCAATAATTGATTACTTTGTAGATATCTTGGTCGTAGAAGTCTTCGTTTTGGCTGTTTAGTACACGTCTCACGTCGAAAAACACATTATTCTGGAAATGCTTGTCGCGCAATGGTTTCTTCATTCGAGGAAAGATTCCAGGAGAATGCGAGGCTGAGTCAAAACGAGATAGTCCAAAGAAGCAGCACGTGTAACTGTCCTGTGCAAAATGAGCAAAGACTCCCTCTTGGACAGGTTGTCGTGGCGCTTTATCTTCTACAACGTGGACAGGATATTTCTGCAGCACGTTCCTGTGATAGTTTGCCTCCTTACGAGCATGATCTGTTAGGACACCACAATGATGGTTCTGAAAAATAATTCGAGCACATGTCATCGCTTCGTAACTCCAGCTCTGTGTATAGGGATCGGGGACGTCAGTTGCAAGTGGATGCTTCCTGTGCCCCTCCTCTCTTTGTATCGACTGTAGGGGCACCATTCCCCCTGTTCACCGGTGTGCACCGCCTTCCAAAGAGATAAGAAAATTCAAGAATACAAGACTCTTGACCAGCTCAGGTATCAGGAGGCCAAGAAGAAATTTGAACATCTCTACTCGGGTCTTTCCAGTACAGACAGAAACTAACAACTGCTGCTCAGTTTTGCAGTACACATTCACTGCTCCCTCGATATCCAAACCAGCGTGTTCTTTTTCCTGGTAGGAGCTCCATCTCCTTCAACAGATGCTCAGAACTTGAGTCACGATTACAGTTCACATACAGTGTCTTTGTTCTGAGCTGCAACTTCCCACATTGCCCCTTCTGGTCAGGGAGCATCACGTATACTCACATTACGTACCTTGTCTCGGATCTGTATCGACCTATCCTTTGGACAGAGTGAGTCCATTGACTCCACGGTTTTCCGCCACCTGTTCTTGACTGTCCTTGATGGATTTATCGGTTTGGAAGTGGTGTACACTAATGGTTCTACAAGACAAACGAACTTGTTTCGGCTGTACTCGTGCAAGCTGTCGTGAACAACGCTCTCCCTGATGAACGGATGCAGTGTATTCACTGTAGAATTGGTGGCTTCCACTTGAGCCCTCAGTCACGGTAGTTCTTGCATCGGCGAAAGTTCCGCTGTTATTCGCTGAGTCGTCTTGAGGCTAACTACTAGTGCTACCCTCGACAACAACTGGTCGTGAGTATCCAGGATTTTCTTTCTGACTTCCACCAAGCTGAATGTGGTACGGTTGGACTCCGGGGCCATCGGCCGCCTTTTTGAATTCCTGCCTAGCGGCGTCTCCGGCGGCCGCAGTGCCTGAGAGGGCGCTCCAGCGTCGGTGGCGCCCGTGCTGCGGGCAGCGCACGGGCAGAACGTTCCGGAGAGGGACGGCGGAAACACCCGCTGCGACAGAGATGACTGATGAATAGTGGCTGCAACCATTGTCCTGGTGATCCGTTGGACTGGTCGGGCCACGATGTCGGTTCCAAGCCGTTGTTGGATCCAGAGGGCACGAAGAGTTTTGTGAAGGAGCCTGCTGGAACTGCTGCATACCGCCATCCGCCGAACTGTGGCTGTGAGCGACGTTAAACAGAGACATAGAAAAAAGGGGCGATGTTGGTCGAGATGACCGTCTTCATCTGTTAGCCTATGTGGATTTGTGTGCCCGTTACGGCTGATAAAGACACGTACACTGCTCACTTGGTTGTAGTGAATTACGTTATTGGTGCACATCGTGGTTATTGTATTGACTCCATGTTTTGGATGTGTGTGCTTGTTTTAACAAGAATCATATTTATTACATTATGTTGAGTACTGTGTATCCTGCTATTCGTCTGATTATTGTTCAAAAGGTATCGCTCACGTTTTGGAAGGAGCGCTGTATGTGGGTAATGTTAATTTAGAAGCTATCAATTCAGTGTAGTAGTGGTCTTGTCTGTCGTGTAAGGATTACCTCTTACCATTTTAGTGTTATTTATTCTGAAATGCAAGATGGTGAACTCAGTGCGTAAATTTAAATCTTTCTTGTTAACTGCTAGTGAGATCTGTGTCATTATGCCTGCCATGTTAGTTAATGGGATTTCTTTTTTATGTAAAGATCATCTGTGGGCCCTTTTTGAAATGCTGTATTCTAAATGCAGGAAAGTGAAACATTGGAAATTTGTGACGAGTTCGTATGGGACCAAGTTGCTGAGATCATCAGCTTACACACTACTTAGTCAAACTAACTTACGCTAAAGGACAACAAACACACACACACACACGCACACGCCCGAGGGAGGACTCAAACCTCTGACCGGGGGGGGGGGGGGGGGGGGGGCGAGCCGCGCGAACCGTGGCAAGGCGCTTGAGATCGCACGGCTATCCCTTGCGGCCAGGAAAGTGAACCCAGAGCATAACTTGAAAGTTGTTTTGGTTGATTCCAAGTACGTTTGTCTTGCTAGTTCAATTCCCGTAAAAAGGAATGAAAGTTTAAATTCAAATTTTCCATGCTCATTGATCTTAAAAGTTGTATTTAAAAAAATTGTGTGATAAAATTGTTCTGTCGATTCTGCTGTAAGGCTAACTGGGCATTCACCTCTTTGAGTTTTCTGTTAAAATATTTGTGTATAATAAAAGCATGAAACTTCGTTAGTTGGAGTGCCATTATGTGTGCTTGTGAATCCCCCTAGCACCACCACTCCATTGCTGTGTCGGTTGTCTTTCTTTGGGCCGCATGTCACATTGGGATCCAACTGAACGAACAAGCTGACCAAGTTGGCTAATACTTTGGAGATAGGGGTACTGTAACCAGAACTTCTCTCAACTCAATGCAATCTGATCTTGGAGACTCAGAACGTGGTATTGGTGTACCTTGGTTTTCCAAACGAACTGTGAGCAATAAAGGGGACCATGACCATGTGGCAGTTTTTCCTTTGTGTTTCTCGTAGAGAATCTACTGTTTTGTTAACTTCTCATTGCCCACAATTGGCTGACCCATTGCGACTTTCTACAATGTGAGGATCCACCCCAATGTCCATGTGGTGCCCATCTGATGGTGTCCCACATCTAACTTGACTGCTCTAAATTGTCCATCTTATGGCGAAACCTTAAACTTGATGACATGCTCCTCTGGTGCTAGCGGACGACGCCAAAGTGCCTGATTTTATTTTACGTTACCCATGAAGGTTGTTTCTACTCTTTGTGAGATAGAGCACATTGGCCTCGTCAGTCACTTGAGGGATTGGTGGGGTGCCCTGTTGCTTGCTCTAACCCAGGGAGCCTTTGTATACCATTGCTCCGTGGTCCAGCCTGGGTACTGACCTTCCAGTCTTTTTTATGTGTTACTTATTCTTTTACAACTGTCGTTCAGTTACTGTCTCGTCGTCGTCGTCGTTCTCTTTCCTTAGATTTTATTGACTTTTCTGCATTGCTAGCTTTTCTTGTGGTGATGCTGGACGAGGAAAAGCCAGTCGGGTGCAAAGGTTCTCTCTCCCATCGCATAACATGTCTTCGAGGCTTCTCGCTGCTTTATGAACGTAAGAACTCACCCACCCCTCCCTCTTAGCCCTCTCTCTATTCTCCTCGCTCCTGTTTCTTGGTTGTATTGTTTCTAGGTTGCAGGATTTGGTTTCTGTGTCCTTCGTCTTTGATGACTCGTCCCAGCTTGACGAATATAGGATGAAGGGACTGATGACCTCATAGTTTGGCCTGACTTCTCAACAACCGACAGATAGGCTCGTCGATTGCTTTTTCGTTTAGTAGGTTTTTTCAGTCGAGTGAAACAAACTAGTCTGCGGGGATGTCGCTCTTCAGATTTCAGTGGCTTTTCACTTAATGTGAGACACCCACTGGCACAAGTATTTGCCTGCTACGCGAGTTATATGAATGAATGTTCTCAGTCAGTCTCTGCGATTGAGTGATTTTCACGTACATTTTCACCTGAACGTCAGTCTATTTTATGCTGAATAGAATAATTAGCTTTCAGTACATAATGAAACTAATTTGTTTACTAAGCTTATCTGTTACGGATGTCTAAGAACCTGTGACTGTTGATTCCATTTACGTACATAAAACTGCGACCTGTTGGTTTCTGAATTAGTTATGTATTCCATGAACAGTTTTTTCGAACCTTTTGAGGCTTTCAGATGGTGTACAGGAGGTAATATAGACATTTCAGAGCATAATGCTGGGTGCAGCTTGTCTTCGTGTACACCTGGGAATATGTGCACCCCGGTTTGTATTCTGTACCACCGCTTTACTTCACCTAATGAAAGTACTAAAGACTGGTTTCACTCAAAATAATAACCGGATAATTCGGTCAGCTAAACCACTAAACAGTGCGTTAAGCTGAATGGACGAATGAATATAAGCTTCAATTGACAGAAAAACTAAACATTCGTTTCATTTTAAAAGAAAAGAATGAATAACTCAATCAGTACGCAAGACACCACTGGACTATGTCGACTGTTTTCATTTGGTTGGTTTCACGTGAAGGAAATGAATGAATAAACATCCCACAGATGCGTAAACAACAGACTGATTCGATTGTTTCCATTCGGTTGCTCTCATCGACGAGTCCTACTAAGAAGAACGATTGACTAATTCAGCCGATATACAAAGCTACAACCGAGTGAGTCGATTGTTTTTCACCACAGACTGAATCTATTGTTTTCATTCCGTTGTTCTCATCACTAACGGTACTGTGACGCGGGGATTTTAATGTGTACCAGGACTGCAGACTGCAAACATAAAGTTAATTGGGTGACATTGTTATTTCGAGATAATGAAAACTTTGACTGCTCTCTCGTATAAGGCAATAGTAGTAAAGTTTGAAAGGAGAACACTGTGCTACGCACCTGGCTGGGAAATTCGGAGTCTCCCGCATTCTCGCCGCCCACCACGTGTCCGCGCACTGGGAGCCGCTCGTCCCGCAGCATGTCGCAGACTGCTGTCGCCGTGAGCTGAAACATCATCATCATCATCATCATCATCACAGCTCTCGTTTTCCACATGTCGCCCTCTGTCGCTACGTTTACACGCGACCCATATTTCGGAAACCGTTCTTCGATGTCGTTTACATGTTAAGGTCTGAAGCAGATTTGCTAGCTCAGTTAAATATGGCGCCTGGAACACAACTGTTAGTGTTTCCGATTTAGTCAGCACAGTCTCTATTTCTCTTCAATTAGACGAGGTATAAACAGCTTCAGTCTAATACTTCTACTTGCCGTCCACTGTACAAAAAGCCACTCCGTCCATATTAACAGAATTTTTTTTTAAATAACAAAACGAAACCTGACAGCCCAAACACGTTTCAGAAACGGTCGCTTTTACACGAAGCGAAAATCGATTGCGGAATTGGAAAACCGGCAACCAGAAGAGGACTTCCAGGATTGATTTTGAGGTGTTAACAGCGCCACCCAGAAGCGGTACAGGGAAATCGGTTTACGAAATCCGGTTTTAGCAGCCCCATATAAACTGGGTATGTCTGATCTGTGGCAAACAAAGAGCCACACGTTCTCAAGAACTAGAGATCGTGAAAGTGGCACTCACAGGTTACTGCAAGCTGGACAACCATGCGTTGTAAGCATTCTATGAAAACCGTGCTAGATCTAATGTGGGGAGTGCGCTAGCATTTTAAGCATTTGAATGGCCTGAGGCTTGAAGGGTTTTGGATTATACAAGCATGCACAAGGATCTATGGGTGAGAATGCTTGCCAAATTCTTGCCCGCTGGACCAAGGAAATATTGGTTCTGTTTGGTTTTGGTGGTAGTAGCATGTAAAGCGAACTCAACCACGTAGAACATGATATGCTCAAATATTGTATTCGTGTATGTGTCAGCCAATCACGTATGTTGAGAATAAATAAAATCGTGAAGAGTATCATGGTAATAAACAGGTTTGTCGCAGGGTGTGATGTATCTGATGGTCCAAGTAGTAAGTATTCAAACCGACAACCGTTAAACACTGGGTCATTTAGAAAATCACCTCCTTCAGAGTCAAGTTGGGAAAAAAAAAAATAATAATAATAATAATAATAATAATAATAATAAACAGATATAAGATTGTTGTACGCCTGGGAAAGGCATAATAAAAGTGTATAAACCCATATGGTACTATATTTTTCATTTCTTTTTCAGGACTCTTAAATAATGCGGCAGGTTTCAGGAATTACGTGTCCCAATGCTCGTTGTGCAACGACGGTCGCATATCTGAGATCTTTCTTGGTACCTTTGGGGAAAATTGTTATGTTGCTGTAAGTCCTTCGTGTGGTATTACAGCTACTCACAGCTATGCTGTTTGAATGACAAAAGGTTCAATTGCGTCTCTTCATTCATCCTCCAAATAATTATACCACGCTCATTCATTCATCTTAGAGTTAGCTTGGTGGAAAAATGATGTTTTTTTGTTATCAGTCCTTCTGTAGGCCGTACACCATACTTCCGCTTCTTTCCATCTCTACTGAGAACGCAACCAAGAAATTTTTCGTCGTTTGACCTCGACCTGATGCCCGCACACAGCTCAAACATTCTTGCCGGTTTGTGTAGTCGAGGAAGATTTGTGTTTGCACCGTAGAAAATGCTAGCACGTGCATGTTTGTCGAGATTGCGGGAACGTGTGGGGCCACTGTAAGCAACGTCGAATGTAGGCAGAGTAATCTCATGCATCTGCTGGAATAATTGTTAACTTTAAATGGCGTAAGCTTTAAACAGTTCGAAGTTATCCATTGGAGCGACAGGCGTAGTGTAATATATGAAGTCTCCAGAGCAAGCTGGATGTCCTGCCAGAGTAAACAAATCATGAGCTGCTAATCGGTAAGATGTTTGTCAAGATAAGGTGGACAGGTCTAGATAAACAGCCTACCACTCGACAGTATATTGTCAGGTGAACATAAATTCTCGTATTGTGTGACGCTGATGATGCATAATCTTCTGTCGCCTATGCTTGGCGCTGTTTCGATGATTAGGAAGTGCGCTCGCTCTCTTCCCCCCCCCCTCCCTCCCTCCTCTTCATCCCCACCACACACACACACACACACACACACACACACACACACACACGTCTTCTGGTGAAATACTGATTCTTGTCCGTAAGTACCTCATTACACGACTCTCACGGTTTTGGACTGCGTGCTCGGATCTGTCCATATGTTCTAAAGAAGTTGACTGTGTTCACATTAATTAAGCTATGTCTGTGTTTAAGAATACCCTGAAGGCTCCTCTGACAAAGTGTATACGCTACGGTAATACAGCCAGCCGCCCAACAACCACTTGTAGAATGGTGTGTGTTTGTGACTAAATTTTGCTTTCGTGCTGGTTTCTAGAGCGCCTGCAGCAGAAGGCAGCGTGGGCGAAGTGGTGTAATTTTAGGATATAAACCTTCTTGAATTCTTACTACCCTATTACGTTCCGTCTGCGTAACAAAATTTGTTTCGGGTCAGATTCCATCTGCTCTCAACTTACACAAACTGAACAAAATTTATATGATCAGCCCAGTATAGAAACATTATTCAACAGTGAGATTTCTAAATCACTCTAAGACATCCACGCTAAATTTTCTTCCCCAGTTAAAACAAACAAAAACACCAGTGGCAATACTCCATACGGCCACTGTGTTGCGGTCTCTTACTTACTTGACCTTATGGGTCTGCAATGAAAGCGTCTACTACAGTCGGTACCCACTTGGCTGGCAGATTCTCGACAATATTTGCAAGTCTACTGGGGATATGTAGAACTTCTGCATCCATCAGTACGACTCTCACATTGAACAAAGAAATTATCCGTCTAGTGGTCCTGAGTTCGGCGGGAGCTTCTCCTGCAAAAGCTCGTAACGGTTTTGTTTCCCAAACCCCGAATTGTTGCGGAAGTTTCCAGCGGTCGCACCACTTTCCAGTGGGTGCTATTGGAGCACCGAAAGAATATTAACGGGTTATCACAGTGACCCATTGTGCATTCTGTTCACGCAGTGGCGAAGTAATTACATCCAACAAGGATCTTCTGCTCCTGCCGCTATTTTTTTTTTCTCTCCAGCCTTTTTCCGTCAGTCACTGATGCCACATTCTTTTCCTACTCTTTGTCCTTCTGAAACATCACTGTATTCCAGCAACGGTTTTAATTTTATCGATCCTCCCTCCTTTTACGCCCCCCAAGCATCCAGTGAAAGATCTTATGGCTTCATCAGTTGAAATACTGCATCGTTATGTGGCCACTTCATTGACATCCAACTGATGACATTCTCGAGGATGCCCTTAGCCTGGGTCCTTTTTTTGGATGGCCTCGTTCCTCATCTTATGCCTTAGTCTGATCACCAACAATTGCTATCATTACTCTTCGTGCGCTTTGCATGACCTCTCGATTCTGACATAATCAGTTTTTCTAGACTTTAAGTTTGGACTGGTAGGACACAACCCTTGTTGGTCAGGTTATGAACTGAAGTTCTCAGAATGCTACCCAGCTCAAACAGATTCTTATTAGAATTTCTGCCTTTAAGACAGCTTCCAAAAGTTGCAGTCTATGCTCACAGTAGATGTGTTAGCAAACGACTTCAACACTTTCGTGGCCATTTGTAAAGTATTGGATGTAAGGACTGTTAGTTTCCCTCATATCTAACTACCAATCACAGCTGCATTGGGGACTCACAGTTCTCAAGCACTAACGTTAGGTCTTCACGTACGATCATGATCCCGTCAGCAAATCTGAGAAGATGCAGGTACTGGCTGTCTGTTTTGATCTCTCTTCTAAGAGCAGTCCAACCTCTGAATTCATCTTCCGTACCTTGGCTACTGTTACGTTGTCCATTATGAGGTCTCCCTTTACTCTGGTCATATTCGGTTAATTTTTGAGTATTATTAGAGTGTCTTAAGCATCTCTTACTGAAACTGGTATTCATGTGGGCTAATCATGTGTGTGACGATAAAACAACTTTTATTCACTGCCTTTCTCGTTTTTATTATCCAAGAAATTGTGTATAATATTACGGACTGCCTTCAGGATGTATGTGGCTCTATCCCCTAGGTAACTATCGAAGGACATGAAGAGGAAGTGGTTGTTACGAAGAGAATGCTTCAGGGATGTAGCCTATCGTCATTGTTATTCATTCTGTAGGCTGAGAAAGCAGTAAAGGAAAAAGAGGAAAATTGGAAAGGGAATTAAAATTGTGGTAGAAGGAATTAAAACTTCACGGTTTTCCGATGACGCTGTAATTCAGTCGGAGTTGTCAGAGGACTTGAGAAATATGCTGAATGCAATAACTGTTGTTTTGAAAAGAGATTATAAGATAGTATTGAGAATCAGTGAGAAATTTAACACCAGAATGGATGGTCACAAAGTAGATGAATTTCGGGAATTCTGCTACCTAGACAGCAAAATAACCAATGAAGGACGGAGCAAGGAGGGCATCAAAAGCTGAGTAGCACTGGCAAAAAGGGTATTCCTGCCCAAGAGAAGTCTACTAGTATCAAACATAGGCCTTAATTGGAAGAAGAAATTTCTAAGAATGTAAATTTGGAGCACAGCATTGTACGGTAGTGAAACATGGACTGCGGGGAAACCAGAACGGAAGAGAGTCGAAGCGTTTGAGAAGTGATGCTACAGAAGAAAGTTGAAAATCAGATGGACTGATACAGTAAATATTGAGATTCTTCAGCAAATAACTGAGGACTTAGGATGCAAGTGCTACTCTGAAACGAAAAGTCTGGCACAGGAGAGTCGTGGTCGGCCGCATCAAACCAGTCAGAAGACTGATGACCCAAAAAAAGATGGCTGTTAACAAAAGTAAAACTTGGGTAATGGAATGTAGTCAAATTATATCAGGCGATATTGAAGGAACTAATTAGAAAAACACTAAAAATTGTAAATTAGTGTTATTTGGGCGGAAAAATGACTAACGACGGCCGAAGTAGATAAGTTGCAAACAGGCTATAGCAAGAAAATGATTTCTGAAAAATAAAAATTTAACATTCAGTATGAATTTAAGACTTAGGAATTCTTTTTCAGAAGGTACCAGTAAACTGTAGATTCCGTAAAGAATCGAACTCCCGTGTATAGAACAGCTTCAAACGTCTGATTACTTTAAAAATGAATTTATGGGTTACATATTTGACGTTAGGCGTGTAAGCCAGAAAAAGTTCAGAAAAGGTTTGGAATTATATGTGAAGTATGGTGGGAGCCGCTAAGTGCTCAAGCCCCTGTAGGAAAGAAGGAAAAGCTGTAAGAATCATCTGAAGATGGGTTTCTAAAATTCCAAAACGGATAATTGAGTTAAACTTTTTAAAACCACAATAGTGGCTGGTTGTTGCTTAAATTATAAACCTTTTTACTCAGGGACTGAGAACTGTAAGGGCCCAAAGCACAGAGACGAAGTTCTGAGAAAAATTGATGTTTGTGATAATCGAATTTGTAGTGAAAGCACAAGTCTCGTAGGCCTGACTTGTTTTTTGAAACTAAGTCTCAACATCCTTTATTGCCTATGAAAAAAAATAATGTATCCAGTTTGTTGTGAAATACTAATTGATAGTATTATATTGATTATTACTGTAATGTTAATTCACTAAATTTCTATACGTAGGCTACTGATAAAAATTTCTTTTGACATTTGTAAAGTTAACTAGAATGAGAACATAAAGAACAGATACTAAATATACCACACATAACGTTATGACCTATTGTAATACTTCATAGTTCTCGTTATCATCCTTTCCATGAAGCCAGTCTGTTGCTTGACGTTGAGATAAAATTGCCGATATACCTCCGATTACGAAATAGTATTACGTACGTGATGTAGACAGTAAATTATGTTGCCAACCCCCAGATAACAAACGAGCAGTCCAGAGCAACAGAATTATTCTTCGTTTTTCTCCACCTGGGATGGTATCCTTCGTAGTATCCTATTGGTATCCTGTCTTCATTCATCGTATTCACATGACCCAACCACAACAGATATCCCTATCCATTTTAATCCTTTGTCGAATTACGTCATTTCTTTTCCTCTTAGTCGTCCTAGTACAACTTGAGCTTCGCCGTAAGCAATCCACGTACAATCATTTCTCCATCCACCTTCAAATTATTTACTTTCTCTGTTCCAACAGCCAAGTACTCCACCTCTTCATGTTCGTCTCCCGGTCAGCCTTAAGATTTATGTCCTAGAAATACAGTAATGGAGGGAAATTTGGATGGAGAAGTGGGTAGGGGAGAGAAATTGAAGAACTCTGCTGGGCGACCAGGGCAGGTTCAAATGACTGTATGTTGCAACAGTTAAGCAGAGATGAAGAGCGTTGCACGTGATAATGTGGTGGGCTGCACCAAATCAGTGTTGTCACGGAACATTACAATGTTATCCCAAATGGGAGCCGGGCTCTCTCTGATGATACGGGGGCTCCTCACCGTATTACGTGGACGGTGCGTGTTGTTTCGTGCTCCCCTATTGACACCCTAAGCGCCATGACTGAAATGGGACTACACATGGTCGTAATGCGTCTGGAATGTACGGGCTCCGGCTTCGGCAGAGGACCCTGCCTGCCGCTTCAGAGCGGCGGCCGCTGCTAAGCAGTGAGTGCGCGGCTCTAAGTGGCGCCGGCAGGCGCTTCGCGGCCAGGTATCCCATTGCGGCGCGGTGTCTGGTGGCAGGGCGACGGCGTAGCGCTGCACATCTGACAAGCTCCTCTCTCTCTCTCTCTCTCTCTCTCTCTCTCTCTCTCTCTCTCTCTCTCCTCCCTGTCCTCCGCTCTCCTCTCCTCTCGCCTCGTCAGCTCGGGTTTCGCGACAACTCTCGGGTTGCAGGGAGTGAAACAGAGCCGGAACGGCGCGGGCAGCTTTCCGCGTAACACGCCGGATCCGGATACACATTTCCCTCGGCAGTCGGCGCGCTAAGGCGCTTCCCTCATTCTGATCGGCTGAGCCCATCGGAATGTTCGTTCGCCTCCTTCGACGACATTTGGATTTTACAGAGAGCGCTCGTCGGCGTTGGCCCCAAATGTATCTTGCATTTTACCACGAACCACTCGCAGACTGGAAAAAACCGCAGGTGATCAGGAGATTCCCATATATAATAAAAGATGGCAGTGTTGCCGACCAATGTCGTTAATGTCGGTTTGCTGTAGAATTTTCAAAGGTAATAAATTTCTTAGACACTGAAAAGTTTCTGTCCACCAATCAGCACGGATCTAGAAAGCATCGCTCGTACGAAGCTCAGCTTGCCCTTTTCAGCGCGATATCCTGCGAATCGTTGATTAAGGGTAACGGTAGACGCCATATTCCTAGATTTCCGGATAGCCTTTGACGCAGGGCCACACTGTGGACTGTTAATGACGGTACGAGCGTACGGAGTAGGTTTCCTGATATGTGACCGACTCGAAGACTCCGTAAGTCACTCAACCTAATACGTTGTCATCGACGGCAAGTGTTCATCAGAGACAAGAGGAATGCCCCAGGGAAGTGTGATAGGACTGGTATTACATATATATGATGTGACGAATTGGGTGAGAAGCAATCTGAGACTGTTGGCTGATAGTGCTGTGGTGCACGGGAAGTTGTCGTTCAGTGACTACAGGAGATACAAGATGACTTAGAAAAAATTTTAAGCAGGTGCGATGACATGGCAGCTCACTACGAATGCATAAAAATTTAAGTTAATGCAGATGAATAGAAACCACAATCCTGGGTTGCAAAAGTAAGCATATTATGTTAAGATACAGTATTACTAGTGTGCAGCTTGACTCAGTCACCTCGATCTAATATCTAGGCGTAATGCTGCAAAGCTAAATGAAATGGAAAGGGCACATAAGGACTCTAGCGTGGTCGGCGAACCGTCGACTTTTATTTATTAGGAGAATTCTTGAAAAGGGCGATCATGTATAAAGTACGCAACATACAGAACGTTGGTGCGATCCTTTCTCGACTACCATTAGTGTTTGGGATTCGGTTACAAAGATACCTGAAGTGTTTCAAGAGTTACCATATCGAAAATCTATATCGAACTTTTTTTTAGGTGACAGTTAACACCATATTCATTCCGGAATATATGCATCAGACAATGCTGTCTTGTAATCCTTAGTTATTACTACCGATTTCGGTCACTGATCACCGTCACGATGCTATGCAGACGACAGAACAGAAGAAAAACGCACTGTAACATCAAAACAGTACACAAGATCGAAAAAGACAACACAGTCAACTTCAAATACTTACTAAAAATTACAGTAACATTACATGCTTCCAAATCTGAGGAACAACTTATAACAGTCCAAATACATAAAGCAAACATAAGAGCCATCACCAAAGCAGTATGGCTCGAGAAGTGGCAAGTATTACACTGGGTAATCAGTTACGCAGGTACGATCTAAGAAGAGATCACAAGCCAAAGATCATACAAAGAACCAACTTTACGTAATATTAATGTGGAGGTTAGTATACTGGTAAAACAGTGAAACGGCCATCTTGAACGTAAGGAGGTTTTTCCTTTCATGAGTGGAATACATGTACAAGGCGTACAGATTCTTCACATGTATGTGTCACACAAATATAATACAAAAAACTGTGCATAACCCATAACATAAGGTTTAAGATGTAAACTGACGCCAAGTAATCTCATAACACCACATAGTTAAAGATGTAGTACAATCCAACTGCATGAAAGGTGCAGTAAACAGGTTCAAGAATCCACGTTAGGTCATTAAAAATGATTAATAATACATGAATACAAAAGTGTAATGAAATTAATTACTTCAGTCCTCATTCGTTCTTGTAATGAAGTGCAACACGTCAAAGCCAACCAAACTGTGCCAAGAAATTAAATACGTCAATCATCCTTCCCTTCTACACTGAAGTACAAAATCTCTCAAACCAAGTCTCAGGAAAGTAAAAATGGACCTCGTATATCATAAGATCCTGAATAATTAAACTGGTGTACTCGTGTCATTTAACATCCATAAATATACTGAAAATCACATTGCGTTGCAAGACAACAAATGACAGTAACGTAAGGAGCTTCATAAAGTAATCATGTATCATCAGAGCACTAGCCTACTTGACACAAGAAAGAGGGGCATATGAACAGGCAACTATTACTGAAGATAATGCAGACACTGAATGTAATTACTTAATATGCACAGTGATTAATTGTAAAAAGAAAGATTCCCGTTTCAATCGCAATAGTGCGGACAAAAATAAATTTAGAGAAAAATTTGTGAAGATTTGTGAAGTATGCACAGAGAGAAAATGGGAAAGATTCAAAGGCACAAGAGAAGTAAAATTCTTGAGTACACATTGATGTTGTAAGGGAATATTTGAAGACGTGTAAGACGTGTGATGTTCTGATTGTAGCTTTTCGTAAGTATTTGAAGTTGAATGTGTAATCTCGTTGGATCATGTATTCTGTTTTGGTGATACATCTCGTTTTTCTTCTGTTTTGTCACTGGCACGGCACTATGAGGACGGCCAGTGATCGAAACCGATCGTAATACATAAGGATTACTAGACAGCTTTTGTGTCACGCATACGTTGAAAGCAGAAAAACATTGTCCGCTAAGTCGTAACGCGGACGAAAGAATGTGTCGAGCGGTCGTGACGTACGGACATTGAAGTGGACTGTGACGAAAAACAAGGGACCGACAGTTGCAGAAGTCACTGCAGAACTGAATGTTGCACTCGCGAACCCCGTCAGCACCAAAACAACGCGGAGGGAGCTCCGTAAACACGGAATTGCATGGCGAACTGGAATTCCAAAAATTGTTCGTCATTGACGCAAATGCCCCTATCAGGAAAAATAGTGCCGAGGCCGTAAGACCTGTGGTCAGTTGCGCGATAGAAGAGTCACTTGGTCGGATGAGTGTTGCTTCTCACTGCTCCCTGCTTGTGGTCGACTTTACACAGCTCGCGTCGTCCAGGACTGGTTTTGTGAGGACGAGGATGAACTATTGCGTCTCTTGGCCACCACAATCACCAGGTCTCAATATCAATGAGCCTTTGCGGTGTACTTCAGAGAGAAGGCTACACAATCGCTATCACCTCCGTCATCGTTACCTGAATTTGGCACTATTTTTAAGCAGAATGGTATAAGATTCATTTGAAATCCGTACGGGACCTGTATTTATCGATTATGAGACGACTAGAAGTTGTATAAATACCAACGGTTTTCCTGCACCGTATTAGGCAAGGTAATGTGTTGTGTTCGTGATATTCGCATATTATTGTCCACCCCCTGTCAGTCTGTTTAGTTTGGTGGTTTGTTTGTGGCATTGCTTTATTTTTTCAGTCCTGCTTCTTTTTCAATCTATTAGGCGCTCAATTGAGTAGTTACCTCTGAGCTGCCGACACACTGTTATTTGTCAACAATGGAAGGAGAAAAATAAAAAAAATTGTGTTTTTGTTATGGTAGCAGCCTTAGGGAGTGGACGCAAACCAGAAGTGCACTCGCATACTGTGTAAGACGTCCTTTAATATAGCGGTGATTTGACGAAAAAAAATGGTGTTGCCTAAATAATTTCAAATATCACCTACAACTTGTCGCTATTATATATTCAAGAAGTAAAACAGCAAAAAGAAAGCAGAAAAGATGTGCAAAATTTCGAGAGGGTAGTTAAGAAATCATTACAAACTGAGTGATAAATAAGTTTCATCGTTATAACACGTTTGTTTGATTTAAAGTTAGAAAACAAAATGGACAACATGGATGCTCCGCTTAGAAAAACAACTATTGTTCACAGGCAGGAGAAGTTAGTGCTGAGCGTCGTGAATATAATTTTTGTTTTTACTCGGATAATCTCATTGCGTTATACGGTATGTAATGTGCAGAATTGTTTGACCATCGAATAGCACGCAATGATTGGTTTCACAAGTGAAATAGGCAAACAGTCAATGTGAAATGAAGCATTATATGAGATTTATGAACATCTGTCTGATACCACTTAATCGCTTAAATATACAAGTAAACATCGGGAAAAAATTAGAAGGAATTGCATGTGGCTCCTTCTACCCAAGATGTAACGAAATTGTGTGGCAAAACTTACGGGAAACGCTCCTGACACAGAAAATATGTTATTTCCATTCTAGAATTCATTTTCTTCAACTCTTCGTATTACATTAATCATGTTTAAAAGGCAGGAAAGGAATGTACCCACATATCACACGAGACATTTCCTTACGTGAAATGTTCAAAAGGCCCCGATAGGGCCAAATGGACTCACAAATCATGTAGTCACGAACGCATTCTGCGTACTACAATTGCGACAACCAACTGACAAACGGCAGAAAGCACGCTTGTAAGTTAACGGTCTGTCTGAGCTCAAGGAACGACAGAAACATGTCTAATATTACCAAGAATTCAGGATTCTTAGAGTTTTCAAGTGTATAGATAGATGTACAGTCCCAGATATTTCAAGGATACTACACCGGAAGGATTACCGATCTTCAAGAGCAGGCTGGATTAAAGGGTCTCTGAAACTTGTGGTTCTGTAATATTAACTATGTACTGCGCTGATTGCGGGGTGTTTGTGACAACAAGATTTATGAATTTATACCTGGTAGTTCTAGAGCCGTAAAAACTCAGGCATTTAAGCGACATTATTCTTGAAACTTTATAGAAGATTAAAACTGTGTGTTGGATCTAGACTCGAACTCGGAACTTCTGCCTTTCGCGGGCAGGTACTCTACCGACTGAGCTACCCAAGCACGACTCATGACCCGTCATCACAGCTTTGCTTCCGCGAGTACCTCGTCTCCTACCTTCCAGACTTAACAGAAACTCTCCTGCGAAACTTTTAGAGACTAGAATTCCTGGAAGAAATGATACTGCGGAGACTTGGCTTATCCACAGTCTGGGGGATGTTTCCTGAATGAAGTTTCCGTTCTTCAGCGGAGTGTGCGCTGATATGGAACTTCCTAGCAGATTAAAACTGTGTGCCGATCCGAGTCTCGAACCCGGAACCTTTTCCTGGCGCGGGAAAGTGAAGTTTGGAAGGTTGGAGACAGGTACTGGCATAAGTAAAGCTGTGAGGAGGGGTCATGAACCGTACTTGCGTAGCTCAGTCGGTAGAGCACTTGCCCGTGAAAGTCATAGGTCCCGAGTTTGAGTCTCAGTCCGGCATACAGTTTTAACCTGCCAGGAAGTTTCATACCAGCGCACACTCCGCTGGAGGCATTATTTTTGGCCACTCTATTTTTTAAGTACGAGTTCCAACGAAAGGTTCTCTCTCTGTCTGTCTGTCTGTCTGTCTGTGTGTGTGTGTGTGTGTGTGTGTGTGTTTTCTGTCTTGGTATCCCAGAACAGAGCACTCCATACTGTCGTTGCTTTGAAATTTCGTGAAGACTGCAAGGAGAGGAAGGGGTCGGTGTGAGAATAAACCTCGAGGGATCGCACAGTCTCGTGCACACAGTCGGAAATGTTTTGCAGCAGTTCGCCCTCTGTAGAAAATGATGCAAAATGCCTCACGCGAGGAACATTAAACAGCTTTTATGAAAACATTTTCGTAACACGGCAGCAGTGAGGCAACAAAAGGCAGCATGCAAATGGCTCGCTGATGGGCCAGTGAAAAACCAATGAAAAAACACAGCCGACGGGGCGCCTGATGAAGCGTATTTTAACTGCGAATTCAGCATGTTTGCCAGACGTACGGCAAGAAATTTAGGAGAGCTGCCACTTTCCAGCAAGTCCTAAAAGGGCTGTCCAGAGGCATTCTGTCAAAGACAAGAGTGTTTTCATTAGTTTACGGAAACAAAAGTGCTTGTAGCCACCCATTTTACGGTTTGTGGCAACGACTCAGGGTGTTTCAGAAGTTATTCCTCACTTCAGTTTCCATTTGCGTGGTGTAACGCAGTGACGTTTTCGAATGAGACCGGACGTATTTCGGACCAACGTTTGTTCCACAATTGAGGCAGAGAGTGTGAATAAATTAGGTTACCAGAGTAAACTTTCTTCGTTTGTGGAGACAAGTCTACGGAAATGTGTAACTGACCAGCGTCGCTTCAACTCCTCTAAAACATCGATTATATGAAATCCAACTGGCCGTATTCTCACATGACATACTCAAAGCCACGGATCGAGGCAGTCAGGTAGAGGCGCAATTTCTCGATTTTCGACAAGTATTTAGCTCGGTAGAACCCCTACGCTTATTACCAGAAGTATGATAGTATGGTGTATCTAGCGAAATTTGTGACTGGACTGAGGATTGATTGTTAGGCAGGACGTTGCCAGTTACCGTGGGCGGAAAGTCATCGACAGATGTTAACTTCGTGTGCCCCGAGGAAGTACGCTGGGACCATTGCTGTTCATGTTGTATATTATGACCTTGCGGACAATATTGATAGCAACCTCAGACTTTCCGCAAATGATGCACTTAACTATAATTTACCGTCCGCTTGGGTAGCTCAGTCGGTAGAGCACCTGCCTGCGAAAGGCAAAAGTCCGGAGTTCGAGTCTCGGTTCGGCAAATAGTATTAATCTGCTAGGAAGTTCAAAAAATAATGTCACTTACATGCCTGAGTTTTTATGACTCTAGAACTACGATGTTTAAATTCATAAATTACATGTACGGTTTGAAAGTCACGTCATTTATCGCCGAAATCTCTAATTGTGTCTGGGGATCGTACAACAACCACTCGTAACGTGACAGCCAATCAGACACTAAACAGTGCATAAGGAAACACTGGCGGTTTATAATTTCATAAACGGTTTAAGCTGTGCATAAATATTGTCAAACCTTGATAAGTGTTCAAAGTGGTACAAAGATTGGCAGCTAACTTCAAATGTTCAGAAACGTAAAATTGTCATCATCATCATCATCTTGGACATTTCCAGCCTCTGGCAGGGTCTTTATGGAACACAGGCCTCTTCATCGTCTTCTGTGTTGCCACAGTCTCCCCGTGGCCCAGTCTTCTCCTTTCTTCTGGCCACCTTCCTCTACCCCTTTCAGCCATCTGCCTCTCGGTCTTCCCCTTGGTCTCCTTCCTTCCAGTGTCATCTCGTGTATCCTCCTGGGTATCCTCTTCTCCATTCTGTTAACGTGTCGCCGGCCGAAGTGGCCGTGCGGTTAAAGGCGCTGCAGTCTGGAACCGCAAGACCGCTACGGTAGCAGGTTCGAATCCTGCCTCTGGCATGGATGTTTGTGATGTCCTTAGGTTAGTTAGGTTTAACTAGTTCTAAGTTCTAGGGGACTAATGACCTCAGCAGTTGAGTCCCATAGTGCTCAGAGCCATTTGAACCATTTTTTTTGTTAACGTGTCCATACCATCTCAGTCTTAATTTCCCTATCTCCTGTAATGGTTCCATCTTCATCAACTCTCTGATCCTCTCCTTTCTTAACCTGTCTCTCTTTGTCACTCCAATACTGTTTCTCAAGAATTTCATCTCACAGCTTGTACTTTGCTTTTCTCTCTTCCTTTCATAATCCAGGTTTCTGATGCATATGTCAGGATCGGGACATATTATGGCCGATATATAACCTTCTTACTGATTTGGAGTACATCCTTGCTTGATATCAGTCTTCTGACAATCTTCCGGAATGCTTCTTCTTTTCTCCCCCGCTCGTTTATTTCTCTGTCGTTTTTTCCTTCTTCGTGTATCAGGCTTCCTAACTTCTTGAAACTCTCCATTCTCCTCAATCGTTCCCCATCTGTTGTTATTCCAGTTGTTCCTCTCAAACGTAAAATTGTAACTTCACAAAATAAAAAAACGCTTATCCTACAACTGTAATATCAGTTGGATCTGTTAACTCATAGAAATATTTGAATGTAACACTTTCTAGGGACATGAAATGGAACAATCATATAATCTCAGTCATAAATAAAATAGGTAGCAGTCTTCGGTTAATTGGTAGAATACTGTGGAAATGCAGTCTACCACGGAGGCCGCTTACTCATCATTCTTGCCATCTGTGACAGAAAATTGCTCAAGTGCATGGGACCCGTACCAAATAGGACTAACAGGGAATATCGAACGTACGGAAGGGCAGCACAGCACGGCCAAGTTTTCCAAATCATTTTCTGTATCAGGAGACCGACTTTGGAACAATCTTCCTCAAATTATCAGAGAAATTCCAAACTTCAGAAGACAGTTAATGGTTCACCTATCACAGTAGTCATCTCTCCTACATTCAGTGCAGCACATTCTCATTATTCCCCATCCCCAAAACATTTTCCTACCACTTGTCGGCAGAATTCTGTACTCCTATTCTGTGATTCCCTGACAGCTAGCTACTGCCACTGTCATTTCAATCTTCTCCTCTTCCTTTACCCATTGTATTTCTAACAATACTAAACATAGCGTCAAGGGTCCTAAGCTAATCTATACCATACTAAATGCTATTATTATTATTATTATTATTATTATTATTATTATTATTATTATCATCACAATCGTCTTTCCTTTCTCAGACGTTATGTCTGGTTAAAAATGGAAAGTGACGCGGACCTTGATCAAGCGTGACTTCCTTTTAACTGTACGGTATATGTTACATTGCATTTAGGAAATTTCGGGTAATTGAACACGTATCAATAACTACAGATATCTGTAGTTGTATATATACGTTTGGATGTTGCTGTATTGCGTTGATGTACTGGTGGATATTGCGTGGTATGACTCCTGTAGTTGATAGTACAATTGGTATAATGTCAACTTTATCCTGATGCCACATGTCCTTGGCTTCCTCAGAGAGTTGGATGTATTTTTCAGTTTTTTCTCCTGTTTTCTTCTGTATATTTGTTGTATTGGGTATGGATATTTCGATTAGTTGTGTTAATTTCTTCTTTTTATTGGTGAGTACGATGTCAGGTTTGTTATGTGGTGTTGTTTTATCTGTTATAATGGTTCTGTTCCAGTATAATTTGTATTCATCATTCTCCAGTACATTTTGTGGTGCATACTTGTTGTTGTTTGCAAAGTCTGCATTTATCTGCTGTGGTATTGGGATCTTTAATAATATGCTTGCTGTAATATCTGGTGTTTATTGTTTGATCCTGTATTGCCGGCCGAATTGGCCGTGCGGTTAAAGGCGCTGCAGTCTGGAACCGCAAGACCGCTACGGTCACAGGTTCGAATCCTGCCTCGGGCATGGATGTTTGTGATGTCCTTAGGTTAGTTAGGTTTAACTAGTTCTAAGTTCTAGGGGACTAATGACCTCAGCAGTTGAGTCCCATAGTGCTCAGAGCCATTGAACCATTGATCCTGTATTGCAATCATGAATCCTTCCGTCTCACTGTATATATTGCCTTTTCTTAGCCATGTGCTGGATGCGTCTTGATCGATGTGTGGCTGTGTTAGATGATACGGGTGCTTGCCATGTAGTGTTTTTTTTTCCAATTTACTTTCTTCATGTCTGTTGATGTGATGTGATCTAAAGGGTTGTAGAAGTGGTTATGAAATTGCAGTGGTGTAGCCGATGTATTTATATGAGTGATTGCTTTGTGTATTTTGCTAGTTTCTGCTCGTTCTATAAAGAATTTTCTTAAATTGTCAACCTGTCTATAATGTAGGTTTTTTATGTCGATAAATCCCCTTCCTCCGTCCTTTCTGCTTAATGTGAATCTTTCAGGTGCTGAATGTATGTGATGTATTCTATATTTGTGGCATTGTGATCGTGTAAGTGTATTGAGTGCTTTTAGGTCTGTGTTACTCCATTTCACTACTCCAAATGAGTAGGTCAATATTGGTATGGCATAAGTATTTATAGCTTTTGTCTTGTTTCTTGCTGTCAATTCTGTTTTCAGTACTTTTGTTAGTCTTTGTCTATATTTTTCTTTTAGTTCTTCTTTAATATTTGTATTATCTATTCCTATTTTTTGTCTGTATCCTAGATATTTATAGGCATCTGTTTTTTCCATCGCTTCTCCGCAGTCGCTGTGGTTATCCAAAAGTAATCTTCTTGTTTAGTGTGTGTTCCCTTGACTATGCTATTTTTCTTACATTTGTCTGTTCCGAAAGCCATATTTATATCATTGCTGAACACTTCTGTTATCTTTAGTAATTGGTTGAGTTGTTGATTTATTGCTGCCAGTAGTTTCAGATCATCCATGTATAGCAAATGTGTGATTTTGTGTTGGTATGTTCCAGTAATATTATATCCATAATTTGTATTATTTAGCATGTTGGATAGTGGGTTCAGAGCAAGGCAGAACCAGAAAGGACTTAATGAGTCTCCTTGGTATATTCCACGCTTAATCTGTATTGGCTGTCATGTGATATTATTTGAATTTGCTTGGATATTAAATGTGGTTTTCCAATTTTTCGTTACTATGTTTAGGAACTGTATCAATTTAGGATCTACGTCGTATATTTCCAATATTTGTAGTAACCATGAGTGGGGTACACTGTTAAAAGCTTTTTGGTAATTAATTTATGCGTAATGTAGCGACCTTTGTTTAGTTTTAGCGTGATATGTCACCTCTGCATATATTACCAGTTGCTCTTTACATTCTCGTGCTCCTTTGCAGCAGCCTTTTTGTTCTTCATTTATAATTTTGTTCTGTGTTGTATGTGTCATTAATTTCTGTGTAATGACTGAAGTTAATATTTTGTGTATTGTTGGTAGGCATGTTATGGGGCGATATTTTGCTGGGTTTGCTGTGTCTGCTTGATCTTTAGGTTTCAGATAAGTTATTCCATGTGTAAGTGTATCAGGGAATGTGTGTGGGTCTGCAATGTAACTGTTAAATAATTTAGTTAGATGTGAATGTGTTGAGGTGAATTTCTTTAGCCAGAAATTTGCTATTTTATGTTTTCCAGGGGCTTTCCAATTGTGAGTAGAATTAATTGCTTGGGTGACTTCATGTTGCAAAATTATCACTTCAGGCATTTGTGGTATCATCTTGTACGTATCTGTTTCTGCTTGTATCCACCGTGCATGCCTGTTATGTTGTACCGGGTTTGACTATGTTGCTCCAGAAGTGTTCCATGTCTGTTATGTTTGGTGGATTGACTATTTTAATGTTTGTGTTATCTATTGTCTGGTAAAATTTCTTTTGGTTTGTGATGAATGTTTGGTTTTGTTTCCTTCTATTTTCACTTTTTTTGTATCTTCTAAGTCGTTTGGCTAATGCTTCTAATTTCTGCTTCTTTTCATCTAATTGCTCTATCACTTCTTGTTGTGAGATTTTACCTAACCTTTTTCGTTTTTTTTCTGACATTTCATTTCTTAAAAAATTGTGTTACCTGTCCGATGTCTTTTCTCAGTTTTTCTATTCTGATCTGTAGCCTGTGTTGCCATGCTGGTTTTGTGAGTTTCTTCTGTGTGTTGGTTGGTTCTGATCTCTGCCTAGTGTGTATATTTAGTGTAGAGAGTGCTCCTATATAAACCAGTAGTTGTAACTCTTCCATAGTTGTGTTTTCATTTACTTTGTTGTGTATGATTGTGTTGATAGTTTTTATTGTTGTTTCGACTTGTGGGTTATTTGGCGGTCTATGCAAGAATGGTCTAATGTCTGTATTTGTGTCTTTGTATTTTATATATGTCAGCTGAAACTTTTCTTCTATATCTAACATGTGTGTCATTTCGTGTTCTATTTGTGCTTGTTCTGGTGGCTGTCTTAAGATTTCGTTTTCCTCTGATTGTTTAATTGATGCGTGTTGTTCTTGGTTTGCTTGCTCTGGGATGTTTGAGTCCATTACTGTATCTTCTTCTTCTTCTGATTGCACATTATTTTGTTCCAGTATTTGTTGTACTTGTTGTTTGATGTTTTCTAATTCTGACTGGGGTATCCTGTTATTTTTTATTAGTACACGGATCTGATTAGCCAGTTGTTGTTCTGTTAAAAATTTTAATTCTGGGTATCTGGTAATAAATGTTGTGTATACTTGTGATCTGTATCCAGTTGTGTTGGTTCCTAAGTTGGTTGCTTGGCAATAACAGAACATGAGGTGTCGGTTAACTTCATCTGACCATCTCATCCTCTGTCTTTGTTTTCCTTCTAGGGTGGTTGCAGGAAGCATATCCTGCAAAACACCTCTATTTGGATTGAGATAATTTTCCGTGTGGCTAGCAGTGTCGTTACCATTGTGGACGGGCGTAGGGTTCAAGCGTCGTCCCCGACCATGACGGCGCTTGCCCGAGGCTTCTTTAGTTCTGTCCTGAACCAACTAATCACACTAAAAGGGGGTTAGCCCTATTAGTGATTTGTTCTTTTCGTCGACTTTTACGACTGGCAGAACATACCGAAGGCCTATCCCGGCCGATTGGCAGGGCGGTTCTAGGCGCTTCAGTCCGGAACCGCGCGACCGCTACGGTCGCAGGTTCGAATCCTGCCTTGGGCATGGTTGTGAGTGATGTCCTTAGGTTAGTTAGATTTAAGTAGTTGTACGTTCTAGGGGACTGATGACTTCAGATGTTAAGTCCCATAGTGCTCAGAGCCATTTGAACCATTATTATTATTATTATTATTATTATTATTATTGTTATTTGAAGGTTTTGTAATATCTTCGGTATGTGTCGTTCTTTGTCGAGTTTAAGGGACGACCTTATTCCCTTAATCTGGTCAAGCTAAATAAGCAATAAATAAATAACGTACCCTCTGCCACATCGCAGTGTGATTTGCCCTAGTATAGACGTAGGAAAACGTATAAAGAGTTACTTTATTGACTTTAGTGAGGCTATAAGCCGGATAATATATATGGGAAGTTAAAACTGTGTGTTGGACTCTCTGTGTAAAGAATTTAACTGTCAGCGTCAACCCTGACATTGTGGATAAGCGGAACTGCTCGACATGTTCTTTCTCCTGGAGGTTTAGTCTCACAACACTGGGGGAAGAGCCTCTGCAGAGATGATAAGGAAAAGGTCGGTTGTTTTTGGGTAAGGAGACCAGACAGCAAGGTCATCGGTCTCATCGGATTAGGGAAGGGCGGGGAAGGTAGTCGGCCGTACCCTTCGAAAGGAACCATCCCGGAATTTGCCTGGAGCGATTTAGGGAAATCACGGAAAACCTAAATCAGGATGGCCGGACGCAGGATTGAACCGTCGTTCTCTCGAATGCGAACCCAGTGTCTAACCACTGCGCCACCTCGCTCGGTATAAGGTAAAGGGACGAGCCCGAAACAAGGCGAAGCTCCCAGTCAGTCCGTAGTGTGCACAGGGATGAAGTAACTGATCGTAACAGAAGACCTGCGAACTACGGAATCCGGATTCTAATACTTCCATATAGTTTCGTCATATGCAATCAAAAGGCTAGTGATACGACTCGAACAACTATATAGTTAAAAGAAAGACATGGTTGCAAGACACACCCCCGAAAAATGACTACTTAATCGAGAAATAATACTCATAATTTCTCCCAGAATAAACAGAAAGAGAACGTGTATGAAAGACGTAATCCAACTACAAACGCAAAGTAAAGGCCTACCCAAAAAAAAAACTAACCAACAAACACCAAAGACTTCATCCCATTCAGCTGTATCAATACTACAAACCAAACCATAGAAACAAACACCCACCGCCAGAATGACCCATTGGAAACAACACGATCCCCATACGAACAATCGGTTTTTCATATAAGTAGCGCTTTCACGTAGTCACATTAGCAAAAAACAGCTAAATATTTGTAAAAACCAAAGTTATAAGCACCACTATTCGTTTCGTCCACAATCATGTGAGCTATGCGCTTAGGTTCCTGCCTTACCTCAACCTCAACAATCGTGCCACGTGACAGAAACGGCCAAATAAGTGTAAGAAACAAGATGATAATTAGAATCACTAATCGTTTCACTCGCAACAGTTCAAATTGTGCCCATAAGTTCCTGCCTAATCTTAGCCTCGAAAATCGTGCCTAATATAAAAAAAAATCAAATATTTGCGGGAAAAGATAAAAATACAATCGTTACTATTTTCTTGGTCTCTGATTTAAGCCGTGCTGTCAGGTTCTGCTCTAACCAATCCCTCGTACATAAAGACATCTGGAATAAACAGCATAGTTTACTGACATCATAGAATGATTTTACTAGCTTCTAAGACACTTACAGGTCACATTTAATCTGCAACGTAAGCTCATGACCTCACACAGGACTTCATGGGTCGAAGCAGACAGATGATGACTGTGCGCTTGACCCAGTTTTTCCAGTCTCCTATAAACAGTTAGTGTCAGTATTTTGCGACCGTCACTTACTAAACTGGTAATTTGGAAATATTCTCACCTGGCTGGCGACGGCCACACGGCAGAAACTACACGAGATGTCCGGGAAGGAGGGCGTCGACCACGGACCCTGTGTCTGTGCTGTCTCCAGGCAACGACGCAACACTCGCCGGCGACAGCAGTAATGGACGCGGTGCGCTCGTAGGTTTTTTACCACATATTTTACCACAGAACATTTATTTCGTCGGCAATAATACATCCACATCTGACCTTGATTGCTGTAGAATTTGACTGTATCTTCATTCTGAATCGAAGTGTATAGTGGTGTGAAACTCTGACAGATTTAAACTGTGTACCCGACATGGACGCGAATCTGGAGCGTTATCTACCACAGATAATACTCACAACTTACCAGCTATAACGAACTGAGTAAAAAAATTCATTCTGCCAGTACCTCGCACGTAGTTTACATACGTATCAGTTGCAGAAAGAATGCCGGCCGCTGTGGCCGAGCGGTTCTAGGCGCTTCAGTCTGGAGCCGCTGGGGCGCTACGGTCGCTGGTTCGAATCCTGCCTCGGGCATGGGTATGTGTGATGTCGTTAGGTTGGTTAGGTTTAAGTAGTTCTAAGTTCTAGGGGAATGATGACCTCAGAAGTTAAGTCCCATAGCGCTTAGAGCCATTTGACCATTTTTTTGCAGAAAGGATGTATTTCTCAGTATGAACTATTTATGATTTAGTGTCAGCAGCACTATTAGTGGATTTTCTGAGGCTGCTGTTGACAGCAGGAAAATATTGTACGAGGGCTATCCACAAAGTTCATTACGTTTTCGTTTGTGTCCGTTAGGGGCGGGGCTAGCGCGGCCATCTTGGTGTCATGGCATTCCGCCGCTCAGTCGGCATCCTGCCGTGCTAGTGAGAGGTTCGTGCTGCACTTCGTTGAGTTACTGTGACAGTTTGAAATAGCGTTAATTGAAAATGCCGCGAAGTGTGAAGTGCGTGCTGTAATAAGGTTTCTGACTGCAAAAAATTGTACACCAATAGAAATATATCGGCAGCTTTGTGAAGTGTATGGGGACAACATAATCACTGAAGGTGGAGTGCGTCAATGGGTCATAAAATTTAAAAATGGCCGAACTAACGTTCAGAACGAAGAGCGAAGTGGAAGACCCAGCATACTGACTGCCGAACTTGTCGAAAAAGTCGATGCCGCGGTCCGTGAAAACCGTAATTCCACAATAACGGAACACTCTATGAGTTTTCCACAAATTTCACGAAGTTTGTTGCACGAAATCATTACCGAAAAGCTAGGTTACCACAAATTTTGTGCAAGATGGATACCAAAAATCTTGACAGAGATTCACAAAAATCAGAGAATGGCTGCAGCGTTAACTTTTTTGGACGCTTACGAGAAAGATGGCGACTCATTACTCGATCGCATCGTCACTGGTGACGAAACATGTGTTAAGCATGTGAACTGCGAGACAAAATTGCAGTCAATGCAGTGGGGGCACACAAATTCCCCCCCAAAACCCAAGAAATGCATGCAGACAATGTCGGCACGGAAGTTAATGGCGACTGTCTTTTGGGACAGAAAAGGTGTGATTTTTGTGGATTTCCTGGAAAGAGGCACTACAATAAACTCTCAAAGGTATTGCCAAACTCTGCACAACCTCAGAAGAGCAATACAAAACAAGCGCAGGGGAAAGTTGGGCTCAAAGATCTTGCTGATTCACGACAACGCCCGGGCCCACACGGCAAATGCCACTCGTGAAGTGCTCGAAGCTTTTATGTGGGAGTTGTTTCCTCATCCGCCGTACAGTCCCGACCTGGCGCCGAGCGACTTCCACTTATTCCCAGCAATGAAGAAGTGGTTGGCTATGCAGCGTTTTGATGACGACGCACAGCTTCAAGAAGAGGTAACCACATAGTTGAAGGCGCAGGCGGCCGAATTTTACGACGAAGGAATTTCCAAGCTCGTCCATCGCTACGATAAGTGCCTTAATTTAAATGGCAACTATGTAGAAAAGTAGTATTTAAGTGTGGCTTTCATCTATATATAATAAAAAAATTTCCAATACTTTATTTTTAATTCCAAAATGTACCTTGTTGATAGCCCTCGTACGATAGTGCAGAACGACGCACACGCGCACGCGCGCACGCGCACGCACGCACGCGCGCACGCGCACGCACGCACGCACACACGCGCACACGCACACACACACATCTTTACAAGATCAGCAATAAACTACTGCGCCTGTCACATCGTCTGAATATTTAAGAATGGCGACTCACTACTCACTACTTCCTCCGTCTTTACAAATGGTTCAAATGGCTCTGAGCACTATGCGACTTAACTTCTGAGGTCATCAGTCGCCTAGAACTTAGAACTAATTAAACCTAACTAACCTAAGAACATCACACACATCCATGCCCGAGGCAGGAGTCGAACCTGCGACCGTAGCGGTCACGCGGCTCCAGACTGAAGCGCCTTTAACCGCACGACCACACCGGCCGGCTGTCTTTACAAGATCAGCAATAAACTACTGCCCCTGTCACATCGTCTGAATATTTAAGAATGATACCAGGGCATAAAATATGTAGAGCACGTAAAATCAGTGGAAGGTAGGGCGAGTTTTCACTTCAACTGTCAGCTCGGTATTGCGCGTAGGGCTCAAGTATTCAGTTTGACTGAATACTTTGAAAGCATCTGGTTCTCCCCATTTCGAACACCACCTCTTTGATTTAACTGGTCCATGAGAGAAGCATAAAAGTGTTCTATAACTTTGCATTACAGAAGAAAATAAGATTCATTAGCTGTAGTCTGAGAATGTGTACCTAACGGTCGGCCAGCTACTCGAACCATATTGTTTAGTCCCTGGCTCGTGCCGCCTTCCGTAGCAGTTGACCGCGAGAATAAATCCGTACCTTAATCGTAGACTGGGTTATCCTATTCTCACCTCAAAAATTTTTTCGGTAAATGTTGTTGCTGGTTTCGTTAAGGAACACGGTTAATTGCAGATCAGAATTCCTGCGAAAAAAGAACTGCAATTATGTGTTCTTATCTTATTGAATGAGTGATTTAACTAGAATTGATTCCACGCTAGCCATCGTACCTCACTGAGGAACATGATGGATGAGTATAAAGAGCTACGAGAAAAACAAAACATATTTCCTGATAGCTGCACAGATAACCAAGAAAGACATCAAGGAACCATTGTCAAAAATACCTCATTGCCTTCTGACGTATTCGTAATGCATTCGCAATAGCCTACACGAGAACAGCCGTGCTTGTTTCAACCGTGAGTTTGCTAACCATCACAAGTTATTCAATCTCCTAGTTCCGGCTCTGCATTAGAGCCACCCGTATCGGAAGTCCAGCAAGGTTGAACTGCAAATACGTAGTAAAGATAGAATGTGTGTCGTGATTGTAGAAGAGTTTCTTATGTTTTACGTGATTGCTAGTTTATATCATTAATTACGGTCTTAAGATCAGTGGGTGCTAAAAATTGCATTAAGCATATATTTTGCCAAGCGGTGAGCCACAACCCGTAAATAAGTCATGTTTAAGAACCACCCATAGCTGCCGATGAATTAGACTTAAAAGTGCTGTTCTCGCGCTAGAATTTAATCTGACTACATTCTGTTAGCTTAATGTGTAACAAACACGCCTAATAGATCAATTTTTCGCACTCCTGCTTCCCGCCACCATTAGGCTAAGACATGTGCAGTATCGCCTACAGCAAAAACGATTACGCGATAAGTCACACAAATCTGAAGGCTGTAAATTCAACTAAATACTTAAGGATTACAATTACAAATATCCTAAACTGGAAACATCACATAGATAATGTTGTGGGTAGAGCAAACCAAAGACTGCGATTCATTGGCAGAATACTTACAAGGAGCAACAGGTCTACTAAACAGATTGTTTATACCACGATTGTCCGCCCTATTCTGGAGTATTGCTGTGCGGTGTGGAATCCGCATCAGGTGGGACTGACGGATGACATCGAAAAAGCACAAAAAAGGCGACTCGTTTTGGATTATCGCGAAATAGAGGAGATAGTGCCTCAGACATTATACGTGAATTGGAATGGCAATCATTAAAACAAAAGAGTTTTTCGTTGCGAAGGGATCTTCTCATGAAATTTCAAGCACCAGTTTTCTCCTCCGATTGCGAAAACATTATGTTGGCACCTACCTACATAGGGAGAAATGGTCATCACGATAAAATAAGAGAAATCAGGGCTCGCACAGAAAAATTTAAGTGCTCGTTTTTCCCGCGGGCCGTTCGAAAGTGGAAAGGTAGACAGACAGCTTGAAGGTGGTTCATTGAACCCTCTGTCAGGCACTTTATTGTGATAATCACGTAGCTGTAGATGTAGAGACGCGCGGTGAACACTACGTGGTTTTGAAATCCTGATGCCGTCTCAGAAAACATTGTGCTGAGGCCTACACGGTGTTACAGGAGACCTATTGAGTGTCTGTCCTTCCATGCAAAACAGCCCGAAGTTGGTCTGAGTTGTTTAAAGAAAGAGAAGTGTTGAAAAAAGGAAGGTGGAACCAGTGCTCAAGTTACTGCACTTACTGGAGAAATCATAGACTCCGCTGCTGTCTCTGTGAGAAAGGGTTTCCGAATAATATTAAGAACGCTTTCTGAAATATTGAAAATTTCATTGCCTGACACACAAGAGTTGGTGACACAAAATTTACAAGTGAGACGTGTCTGAAAGTGGTGGATCCCAAGACTGTTGATTCCCGAACAAAAGGGAAGTTGGTGTTAGGGTCCGGAGTTTCTTACAAAGGTAATCACTGGTGACGGAACTTGGCTACATCATTTTGATGCTGAGATCAAACGGCGAACACAGTGTTGAAATCTCCTTCACTAATCACCAAAAAAAAAGTGGTTGTTTCTGATGAAAAAGTTTTGGTCATCTCATTTCTTGGTCTTCGTGGTACGGTTTATCAGAATATTGTACGTGCTCACCCATCAGTAACAGGACATATGTAGTGAAGTCCTGAAAACCTTTGAAGTCCATACCCGGAAAGCTGGCTGGATGCTGCACAACGATAATGCACAGCCGCATATAGGAGTTGTCGTTACTGTACATCTTGCAAAAATCAGCGTGAAGTCCATACCTCACCCTCCATATAGTCCTGATTTATCGCGGTGTTACTTATTTCTATTCCTTAAACTGAAGAAACGCTTTAGTGGGAGACGTCTTTGAATTATCATTAGCAATAGTGAAGGCTGCAGAGGCGATTCTCAAGGACCTTTTATAAAATTTTGTACAGCATGCCTTTGCAGACTGGCTGAAACCCTTGGACACGTGCATCACATCCAGTGGAGACTACTTTGAGAAGGAAAATCATAATTATGACCGGGAGTAAAGATATGTTTTTAGGGAAGCGGATTATTCTTTACTGAATATTCGCCGTCTTTTTCACTACCAGTTTCAATTAATCATTATTAAGTAACGTCAAATTAATTACATAAGCCTGTATGGTATCGTACTTACTGTGGTAAAATAAAAACTCCTTCGTCACTAAAACTGACGTCAACAATAAAATGCATTAACAGTTAAACAACGTTAGTACACGTTCTGTATTCAGGTACCATGCTCCTCTGTGGAGTGTATCCTGCATACTGTAATTCTTTGACGCCAGAGTAAGAACGTTGCCATACAGGCCGATGGAATAATTTTATAGTACGTGATGACATTGGTCGGAACTAGTACTGAATAAAAGTTTGTCCAATTAGCTTCTCTTGATGGGTCTTAAATAAGACTCTGAATAAAAACATAAAATCGAAGTAATGGGAAATTTATTTCGCGGGCTTTTTACAACCCATTTTCAAATTTCTATGTTATGGGTGCATATTCCAGTTGTACGTTGTCATTGTCAGCTGTTTTGAAGGTTTAGTTTATTGTTGACAGTCGAAAAGATTATACGTCTTCTAGAGCATTCGGCGAATTTTTACTTTCGAAAAAGATGGATTAAAGAATTTGCATTAAATTTTGCTTGGAAATGAAATAAAGTTCAGCACCGCATTCGAAATGTTGACTGTGGCTTCCGGCGAATCTACTACGAGTAAGGCAAGAGTTCGCGAGTGGTATAAAAGTTTCAAAGAGGATCGAGAAGATGTTGAAGACGACGATCGCCAAGGGCGCCCACGCACATCAGTTACTGAGGACGACGTAGAAGTAGTAAAAGAAATCAGCCGAATCACCATCAGAGAAGGTGCTGATGATGACGGCATACACTTTGCCACATGCTAAGCAATTTTATTTTCTTCAGAGTTTTGGGCATGACACGTGTAGCAGGGAAGCTTATTTCGGAATTGTTAAATGTCGATCAAAAACGGCGACGCGTAGATATTACCAATTCAAGTCAACAACGATTCAGAACTTCTAAAGAAGATTATACCAGGTGAAGAAACATGAGTATACGGATATGACGTCGAAACCAAGGCCCAAACGTCTCAATGGAAGGCCTGAAGAGCCGAAACCGAAAAAAAGACAAATCCGATCATATGTGAAGGTTCTTCTCCCTGCTTTCTTCTATGAGATAATGCATCATGTGTTGTTGCCTTATGGGTGCACGGTCAGTAAAGAATACTACCTAGAAGTTATGCGCCGTTTGCACGAAGCAGTCAGAAGAAAACGACCAGGATTGTGGCAGAACCACTCGCGGAAATAGCATCACGATAATGCTCTCACTCACACGTCAGTACTCTTTCGTGATTTTGTGGCAAAAAACAAAAGCCGCTATGTCTCCTCAGCCATCGTATTCTCGGGACAGCAAGGAGCTGAACACCGCAATGAAACGTTTATATCACTCGTGAACTCTTGTCTCACTCATAGTGCATTCACCAATAGCCATAGTCAGCATTTCGAATGCGATGCTGAACTTTATTCCATTTTCAAGCAAAGCTTAATGCAAATTCTTTGATCCATCTTTTTCTAAAGTTAAAATTCGCCGAGCACTAGCACAATTGTTATATCCGAGGGGGGAGTACTTTGAAGGGGACAATGTTGATATTGATGAACATTCTTTAAGAAAATCAAATTCCCCTTACTTTTTGATCATATTTCGTATAATACGTAATTCTCGCGGTCGAAGACTGTAAACATTATCCAATTCAAAGTGTCCGTATCGCTGTATCTACACTGCAACCACGTCACACTTTACCAGTGTGCGGCGTGTGTCCCCGTTGAGATGGCTACAACGTACTAAATCAGACAAGAGACCTTAAGGACAAACTTACGTGACGAAGCACAGCGACAGGTAATGCGTATACAAATACGACCATAGGTTCCTGAAACCGAGCGAGGTTGCGCAGTGGTTAGCATTCAGCACTCGCATTCGGGAGGATGATGGTTCAAATCCCTGTCCCAGCATCCAGATGTAGTTTTTCCATGATTTCCCTAAATCTCTCCAGGCAAATGGCGGGATGGTTCCATTGAAAAGGGCAACCGGTTTCGTTGTCCACCCTTCGGTAGTCCGAGCTTGTACTGCATCTCTAATCAACGCGCTGTCGACGGGACCTTAAACCCTAATCTTCCTCCCTTCCGGAAAGCTGAAAAGGTGAATACTGCTGCCCTGGACTGCGCTGCTGGGACTGTTGGTGGACAGGTGCATGGACGAGCAGCACGCGCACGTGCCGCGTGCCGCGTGCTGCCACCCACACCTCTGTGCGCTTCATATCGCGTGAGAACGTGTCACAGGGGTCTGCGACTCATAACCCATATAATTTTGTGGTGGAAACATTTTCGCAATGAAATGCAATATGAGCACACGGAACAAAACATGTGTAACCCCCCAGGAGACACCATGCTAACCGTCTGACATCACTTCCAGTTGCGATAACGGCCTAACTTCGGCGATGAAGGGCGTCCATCATTCTTCAGATACTTCATATGACGCTGAAGCCACTCGTTGATTATTACGTCCCACAGACCAACCAAAGTGCGGAGATGTGGACTGGTAAAAGTTTCATCCACTGTTCCAAATAGCTAAAGACCAGGCGCGGCTCGTGGGTTCCTGATGGGGAAGACTGCGACATTTATCAATCGGAACTAATCTAGACCTCGGGTTACGCTAATGATCTGCAATGGAATTACGACAAAGATTTCAGGAGGGGGGAGGGAGGGGGGCGAACAATATCACGCTCTAGCCAAACGTTTACATACTGTATCTTCTTTTGTTTCATGATCAACTACGAGATAACAACAAAAGCTAACTCCAAGATAAAACCTGTAGGTAGCTTACTTATCCCCCAACTTCACACTTTCCGACAATTTACAGCAACAAATCGTACTAAAAGACGCATTTTGGAGAGATCTTTAATGCAGTGTATGTTAGATTCGCTGCTTGCTTCAATTTTTTTGGTATTTTGATTTCTAATCTTCAGATGTTTAATGTTTTGTTCACTCGAACCGTAGTGTATGAGTTCGCGTGACGAAACATTGATGTTTCCACGACGCCACGAATCTTGTGCTGGGATAGGTTGACCTAAGCAACCGAGCTACTGCCATGGAAATTTACAAATCATACATTTTATACTTGTATATTACAAAAATACGCATTTTAAGTGATGCAGTGCACCAACCACTCAGCTGCATTGTACATTGCTCTGTTAAAATTGTATGTATGCTCTTTCATGGATTTAAATTGTTTTAGTTCTTGATTCATGTTCACATCAGGTCTAGACGCACCAAGTTCTTTCACTTCCATCCTGCCTGCATGTTCCAGAGTTTTACTAGATAAAGTGCACACTGAACTGATAGTGTGTTGTTTTCGAACTCTTGGTATGCTGCTGTTATTCGCAAGAAAGTAAAACTCACTAAACTGATGCATAATACACTCGCAAAGGGAGACGTGACGATAATAACCCGCAGTCAGCAAGCAAGGAAACTAAAGTAACGGGACATATTTCGAGCAAGGGCTATAATTAGCGCATCTTTCTCTCCAATCATTCGTGAAACTCTCGCTAGGTGGTGATAAGTTACCGTACTCAAGTGCACTTGGCGACACGTTTCCAAACTTATTCTAGCCGCAGGTAGAACAGCAAGTGGTAGAAACAAAAAAAATGTCAAACACTTTCGAAACAATAACATAAGAAGTCAATTAAAGATGCATCAAAGCATAATAAAGATATACAAAGACAGAGATTCGATAGCGAAGTTTCAGCAACTCTGTTCATTCCCTTTTGACGTAAGCAGTGGAATGTGAAAAGTGTATGTAGGTTGTTAGGACACCGTTGGGCTGAAACACCAGAGCCTTCGGAGCTGTATTCGCAGGAAACTACGCTCCCAGGCCTTCGCTACATAGAGCTAAGGACGATTTCAAGGCGCAGCCTTAAGACTAGCTGCTGCATATTCGAAAAAAAAAGCTTTGCATCATATATCAGCAGTTCCAAAAACGGGAAATATGCTAATGCATTCTGATGATTTAAATTCTGTAATACGTTATATATAAATTTATTTTAGTAAATATTTTAGGGCTGCCCTAATTAAGAACCACACGTGACACAGACATTTTCTATGGGACTGAGATCTGGAAATTTAGCGGACCAGTCGAGCTGTGGCAGGGCGTCTTGAGCGAATGGTAGTGAAACCAGGTATGTGTGCGTGTAGCCCCAACATCTTGGCTGAGGCGAGTATCCACAGCATACTCATCAGGAAGGTGTGGAAGGAAGGACGACATTTGGTCACCAAGTATGTTGAAATAATATCGTTGGTGATGTTCACGTCAATGAGTTGACCCAAGTACGAAAAACACCCTTAAAGCATCAGAACCACGGCTGAATTACCGTCTCCATATGCTCCAGACCAAAATCCTCGTCGGTCCGTTCGTACTCTCGACGCTTTCTATCTTTCGAAGATAGGCAAAATCACGACTCGTTGGACCACAGTGCACGCCTCCAGTTACTCACTGTCAAGTTATTGTATTTCCTACACTGAAGATCTGCAGCTGAGTGTGCCATTGTATGCAACGGTCTTTAGCAATGAAAGTGTGGAGACGGGTACATCGCGGAATTTCTCTTCGTAGCGTTCGCACGGAAGCTGGTAGAGATGCGCCAGTATTCAGTGACATAACAAATCAGACAACTTCATCCACCGTAGTCATCGACGCGTCGAAACACAATAGCTCCTTTGTGCCATTGTGTCACGCCTCCGTGTCGATCGCTCTTACTGCGCTCTTTCCTTAGACCCCATTGGGATACACATACCTCTTCGATGCCATGACTTCATAACGGATCACGGTTTACTTATCAGGACTTACCTAGAACATTACTGTTAGGCCAACGGCCTACCGTTATGGCCAATTTTATGTATGCTTACACAGGGTTTTCCATGTGGAATGGTCAGTATTCAGGGATGTGACAGAAACGACCATTCGAAGCAAAAAGACTCCAGTAAACATGAGCTCCAAAATACATACCTCAAGATCTGTGAACACTTGCTCATCTTCGCTCACATTTCTACTACTAAATTGCTTCTGATCACTTGGGCTTGACATAGCAAAGATGAACAAATGCTTATAGCTCTTAAGGTATGCGATTAAGGGCCCATGTTTACTGGAGGTTTTTTTGTTGTTGTTGTTGTGAATGAGTGTTCCTGTCACATTCCTGAATATTGACCATTCATCATGGGTCACGTAGTATGTATGAAAACGTCGCAGAACTCAAGTGACGGTGCCTTCCATGAGGCCGGCGGACTTTGGAGTACTGCAGTTGGCCGATGGCAGTGTGCTCTAAGACAGCGAATCGATAATACGGCGGCAGCAAAGGAGCGCACGACTACGCTCGCTGAAGACATGAAGTGGCGTATAATTACGTTATATGCTCAGCTCATACTTGTATTGTGTAGCGTGAAGTTCAGCGCACCAGGCAAAGGCTCATATAACACTGACTGAAACTGAACTCAAAACATCAAGTAGATACAGACTGTCACAACAAAAGAAATGCATCGGTGTATATTGATCCGTAATATCTTAAAATTTGTGACGTAATTGCATTTTTCTCTTTTGTAACTGGTGGTCATTGAAGTTCTTTACATGACGAGATGGTTTAGTATGTAGTATTTCCCCCTGAACGATATTTTATTAGTGTGTGAGAAATATTTACGTGAAAGACTATTTTTTTTAAAGGATTTCATCTTGCTTTCAGCTGTTAGAATTTTATTTAGTGACTGTAATTTCGACATTAAGACGTTTTCAAGCATCTACAAAACGTAAAGAAAACAATTTACAGTGGGATTAACAATAGGTACAACAAACTTCGTAGTTTTTTAGACTTTCATATCCTGTACTTACAAGATTTTGACATACAGGCAGAGATAACAACGTATATGCAAAACTGCAGGGTAACACTCGTCTCTCAATACTTCCTGCAAACCTGACGTCATTTTGATGTCACGCATAATATCGACTACCGCAGGAAGTGCTATCGACTTTAGTTAGCGTTCGATGTGGGCCTCTCTCGCATGGGTAGCATCTCTCACATGTCGTTAGCGCCAGAAAACGCCAGCCGGAAACGCCATTGGTTTGAAGGAGGACTTGTGAGATGTTACCCGAGAAATATTTGTGACGAGGAACAGTGTCAATGTTATTGTTCACGTTTCACTCGCAGCAATTTAAACTGTTCTCTAACCATACACTCTGAAATCCCCACATGTTCAGAAATAAACAGCCAAATGTTTACACCATCTTTCGTTCTCTAATCAGATAGAAATTTTAAATAACATTGAATATTGCATACATACTTGTATTACATTCATAAGTAAGTCACAGAATGCGTTAACACGAAGATGTAAAAAAACATATTAGTATGTAGTGAGATGAGAACGTATGTTCTTAAACACTGAAAACCACTACATTATCCATTACGCTAGAGGCGATTCGTGTGATGTTTGTTTTAAGTGTCTGTTATCACAGCATCCACTGAAAGCTTACATTGTTGGTGCGTTATTAACTAACATTTCATAATAAGGGGGACGTGTTTGCGATGTATTTTGAGTGCACCGTTGCCTTAAAATGTCATACAGCAAGTTAAAATGCAAAATAACTAAATATACCAAAATAAGTATGTCACCTGCCGTATAGATTGCCGATATTGCGTTGGACCTCTCGTACGGCGCCAAAATAACGACACGATTGGAAGGAAGTGATATAAGGCGACTGTTAGCAAAAACTGCACGTCAAAGAACAATCGCAGCACGTGAAATGGAATATCGACTAATATCGCTGAGTAGTTGTTCTTTGAAGAACAGGAAGTTTCATGGTTGTCTTTGATGTGCAGTTATCAGTATTACTTTATTATTTCTGCCTATATATCAAAACCTTGTAAAGCAGAGATATGAGTGTAAAAAAACTACAAAACTAGTTGTACCTAATGCCCACTGTAAATTGTTCTCATTGCATTGTACACTGAAGAGTCAAGAAACTGGTACACCTGCCTAATATCGGGTAGGGCCACGGTGAGCATGCAGAAGTGCCTCAACACGACGTGGCATGGATTCGACTAATGTCTGAATTAGTGCTGAAGGGAATTGATACCATGAATGCTGCAGGTCTGTCCATAAATCCGTAAAGTACGAGGGGGTGGAGATCTCTTCTGAAAAGCACGTTGCGAGGCATCCCAGATATAGTCAATAATGTTCATGTCTGGGGAGTTTAATGGTCAGTGGAAGTGCTTAAACTCAGAAGAGTATTCCCTGAGCCACTCTGTAGCAGTTCTGGACGCGTGGGGTGTCGCATTGCCCTGCTGGAATTGCGCAAATTATAACACTCCACTCTGCTACTGCTATACCTTAACCTCAAAACTGGAGGCAGTTTGCAAAACAGGATTATTTTGTTATAGCAATTATGGTATAAAGCAGCAGAGCAGTGTTACCCTCTGAGAGGAATTTTGTTATGTTGACCGAGTTGTTCCTAACGGAAGTGGCTTATCGGAAATGGAAGTCAAAATTACGTACATATTGGAATAGTAACAAACAAAATTTTGCCTAGCTATATTGTTTACAGAATAAGGGAAACGGTCGCCAGCCTAATTAGGCAAGAGAAAGATTAATGTTCTCGTTTATGAAAGTAGGTATAAGTAACTATAATGGACAAACACAACCTAGACTTAGCCACACGCGAGTGCAATGAACTCTGACACACATATGTTTTAAGAGTGAAGCTAACAACTGGAGCAGCACAAACTATTTGCAAAAATTATAAGAGATACCGAAACACCCTATTACTTTCAGGCTTACATAAAGTGAAAGATCTTTATAACATTACTATTAACATGCACTTATAATACACAAGATACACAAACACTTAGCAAACTTGAATATATAATGTTCAACAACTGCAGCTTTCTCACTTTTACTACAGCGAAACACAATACTGACCGAATTGCAAGAACTGACTCACCTTTAAGAATTTACTGCAGACAATAATGTGATCGTTTGCCTTATAAGCCTCAGTCTTAAGAACTTTTAATATTGAAGTTAGCAGCAACACTTTAAATAGCAGTTTTAATAGGAAGATTATTTTGAGCAAATAACATTTACTGTAACTCACTCTATTGCCACATTAACTTTAACTTTCCCTTTACTAAGTTCAAGAGGCATTAATTAGCAAAACTCTAGGCTTTAATTTCTTTTAGTAAGGACACTCGGATATCACTTTAGCTCAAACGGAGAGGAACCTGAGAGGTGTTATGATGAGGAGAAAATCAAGGTTGGTACATAAATTTAGATATAAATTACCTTATATTTGAGCACAATAACACATCCATTAAGCTGATCCTTCACTGTACATCATTATAGTATTGCTTTACAGTGATTGCGCAACGTGGTGGCAACTGCATGTTGGTAGGTGGATTCGCAGATTGAATTGCTGGACTCTGTTATTTCTTGGTGGCGACGACAGATACAAATTCCAGAATAGTTCCAGCTAATTATCCATCCATCCGAGGCCTTAGAAAGAAGCAAGAAAAGCCTCTCTCGGAATCAGCACAATATGCACACTTTGCATAGCAGTGCACAGTTTGGTAGCTCATCTCCGACCGGTGGCTCGTCCCCGACTGACTGCTCGTCCCCGACTGACTATCAGTTCCACCTTTTCCACCTAGGCCAACAACAATTTGCGCGCGCTACACAGTTCCGTTCCCGAGGGGAAACACTACACCTTTTACATACAAACTAACTAGGAACCCTAAGTGAGGATCAGCAGTTTACATAACAGTAAACAATAATTTTAAACAAACAGAACATTTGCACATATAGACATTTCTACTAAAAATTATTCACACAAAATTACAATTATATATAGTACGTTTTGTTCACTCCAAATGAGACAAAGAGTTTAAATGAAATATATGCTACACAGCATAGAACCAACCCATGACACCAAAGTTTGTATAAAGAAAGCAGTACACAATTTTATGTTATCGATTTAATCACACACATTTACAGAAGATCAACAATGTGACATTAAATAAAGCAAAAGCAAAAAAAATAAATCCATACAGCATAAGAGCTGTGGTGTTACAAAATCCGTCGGACTGCACAATGGATACGAATGGATGCAGGTGATCAGACAGGATGCTTACGTACGTGTCACCTGTTAGTCGTGTCTAGACGTATCAGGGGTCCTATATCACTTGAACTGCATACGCCCTACACCTTTACAGAGCCTCCACCAGCTGAACAGTCCCTTGCTGACATGGAGAGTCCATGGGTTCATGAGGTTGTCTCCATACCCGCACACATCCATCCGCTTGATAGAATTTGAAACGATGCTCGTCCGACCAGGCAACATGTTTCCAGTCATCAACAGTCCAATGTCTGTGTTGACGGGCCGAGGCGTGGCGTAAAGCTTTGTGTCGTGCAGCCGTCAGGGGTATACGAGTGAGCCTTCGGCTCCGAAAGCCCATATCGATGGTGTTTCGGTGAATAGCGCGCTCTGGCACTTGTTGATGGCCCAGCACTGAAATCTGCAGCAATCTGCGGAAGGATTGCACTTCTGTCACGCTGAACGATTCTCTTCAGTCGTCGTTGGTCCCGTTCTTGCAGGATCTCTTTCCAGCCGGATGTTTTACCGGATTTCCGACATTCACGGTACACTCGTGAAATGGTCGTAGGGGAAAATCCGAACTTAATTGCTACCTCGGAGAAGCTGTGTCCCATCGTTCGTGCGCCGACCACGTTAAAACCCGCTTAAATTTTGATAACCTGCCATTGCAGCAGCAGTAACAGATCTAAAAAATGCGCCAGAGAATTTTTGTCTTATATAGGCGATGTCGACCGCAGCGCCGTATTCTGGCTGTTTACATACGTCTGTATTTGAATACGCATGCCTATACCAGTTTCTTTGGCGCTTCAGTGTACTACGTTTCGAAGATACTTGAAAATGGTTTAATGCCGAAATTGCAATTGCAAAATGAAATTCTAAAAAGCTGAAAGCAAGATAAAATACTTCAAAAAATTTATATAAGCTATGGAACCACTCTACAAGAAAATAATAGACTATTTATTTTGCGGAAGGGCTAGATGTTCCGTGAAAAGTTTTAGTGTAAGTAGCCGTGTATAGGAGCCTTCTCTCTACCCCATGCAGATACTAGAATATTTGAGCCCTTATCAGCTTTGAAAAGAGCAGTCACCACAGAATTTAATTTAGGCGCCTCGTGAGTGGCAGTGAAGAGGTGGAGCTCCGTTTGCGAGACCCGGGTGAGTTGTGCAGAGCGGAGTCGGGCGGCGCCGGCTGCCTCCGGCTTCCGCTGCTCGCTCAGCTGTGCCGCGTGCCCGCCGCGGAGGTCGGCTGTGACGCACCAAACGCGGACACGGGAGACGGGAGACGGCGTGGGCCCGGCGCGCCTTACAAGCGCCGGCCTTGGGCCGCCCCCGCGCCGCGCCGCGCCGCGCCGCGCGCACCCACCGCCGGCTCCAGTTGCGGCTGGACTGCTCCGCGCGCGGCCTTCGCCACTCCAACCATTGTGGCCTGTCCCTCCCCCACACTGCTCTCCGGCGCTCTACTGCAATTACATCTATGCTCCGGAAGCCACCTTATAAAGTGGTTGGTCCCAATTTCATCTCGAAGGCCTTCGCCGAACATATGCGTAGTGCCAGGAAATCACACTTTGGTGCACAGCGCGTCTACATATTCGTACATACTCCGCAAGCCATTGTATTCTGTGTTGCAGATCGTACCGTGTACCTTTTCTGTTCCGGTCCCAAACAGAGGGAGGGAAAAAGACTGTCTATGTGTCGTCCCACTTTCTCTTATCAACGTGGTCCTTAAGCGAGAAGAACGCTTGCCGGCCGAAGTGGCCGTGCGGTTAAAGGCTCTGCAGTCTGGAACCGCAAGACCGCTACGGTCACAGGTTCGAATCCTGCCTCGGGCATGGATGTTTGTGATGTCCTTAGGTTAGTTAGGTTTAACTAGTTCTAAGTTCTAGGGGACTAATGACCTCAGCAGTTGAATCCCATAGTGCTCAGAGCCATTTGAGAAGAACGCTTTCCCTCCAGGGATTCGCATTTGACTTCAAGAAGCATTCCGTAATGCTCGCGTCTTGATCAAACCTACGATTACCAAATCAGGCTACCCGCCTCTGAATTGTTTCAATCTCTTCCTTTAACTCAGCCCGATGCGGATCACAATCACTGTAGCAGAATAGGTCTATTAGTATCCTCTGTTCCGGTCTCCTTTACAGACGAACCACACTTTCTCGCAATAAACCGAATTCGACCATTCGCCTTCCCTAGTGCACTCGTTACACACTCGTTCCATTTCATTGATAATTAATCGATATGACTGTCTCAAGCAGCACACTGCTAATGCTGTATTCGGACAAACAAGTTTATTTTTCCTTATCATATGCATTAACTTACATTTTTCAACATTTAGCAAGCTCCCATTCATCACCAACTAGAAATTTTGTCTGAGTCATCTCGTATCCTCCTGCAGTCACTTGACGACGACGCTTTCCAATACACCACGTCATCATCAGCAAACAAGCGAAGATTTCTGCCCACCCTATACGCCAGGTCATGTATGTATACAGAGAATAATACTGGTCCTATCACACTCGCTTAAGGCACTCCTGATGACACCCTAATCACTCATGAATACTCGCCGTCGAGGGTAGCGTATTACGCTATAATGATTAAGTTGCTTTAAGTCACATGTCTGGGAACCTAATCCGTATGCTCTGACCTTCAACAGTCTGCAGTGGGACACAGTGCCGAACGCTTTTCGGAGATTATATATATATATATATATATATATATATATATATATATATATATATATATATAATGTATGTACATGGAATCTGCCTGTTTCCCTCCAAACATTGTTCGCAGGATACTGTGTGAGAAAAGAACAACTGACAAGCAGGGGCGATGCTTTCTAAAAATGCGCTCATTTGTGGACAGAAGCTTTACCATCTCAAGGAGCGGTATTATACTCCAGCTAAGAATACGGTCAAGAATTCTGCTGCAAAAAATGTTAAGGATGTTGATCTGTAATTTTGCTGTTCCATTCATTCACCGTTTTTATATAAAGGAGTCAGCAGCACTTTTGTCGAGTCGCTTGGGACTTTGCGCTGGTCGAGAGGTTTGCAATAAATGAGAGCTACGTAAGGGGCAATGCCGCATGTGGGAGTCTGTACGACGATTAAAAGACTGTATGTTTGTACGATCCTCCTGCATGAATAATTTCATAAACGCGAAATTTCAAACTTCAGCTTTTATTTTGCTCTCTTGTGCTGCCATACCAGATTGCTCAACAAATAACTGCATAGACGCCTTTCTACCAGCTTAGCGATTTTACAGAGGACAAGAATTTTCTCTGCCTCTCAGCAAGATCATTTAACAAGGTATGACAGTGGAAGATGCTGTATGCTTCGCGCAACCATCTCTGAACAGTCGCACGAATATCTACTTTCGCCTGTCGTCATTTGTGCGTTTCTTTTGAACTGAGAATGCAGAACACTCTGTTTCCTGTAATTGGAACTGGATGGGCAACTCAGTGACGCCTTCAATTTTGCAGGTACGGATCCCAGATACACATACTAGCTGAACTAGGGTTTTGTAAGCTTCCTCCGCCGCGTGGGGACTAAAATACCTCACAGTCCTTCCAAATAACCTGGCATCTGCCTTACCAGCGGTCAGGTTTATGCTAGTCATTACTCTTTAAATCACTCAGTACACATATTCCCAGATATTTAGTGCATGCAACTGTTTCCAGTGATTGTTCTGAAATACGTTACATTAGTTAATGTTCAGTCAACTGCTCTCTCTCTCTCTCTCTGAATGAAATATATATATATATATATATATATATATATATATATATATATATATATGTGTGTGTGTGTGTGTGTGTGTGTGTGTGTAAAAGCTGAAGTTCGAAATTTCGCGTTTATTCACGCAGGAGGATCGTACAAACATACCGCGCGCGCACAGGAGGAGGAGGAGGAGGAGGATGTTCTACGGTGGTGGTATTTCGTATGGGAAAACTTGCAAAACTGTAACTAAATCAGAATATCCAGCAGAAGATGATGCTTGGTGCAGCGAATGGCAGTTTACCCTCAATGTAAACAAATGTATCATATAATTATTGTTCGACTACACTGTAGGTGATCATTAAATGGAGACAATAACAAACGTACAATATCTTTTAGTAATCGTCCCGTGATTCTTGTGCAGTTTTGTTTATACATACGAAAGTGAAGGCTTGGTGTATTCTGCTTGAAATTTACGTGAATTACTATGGTAAAAAGCATTTTACTATTTCACTTTAATTTAATAATACTGTCATAATGATTTAGGTGGTTGTCTGTCGTCTGTAAAGATCCAGCAATGTAACTACACTTTTGGATTTCGGCGAGAGGCTTTAGTGGCGGACTAGAACAGCCTCTTAAGTATTTCCAGTTAGTCATTTGTTTGAGGATGCACCAGAAACGCAAAATATTTTCCCGGGGGGGGGAGGGTGCTGGAAATTAAAAAAGAAAACCTGGTGTAGTGTAGTCTGTTTCAAATTGCAAAATTCTGCATAAAAATTATTCACATTAAATATTTTTAACTATTTTGAAATCAAAGGTTACCTATAAAATCGTAAGTAAGAGGATCTTTCGAGCTGATTTTGACATGCGTGAGAACTTCGTTCCTGTAGTTATTTGTTTCTACGGAGACATTCTCTACGTGGCCAACAAATTTTCACCTTAGAATAGTACGAGAGCATGCGGACATCCCTGACACGTCGTTAATTCGCTGTGGTTCTGTTGCTCCCCGGTTTTATTATAAAATCTCGCAGACTTCTTCTAAATCAACTTGCGGCATACTGTAGTTGTAGTACTATGCTTTTAAAAAGCCTCATTACACCATACAGCTGTGGAGGGCAAAGGGCAGGCTGAGGCCGAGAAGGTTGGTGAGTATCCATTACATTAGTTTCCTATGGCGCCAAGATACCTCACCAGCACGCGACATGGCTTATTAAATGCGTTTTTACACGGCACACAACAGTACTCATTATGTAGTACTGACGTGAACACAGACCTCGTGAATCATGCAAGCGAATCGTAAACAACTACGTCGAATATGTATACTTATTACTCACGATCAGGAGAGTATATAGAAAATATTAGTCAACATCAAGTACTTGAATTTTTTCTGGAGGATCTGTCGTTATTCTGGAGGTAATTAAAGGACGTTGTGAAAATAACTCCAAACCGAATTCTTAGTATCACTGACGCTATGTCTGTATTAAAGCCAGTGAAGAACACGGAACTGGAGAATGTCTTAGAATAATTCTATAATCGCAATAGAACAGTGGATTCAGTGTTACATTAACGATAAGCTCATAGAAATGACTTCACTGAAACAAGATACAGCGAAATAATGGATGTACTGGCGATGAAAGGAACATTACCAGAGAGACATCTAAATGTAATATTATCCCTCAAAGAAGTTCATGACATCACAAAGTCCTACATTATAAATTCATATATACCGCCTTCCAGAGTGCGCAAAAGAAGCAGTTGCCGATGTTAAAAACCATCTATTTGCTTGCCATCTATCAAGGATTCAATAAGAATAGCCAATGAAGAATCTAAAGAAGTAAAATGTAAGTCTCAGTGCTTCAGTATCACCCTCTTAGGGTCCCGGTCCTCTGCTCCGGGGCCAGATGCCATTCACGTTCAGATGCTGGCACACCTGTCTCCGGCGGGCAAAAGCTTCCTTCTTCGTACCTACAATCGCGTCTGGACCGAAGGTCAGGTCCCAATGCATTGGCGTGACGCCGTCGTTGTTCCTATACCCAAACCCGGGAAGGATAGACACCTTCCGTCTAGTTACCGCCCCATTTCTCTTACAAGCTGTGTCTGTAAGGTGATGGAGCGCATGGTTCATGCTCGGTTAGTTTGGATTCTTGAATTTCGACGGCTACTTACCAATGTCCAATGCGGCTTTCGTCGCCGCCGCTCCGCTGTTGATCACCTTGTGACCTTGTCGACATTCATCATGAACAACTTTCTGCGAAGGCGCCAAACGGTAGCCGTGTTCTTCGATTTGGAGAAGGCTTATGATACCTGTTGGAGAGGAGATATCCTCCGCACTATGCACAGGTGGGGCCTACGCGGTCGCCTGCCCCTTTTTATTGATTCCTTTTTAACGGATCGAAAGTTTAGGGTACGTGTGGGTTCCGTATTGTCCGACGTCTTCCTCCAGGAGAACGGAGTGCCTCAGGGCTCCGTCTTGAGCGTAGACCTTTTTGCCATCGCGATCAATCCAATTACGGATTGCATTCCACCTAATGTCTCAGGCTCTCTCTTTGTCGATGACTTCGCGATCTACTGCAGTGCCCAGAGAACATGCCTCCTGGAGCGCTGCCTTCAGCGTTGTCTAGACAGCCTATACTCATGGAGCGTGGCAAATGGCTTCCGGTTCTCTGAAGAGAAGACGGTTTGTATCAACTTTTGGCGATATAAAGCGTTCCTTCCGCCATCCTTACATCTCGGTCCCGTTGTTCTCCCATTCGTGGAAACAACTAAGTTTCTAGGGCTCACGTTGGACAGGAAACTGTGTTGGTCTCCGCATGTCTCTTATTTGGCGGCCCGTTGTACACGTTCCCTTATTGTCCTCAGAGTTCTTAGTGATTCATCTTGGGGAGCGGATCGCATTGTCCTGCTTCGCTTGTATCGGTCCATAGTCCGATCGAAGCTGGATTATGGGAGCTTCGTCTACTCGTCTGCTCGGCCATCCCTCTTACGCCGTCTCAACTCCATCCACCATCGGGGGTTACGTCTTGCGACCGGAGCCTTCTACACTAGTCCCGTCGAGAGTCTTTATGCTGAAGCTGCCGAATTACCATTGACCTACCGGCGCGACGTACTGCTGTGTCGGTATGCCTGCCGGCTGTTGTCTATGCCCGACCACCCCTCTTACCAGTCCTTCTTCGCCGATTCTCTCGACCGTCAGTACGGGTTGTATGTGTCTGCCCTGCTGCCCCCCGGAGTCCGCTTCCGTCGCCTGCTACGACAATTGGATTTTGCCCTCCCTACCACCTTCAGAGAGGGTGAGAGCCCGACACCACCTTGGCTCCAGGCTCCGGTTCATATTTATCTCGACCTCAGCTCACTCCCGAAGGAGGGTACTCCGGCTGCAGTGTATTGCTCACGGTTTGTCGAACTTCGTGCTCGACTTGCCAGTCACACCTTTATTTACACCGATGGCTCCAAAACTGACGATGGTGTCGGCTGTGCCTTTGTCGTCGGGGCCGCCACCTTTAAATACCGGCTCCTCGACCAATGTTCCAGCTTTACGGCCGAGCTTTTTGCTCTCCATCAGGCCGTTCAGTATGCCTGCCGCCACCGCCATTCATCGTATGTACTCTGCTCTGACTCACTCAGTGCTCTTCAGAGCCTTGGAGCTCCCTATCCGGTCCATCCCTTGGTTCAACGGATACAGCAGTCCCTCCATTCTTTCGCTTATAATGGTTCTCCTGTCAGCTTTCTGTGGGTTCCCGGACATGTAGGAGTGCCCGGGAATGAGGCTGCGGATGCTGCAGCCAAGGCTGCAGTCCTCCTGCCTCGGCCAGCCTCCCGTTGTGCCCCGTCGTCTGACGTTCGTGGGGATGTTTGTAAGAGACTTGTGTCATTGTGGTGGGATGCTTGGTCATCCCTCGAAGGAAACAAGCTCCGGGCAGTAAAACCGCTCCCAACTGCTTGGACAACCTCCTCCCGACAGTCTCGGCGAGAGGAGGTCCTTCTGACCAGGTTGCGGATTGGGCATTGCCGGTTTAGCCACCGCTACCTGCTCTCCGGTGACCCAGCCCCGCAGTGCCCTTGTGGTCAGGCATTAACAGTGCGCCATGTTTTATTATCGTGTCCCCGCTTTAGTCAATCTCGTGTTGTCCTGTCCCTGCCATCTACTTTACCGGATATTTTAGCTGATGACGCTCGAGCCGCTGCTCGTGTTCTGCGTTTTATAACTTTGACTGGCTTGTCCAAAGACATCTAACCTTTTTACTTATTTTATCTGCATCTTTGTCAGGTCTTTCTGGTGTCCCCCCCTCCCCTTGAGTTTTACTAGATTCCATGTGCTCTAACAACAGTGACTGGGCGCTAATGACCTCAGTAGTCGAGCGCCCTTAAACACCACAAAAAAAACCTCTTAGGTTCAGGACTCCATGTAGATATATATATATCTGAAACAAAACAAAATCAATTAATGAAAACCTGAATGGACAGCATCTAAAATAATTCAATTGCTGAAAATCGGAATGGACGTATTCTGAAAGGAGGATATAAGATGGACCATCGATAAAAGCAAATCAAGGCAATAAAATGTAGTGGAATGAATCGGGTGACGCTGAATTTGATTAGGAAGTAATGCAGTAAAAATAGCACATGCCTTTTGGTATTTGGACACTAATTTAAATGATGGATTAACTAAAGAGGATATAAAACGCAGACCGAAATAGCAACAAAAGCGTTTCTGAAAAACAGATAATTGGTAATACTGATCATAAATGTAAATGGTAGGCACTGTTTTTCTGGACGTTATTCTCTTGAGCTTAGTCATGTCCGGAAGTGAAATGTGGACGACAAACAATTCAAGTGATAAGAGTTTAGCTTCTAAAATGGGGTGCTGCAGAAGAATGCTTAAAAGTAGATGAATATATTGGATAACCGACAAAGAGGCGCTAAATCTAATCAGGGTTATAATTTGACCAAAAGAAGGGTGATGGACACATTCTGAGACAGCAAGGGACCGTCAATTAGGTCGAGAGAGAGAGAGAGAGGGGGGGGGGGGGGGGATAAAAATTATAGAGCACCAAGGCTTGGCTACAGTGAGCGGATTCAAATGGATGCTGGTTGCAGCAGTTACACAGAGACGAACGGGCTTGTACAGGATAGCGACAGCAAACCAATCTACTGGTTGATGACTGATGCAGTCGCCAACAGTCCCGTGGGGACAATTCGATGACACAACATTTGCAACATTTCTTTTTTTAGTGTGACAATATGTTGTTATTGTGATCTTCAGTCCTGAGACAGGTTTGATGCAGCTCTCCATGCTACTCTATCCTGTGCAAGCTTCTTCACCTCCCAGTACCTTCTGCAACCTACATCCTTCTGACTCTGCTTAGTGTATTCATTTCTTGGTCTCCCTCTACGATTTTTACCCTCCGCGCTGTCCTCCAATACTAAACTGGTGATCCCTTGATGGCTCAGAAAGTGTCCCACGAGCCGATACCTTCTTCTTGTCAAGTTGTGCCACAAAATCTTCCCCAATTCTATTCAATACCTCCTAATTAGTTATGTGATCTACCCATCTAATCTTCAGCATTCTTCTGTAGCACCACATTTCGAAAGCTTCTATCCTCTTCTTGTCCAAACTATTTATCGTCCATTTTTCACTTCCATACATGCCTACACTCCATACAAATACTTTCAGAAACGACTTCCTGACACTTAAATCCATACTCGATGTTAACAAATTTCTCTTCTTCAGAAACGCTTTCCTTGCCATTGCCAGTCTACATTTTATATCTTCTCTACTTCGACCATCATCAGTTATTTTGCTCCCCAAATAACAAAACTCCTTTACTACTTTAAGCGTCTCATTTTCTAATCTAATTCCCTCAGCATTACCCGACTTAATTCGACTACATTCCATTATCCTTGTTTTGCTTTTGTTGATATTCATCTTATATCCTCCTTTCAAGACACTGACCATTCCGTTCAACTGCTCCTCCAAGTCCTTTGCTGTCTCTAACAGAATTACAATGTCATCTGCGAACCTCAAAGATTTTATTTCTTCTGCATGGATTTTAATATCTACACCGAATTTTTCTTTCGTTTCCTTTACTCTTGCTCAATATACAGATTGAATAACATCGGGGAGAGGCTACACCCCTGTCTCACTCCCTTCCCAGGCTGTGGCTAAGCCATGTCTCCGCAGTATCCTTTCTTTCAGGAGTGCTAGTTCTGCAAGGTTCGCAGGAGAGCTTCTGTAAAGTTTGGAAGGTAGGAGACGAGATACTGGCAGAAGTAAAGCTATGAGACCGGGCGTGAGTCGTGCTTTGGTAGCTCAGATGGTAGAGCACTTGCCCGCGAAAGGCAAAGGTCCCGAGTTCGAGTCTCGGTCGGGCACACAGTTTTAATCTGCCAGGAAGTTTCAAATCGTAAATAGTTTTTCGCTCCCTGTATTTTACCCCTGCGACCTTCAAAATTTGAAAGAGAGTATACCAGTCAACATTGTCAAAAGCTTTCTCTAAGTCTACAGATGCTAGAAACGTAGGTTTCCTTTCCTTAATCTAGTTTCTAATATAAGTCGTAGGATCAGTATTGCCTCGCGTGTTCCAATATTTCTACGGAATCCAAACTGATCTTCCCCGAGGTCGGCTTCTACCAGTTTTTCCATTCGTCTGTAAAGAATTTGCGTTAGAATTTTGCAGCCGTGACTTTTTAAACTGATAGTTCGGTAATTTTCACATGTGTCAACACACGCTTTCTTTGAGATTGGAATTATTTTATTCTTCTTAAAGTCTGAGGGTATTTCGCCTGCCTCATACATTTTGCTCACCAGATGGTAGAGTTTTGTCTGGGCTGGCTCTCACAAGGCCGTCAGTAGTTCTAATGGAATGTTGTCTACTCCCGGGGCATTGTTTGGCCTTAGGTCTTTCAGTGCTCTGTCAAACTCTTCACACAGTATCATATCTCCTATTTCATCTTCATCTACATCCTCTTCCATTTCCATAATATTGTCCTCAAGTACATCGCCCCTGTATAGACCCTCTATATACTCCTTCCACCTTTCTACTTTCCCTTCTTTGCCTAGAATTGGGTTTCCATCTGAGCTCTTGATATTCATACAAGTGGCTCTCTTTTCTCCAAAGGTCTCATTAATTTTCCTGTAGGCAGTATCTATCTTACCCTAGTGAGATAAGCCTCTACATCCTTACATTTGTCCTCTAGCCATCCCTGCTTAGCCATTTTGCACTTCCTGTCGATCCCAGTTTTGAGACGTTTGTATTCCTTTTTGCCTGCTTCATTTACTGCATTTATATATTTTCTCCTTTCATCAATTAAATTCAATATTTCTTCTGTTACTCAAGGATTTCTACTAGCCCTCGACTTTTTACCTACTTGATCTTCTGCTGCCTTCAGTACTTCATCCCTCAAAGCTATCCATTCTTCTTCTACTGTATCATTCTCCCATTCGTGTCAATTGTTTCCTTATGCTCTCCCTGAAACTCTGTACAACATCTGGTTTAGTCAGTTTATCCAGGTCCCGTCTCTTTAAATTCCCACGTTTTTGCAGTTTCTTCAGATTTAATCTAGAGTTCATAACCAGTAGATTGTGGTCAGAGTCAACATCTGCCGCGAAAAAGTGCTCCCCGAATTGATACACAGTCATTTTTTAGCGTCAAACTACATCAAGGCTAACATCTTTTGTACCAAAGAAGTTGATGTATCGTTGAAAGTTTTTCCGCCTGATTTACGGCCTAATTAAATAACCTTTGTTCCGACGACGCAAGCTGCGCCAACATCGCATACTCCTTGGCTCGGTGACAAAAGTTTGCTGGGGACTAGTAGGTAATTGAGAATTACTAATTAATTTTTGTATGCCTTCCATCTAAAAGTAACTCAACACGGACAAAAATGAAATTAGGTAGCTTTGAGACAACTGTCTTTGCGCATCTGATGTGTGTGATACAGTCTTGCTCCCCAATTTTGTTACCTTTGTGGGCCCTCTGGGTCTGTAACTAAAAGCGGCAATAAAAACGTAATCCGAACAGGCGTTGCCACAGGTCCGCCGAAGTTGAGTCCCTCGCGGCAAGCATCATTCCTCCGCGTCTCGTGGCGGTCTGTAACTCCTTTGGGCGCAGCCAGGTGTAGGCGACCTTCAGCAACCTGCGGTTTCGTGTCCCCTTCCCCCCCTCCACTCCGCCACAGCAACACCCTCCAACCGTCAGCCTCTCCTTCGAGGCACTCACTTTCGTTTCCTGCAGGTAATGAATACACTACATCTAAGGCGAATCTGGCAGAACCGTATTACGACCCTGCTTTGAGAGAAATATTACATCAAGCAAATAATGCTATGCTATTTCTAAAAATTGCTTTCCCATCTAATCGTAAAAATCATCTTCACATGTATACACCAAGTCATCCTTTCCAAGAACTTAGTCATGAATCCATATGAGCTGATGATTAAAAGTTATTCTCCGGGTAGGTGAAAGAGTTCCTTTTTATGATCTGTTTAGATACAACGAATTCTCATTACTTACGAAATGTGATAATTACGGCCTGTTAACTCACCCAGGTAGGAAAACCGGGAAGGGCTGCACCAGTGCGGGTTTCATACACTTCGTTCACTGGTAGAACACAAGTTTGCACAGTTCCGATCGAAAAGCAGCCAATAACTCCCCTCTTTAATTAATTGAAAGCCCAAGCAATGAGACTCATTTAAAATTCAATGCCAGTTCAAATAATTTACAGAAACTTTGAAGTTAACTTTAACCCAAGAAGACTTAATATTCTTTGAGGCAAGATACGCCCTACACAAGACACAGAAAGAAATAAAAGTGACGTCGTAATAAGGGCAGACGTAAATCTAAACAAAAGGACCACAACAGATCAGAAGGATCTTAATTACCAAATGGTGAAGATAAAACATGATTTGAACGTGACTGATAAAAAAAACTAAAACCATACTTAAAACAATGAAAAGCAGTTTAACACCATTATCTAAGCAAGATAATTTTGAGCGCAGAAACACACATCAGTGGAAGATTTAACACATTTTCCAATAACACAAGAATAATTAAGTTACAACATATGAAGGTATATGTTGGGATCCCAGCGCACATCCAAATATCCTTGGTGATTGCCACAAGCTAACGGATACAAATTCAGAATTAATCTTGGTCACAATAATTATTGCTTAATGGCCCGTTTCGCCCTTTTAGGGCATTATCAGATTTTCTACAAACAGAGAAGAAAGCAGTATATATATATATATATATATATATATATAGGAAGAAGTCAAATTTTTATCCGATTTTTTAAATTACAATTATATTTTTGCGTTTATTTTTGGTAGATCTGCATGTTACCCGCTACAACGACCTTGTGGTCACTAATGCGTGTATCCGTCATGATGCTCCCTGTGTGCTCACGATTATTTGTTGCTAAGAGGTCAAGTACATTTTCGCAACCATTTACACTTCGAGTGGGCTCCTGAACTAGTTGTTCAAAATAATTTTTTGAGAAAGCACTCAGTACAATTTCGGACAACGTTGTATGTCTACAACCGTCTTTAAACATACATTTTGGTCAACATATCGATGGTAGAGTGAAGTCACCAGAAACTATAACTGTATGAGTTGGATATTTATTAGAAGCGAGACTAGTTTTCTTTTCAATGTTAAGCAGCTGTATCATCTGAGTTTGGGGTTTGGAGGGAGGGGGGGGGGGGGGAGTTTTAAAAGGAACCAACTATTGATTTGTTCTCGATGACAAGTATTTTTACCATGCTAACTCACAGGAACTATCTGCTTTAATTTCATCACAATTTAAACTACTGACAGCGATAAACACTCCACCACCATCTGCATTTAATGTATCTTTTCGGAATAGGGTTAGGTACTTTGTCAAAATTTCGTGTCAAATTATCTCCGGTTTTAGCCAGTTTTCAGCACCTTAACGATGTGAGCTTCAGTGCTTTCAATTCTCGCTTGGAGCTCCAGCTTTTTTCCGGCACGGCTATGACAGTTTACTACTACGATACCGATTGATGCTGTATTTGATCTGAACCCTCTGTATCACTGAGTAATCGTTTCACGAGCTTTGGTTCACTATCTCGCTTGATACGAGGTTTAAGAACACTAACCAGGCAACGAACTTACTTGCCTTTCCGCTTACCGTCAACTGCTGACAACTCTCTTCCATATTGATCCATTCTGAAAATAAAATGCTTGTTACGTCTTACGCAAATCATCCGGTTGAGCATCTCGTAAGCAGACAGTCTTAGAAAGGAAAAACCATATCTCGAACGGTTGAAAGCGAATAAAAATCATTTTAAAATGCGGGCGTGCATGTGTTCTACACCGAAGAAGGCCATTTAACAGTAAAATGCAGCATTTGTGTAAAATCGATGTTTGAAGGCTAATGAGTCAACAGACCACTGAAATAAAAAACCCCTCCCTCTATCAGATTTTTTGGGAGAGAAACAGACCTGGTTGCAATAATTACTGTTTAATGACGCTTTCGCCTTTTTTGGGCGTCATCATATGTTCTGCAGACTGCCAAGAAAGAAAAAAAATGAATAGCGAGAGGTATGGTCCCTTCATGTACATCTCGAAATACAAACATCAAAAGGTTGTCTACGAATCATTAGAACGAAAACTTACGTTTGCTGTTATGCTGTAAAATAAGTTTACGTCAAGATCGCGCTAAACAGGGCGTGTTTCTGAGAAAACCTTTGAAGCGCATCGAAGGTAAGGTCTGCACTTTTTATTTTGCCCCTGGTATTGTACCAATTCCTTGTTATTTGAACGTTTTCTTATTATTTTGCAAAAACAGACATAATGTCTTATGGGATAACAGCAATCAATAATTTTATAATGTTACTAAAAATCCGTCTTGATTGCAAATTTTTTTTATTATTCATATAACCGGTTTCGGTTCATTCAGAACGATCTTCAGATCTGATATTTCAGTTACAGGAGTAACCCGTCAAAATCCAGCAACTTTCACATGTTACGTCACCTACTTATGCGTAGACCAGATGCAGCTTAAATTGAAGGAAGTAGTATCGACAACAATGGAGAGATTTATACCAAATAAAATAATAAAAGAAAACGGATTACCCGTTGTACACAAAAGAGAATACTGTTGCAGAATAACGAAGAAGCATACCAAATATAAAGAACACAAAATCGCCAATATTGGCAATTTTTTACTTAAGCTTAAAACTTTGCGCGGACTTCAATGCGAGATGTTTTAATAGCTTCCATGAGGAAATTCTGTCTCACAATCAGGCAGAAAATCCGAAGAGATTCTGGTTTGATGTATAGAACACCAGCGGCAAGACGCAATCAATACCTTCACTGCGCGATAGCGGTTGTTAAATTACCGATGACAGCGCCACTAAAGCGGAGTTACTAAACATGGTTTTCCGAAAATCATTCGACAAAGAATACCAAATAATATTATAAGAACTGCTGTCAAAACGAATAACTTAGAAGCAGATATCCTCGGTATAGGGAAGTCACTTAATAAAGACAAGTCTTACAGTCTAGATTCTATACCAATAAATTTGATTTGTTTCAGAGTTTGCTGGTTCAATAGCTCCATACTTCGGTCCCATATACAACAGTCGCTTGTCGAAAGAGATCCGTACCTAAAGATTAAAACGTTGTATCGGTCACACCAATACTCAAGGAGGGAAATAGGACTAATTCGCTGAATTACAGACCCACATTACTGCCGGATATTTCTTGTAGGATTTTGAAGCATATATTGTGTTCGACCATTATAAATTACGTCAAAAGAAGTGATCCATTGACACATGGCACGGATTCAGGAAATGTTGCCCGTGTACAACGCAACTAGCTCTTCATTCCCGTGAGGTAATGGATTTTATCGACAGGGGATTTCAGATTCATTCCATATTTCTATATTTTCAAAAAGCTCTTGATACCATTCCTCACAAGCAGCGTCTAATCAGATGCTGCGTCTATGGAGTATCGTCTGAGTTGTGACACTCCATTCGTGATTTCCTATCGAAGTTCACAGTTAGTAATAATCGGCGGTAAATCATTGCGCAAAAACAGAAGTGATGTCTGGTGTTCTTCAAGGAAGTGTTTATAGGCTCTGTGACGTTTCTATTCTACGTGTTCTGAGCAGCCTTCTTAGATTATTTGCAAATAATGCTGATATTTATCTTCTAATGAAATCATCAGATGATCAAAACCAGTTCCAAAGTCGTTTATAAAAGATATCTGTATGGCGAGAGAAGTGGCAGATGACTATAATAAGCGTGAGATGTCATCCATATGAGTACTAAAAGAAAACCGTTAAATTTCGTTTATACGATATCACACAAGTCTAAAGGTTGCCAGTTCAGCTACATACCTAGGAATTAAAATTATGAACCACTTAAATTGGAAAAATTGCAGCGATAATGTTGTGGGGAAATGGAACCAAAGACTGCGATCTATTGACAAAACACTTAGAATATGCAACAGATGTACTAAAGAGAGAGCCTACAATATGCTTGTTCGTCCTCTTCTAGAGTATTGCTGTGTGTGTCTGATCCGCATTACATAGGACTGACTGAGGACATTGAAGAAGTTCAAATAAGGGCAGCTCGTTCTGTATTATCGCGAAATAAGTGTGTTGAGTCATGGATATGATCAGGAAGTTGTGGTTACAACGATCAAAACAAAGACGCTATTCGTTGCAGGAAGATCTTTTCACGAAATTTCAATCACTAACTTTCTCGTCTGTTCAAAAATGGTTCAAATGGCTCTTTAGCACTATGGGACTTAACATCTGAGGTCATCAGTCCCCTAGATCTTAGAACTACTTAAGCCTAACTAACCTAAGAACATCACACACATCCATGCCCGAGGCATGATTCGAACCTGTGACTGTAGCGGCGCGCGGTTCCATACTTAAGCGCCTAGAAAAGCTTGGCCCCACCGGCCGGCTTCTTGCATGTAATCAAAAATATTTTGTTGTTACCCGCCTACACAAGGAGAAATGGCCATTGTAATAAAATATATCTAAGCTCGCACGGGAAGATTCAAGAGTTGGTTTTTTGCCGCACGCTTTTATAGTGTGGAACAGTAGAGAAATAGTGAGATTTTCAGTCTGCAGCAGTGTGTCCGCTGACATGAATCTTCCTGGCAGACTAAAACTGTGTGCCGGACCGAGACTCGAACTCGGGACCTTTGCCTGTCGCGGGCAAGTGCTCTACCAACTGAGCTACCCAAGCACGACTCACGCTCCGTCCTCACAGCTTTAACTCCGCTTGAAGGTGGTTTGATACTGTCAGGCATTTACAAGGGAATTACAGAGTAATCATGTACAAGCAGATGTAGATAATGCTTGTTAATATTGACGTTCAACATTTCGCAAAAAAAAAAAAAAAAAAATGTGGTCAATTTCAACACGCCAGATACCATTGCCACGTGCAGCAATCTTTCGCCTACACTACTAAGATTAAACGCGTTTGTTCTTCCCCCTATGGAAGAGATACGGGAGGGAATTATGGTTGTCGTAAGTGGTGCGGTATACGGATTTCGAACTATCGGAAGGGTCTTAGAAACCCCATTTCAAATGTGTGTACGCACTCAGCTTTTGTGGAAATAAGAAAACAGTAGAAAGTATGGGTACAACGACGGAATCTGGTACGAGAGCGCCACTTACTGGTATTTGCCTAGCAATAACAGATTATGGCTGCTTTCTCTTTACATTTTAGCACATTTCTGGAATGTTTTTGCGAAATACTTCCAAAGGGGATTAACGGGCGTTATATCTTCTGCATGCCAAAGGATAAATCATTCTATTAAAAGCGAATATTTGAATCTGTATCTCGGTTGATACAAGAATGAAGAGTATTAACCATACAGCAAAATTACGTGCTTGCTCCGCATGCTATCATTTTCCGTACCGTTTGCAAAATAAAAGGACTGTTACATCTTACACCACATACTGTATATATGTTAAGAACGGGTAAAAGAGACCGAAGCTGGCATTAGTATTTTCTTATCCATAATGCTGTGTTCGATACACAAGCTGGAATGCGTCGCGTTGGCATACCCGTCGCCCTCGTGAAACGCACGCAAGTCTGGGCCAACCGCGGGCCTCTCCTCTCTGCTGTTCCCTAACGTCACCTTGTTGAAACGAGTGTCTCGCTCAAGGCCTCAGAACCTCTTCCACCAGCGAAACATCGGTGTCACCTACTGAGTGAGTTTGCCAGCTGCTCTCAGTAACGAATCCTCAGTCGTGAGGTCACACCGAACGGCCTCAGGTCCGTGGGTCGAGGTTGACTGCATAGCTTTTCCGTCTACACACTGCTTCTCGATACCTGCTGCTGGGGAAAACACCGGGGAAATTTTCATGTGGTCACCTCAGACATTACAAGTTACTTGGCTAGCCTCAGCTTGCCGAAGGTCAACAACATAGACTGTACGAAGACAACGAGAGGTCGGTTCGTCTGTGTCACTGTGTTGGGAGACACTTTGTGATTCCCGATAAAGCCACAAGTGCTCGAGGAGAACGCTAACATGTGGATAGTCGATACCAGCTCTTATTTTTTTTTATATGTAAATTTAGAATAAAGAAAGAAATGTACATTTGCCACGTGACATCCAGCCGCTTTCGCAAGCTCGTGAAATTCACAGTTATCAGTCAATCTTCAAAGCAAGTAACGTTGATGCTACTTAAACGATTGAATAAACAGAACTTGTCATATACAAGATAAAAAGCATCTGAGTGTGATCGGCACCTGCTTGTTTCCGTGCACTCGCCTGTGTGACGTCGGCAGCCATTGTGCCATTCCAAAGACAGAAATATTTATTACTTTCTTTTTTAGGTACTGGATTAATCTCATGAGTTTCGGGGCACTGAATCCATATCGGAGATCGGTTTTCCCTTATTCAGGTACGATTTTGTCAAAACGTAACTTTCAAGTAGTAAATGAGAAAATGTAATGGAAGTGTAAAGGGATTTACAAATAGCTTTCTGTTGAGAGCAACAGCAGCTGAAGAAATTAATGTTTCTGAAATAAACCGCTTTCAGCTGCCTATGAACTTTGGACAGGAACACGACCTGTTTCGTGATTTCAAACATCTTCAGGTGTACATACGTCAGCACAACATTAAAGCCCTGATATTGAAAGGTGGGGGATTCAACTTTACCAAAATAAAATACTGTTGTCCGCAAGAAGCATTTCGTCATAGTTCAAATTGACCAGTTAAAAAACTGGCATGTTAAAAGCACGTTTACTTCATACCAGGAAGCAGCGGACAGCAACCCTCCAACCTAACCTTCTCAATGTAGGGCAACACTGAGAAGGCTCAGTCCCCTCCTACACATATCAGGCCTTAAATGCTTTACTGTCGTATGTGCACCTGAAGATGTGATTTGAAATCACGAAACCGGTCGTGTTCCTTTCAAAGCTCACATATAGCAGGAACATGTAAAGTAATGCATACCTGCTCCAGATTTCTCACTGTTGAGTGAGGGGATACTGAAACATTCTCCCTCTTTGGGCAAGGCTTTCACAATTTTCATTAGGCGCAACTCAGTGTGCAGGATGCCAGTGGAATTCGTCTTTGGATCCACAAGGTTACGCAAGAAGACGAGCCAAAGATCATGTAGTTCTTGTTAAGATAGATGCGATCAAATGAAACCACTGCCACCAAAATTTCAACTTAGTATTATTACTGTTATCTGAATGTTATGTGCAATGTCTTCATTTACGTCAGAGGTTGTGCCTTTTGATCCATTCCGTTGACATTAATGAAGCCATTCCTTAGTCCTACTCCTGCCACTAGACTTCAAACTAATTGGTTTCTATGTTTTACAGGCTACCAATTTTTAATGAAAATTCGTCCTTGCAGTAGCTGTTGTCCAGGAGAAATTATCTTACGTTAGATTTAAAACTGGCTGTCTGTCAGACATTTTATGGTATTGGGCAAACGATCAGAAATTTTTGTTGCAGCATATTGAGCTCCTGTCTGAGCGGCTGGCAGCCTTAATAATGCGTAATAAGGGTCATATTTTCCTGTAGTGTTTAGATGTTCCTCTCGAATTTTGATTGATTGTTTATGATAAATTTCATCAGTGCACGTACGTATTTTACACTATAGTTAAAATGTCGAACTTCTTGAATTATCACATTAGGATTCATCACATTAAGAAAAAGAATAATGCTCTACAGTATCATAGTTGACCAGTGGGTAATGAAGTAATGCCAAAATTTTCTTAAAGGAGACATAATTCATAGTTATTGTAGGAGTCCCCGTGAAACTGCTTATAAGTGATGTGAAAGAATTGAGAACGAAATATTGAGTACATTGTTGAGGTAATTGCAGTGCGATATAAATAAATTTACCACAGGCTGCAGACATGATGTCCATTATTTTCATTGTAGCATTTCCGATTTCGGGGCTACTACTATTAACATTATCATGGGACCGTGTTCCTGTTTTTCTTGGGTATAGGCTTTATATATATATATATATATATATATATATATATATATATATATATATATATATATATGTGTGTGTGTGTGATAATAAAAAAAATAGATTCCACATCCGAGGTCGCTAATGTGTGAGCCAGGTTTTAGAGCTTACTCTGACAATGGTTCCGAAGCATAGTGGTAGGAGAGATATTCACCAACAGAATTGTCTTGTAAAGGTAGGTTAGATACTGGCTACAGTGTACGCCATTGTCTTGGTTTAAACTGCAAACGTGCTAGCAACGTGTCATGATTTGTGCTATGTGACGCCTTTAATCGTGATCTTCTTGTCGGATTGTGACGCGTATTTCTTCTCTCTCAACTGCCTCCTCGCCGTCCCTCAATGTGTTCTGTTAAGAAATAGTAGTCCATGGGCTGAACGGAAATTTCACACTAGTTGTTCACTTTCTTCCGTTCTCAAGACGGTCGTCCACATAGTGCAGATGCAAGCTATAGACCGTCCGTGGAATACTTTTGCGAACTCAATCGATGGGAACCTTGCCAAGAAACATGGTTGAGCGGCGTATAATTCCAGCATAAAATGTTCAGAACGTTCTCTATAGTACACTGTAGGTTCCTTATGGAATTTACTAAATTTTGCATGCTCCGCATTGAGAGAATTTGAACATAGTGCCATCAACATTTTTATTCTCGAATGGCAACTTACAAACTAAGACACATTTTGTTTTTAGATAATATTGCCGATTTGGTTTTCAGGCGATTTGACATATTATTTCCTTGTGATACATTTATTGTACATTGTGTCATATTGAGTGGTGATATCCACTGTGCAATAGTTTTTACCCCTTTTTATTTTATGTGATATCCTTCAGGCAGAGGATGGTCGATATGTTTTCGGCTTCGGTTGTGCCCTTCAATATGCGACACTATTTCGGTACTCATGTGAGAAACTGTTGGCTCTGAATGCGTATATTTGTCGCATTATTGACTGTAGTTTAATAACCTGTTACATCAACGTTAGCAGACTCGCTACCTGTACGTTAATAGTCATCCAAGATATTCCTATACTTCAGCTTTCAAACTTCGCTTCCCCTACTGCGCTGTGGCCGTTCACAAGGGAGCCCCCCATTGCTGCAGCTTCACCCTCCACTACCGTGCCATCGGCGCGGGTACAGACTGACGCTCGCTCTGCCACGACAGGAGCTGTAGCAGTTCCAAACATATCGATATATACCGCTGATGCTTTTTCGCCGTTATATCGATATCGAAATGGCTTTATCGTGTGTCGTCATTTATATTTTATATTAGATTTTTTTCACAGTTTTGGATACATTTTTGGAGTTCTTTTGAAATTGTAATAGAACATAATTTCACTTTCACTGTGTGAAGGAGTCTTACTACGTTTGGAGCTTTCATCACTTCCAGTCTTTCTCTTTGACCATGTGGAGCAAGTACAGATGGCACAAAGTAGTAGTCTGATTACACTGGGGGAGGGGGAGGGGGTTAACTGAAATAACAAGACATCCTATGTGAAGAAATAGTACATCAGTTTCGTTAAGAAAGAATTTGTAACGCAACTAGTGTGTTATTTCTTCACATCGCCATTCTCAAAAAAACTGCTGAAACTGACGAACAAAAATCTAATTGACAAGATTGGGCTCTGCGGTGGATGGAGGCGTGTGAGGGGGTGTGCTGATGTAATCGGCGCTCGGTGCTCCCGTCAGAGACTGCAACGTTTAACTTCACCACGCAATTGTGACACAACAGCAGCTAGGTCGCTGGCGTTTGCAGAAATGAGAAAACAGGGACATCGACGTTAAATGTACCAAACAAAGTCGATATGTCACGAAGCCAATCGACGGACACATCGGACAAGGTTTATTCTGCCACTTACCCGCAGTTACATTGTTATCAAAGTGGTTATCGCCAAGCGTGTACGTGGATCGTTTTCCTTTCAAGTCTTGCTCTAACGGGGATGAGCAGACTGCTAGCTTGTTGATGTAAGAATATCCAATAATAAATCAGTACTTACATATACAGCTGTATAACAGGTAGTATATTTGCAATGTGCGGCCTGTACTACTTTTTCCTTTTACCGTTACGTCGATACTTTTTTTGTTATAGCGATAATTTTTTTCGTTATGTTGAGGACCGATAATGATATTTTTGAAATATCGATATATCTGATTCCCGATATTTTTTAAAATATCAATAGTCTTAGACAGGACCTAAAAAACAAAGCATCTACCACGCAAGTTTATTCTTTCGAGGTGATGATTAGAACGTTGACTGTCTCTCGTAATGGCGTAAGCATATTTTCTATACACTGGCGACTACTTTCTTCTTCCGTAACTCATTGTGCGCGTAATGTGAGGGATTGTAAATACAGACTGCTATCGGCGTTGCGCGCTGCTGTGGCAGCAGCAGCAGCAGCAGCAGCAGCAGAGCGGTGTAACGGTTCCACGGCTGGCTGGCGGCGCACTGCCCGACTGAGTAGCTGCATCGCGCCTCCGGCGCCGTTTTCTCCAGTCCTGATTGATGGCGGCCAGCTGGAGAACCGGTCGCCGCCGCCTCGCAGGCTACTGCGCATCGCCAGGGCTGCTGGACAAACTTGAGCCGGTGAGGCCAACCGAGCGGAAATAATGCGACGCGCGTCACAGACTGCAGCAGGGCGCGCGCTGTCCGTCTAGCGAGCGGTTGTGTGCGCTTGTGGGAGAGCGTTCGTTTGCTGTGTACTGCGCGCTCACAAGAAATTTGTGACATGGCCGACCGTCTAACCTCGTTAATGCGTTTATGCCTTGGGACTGAAGTGGACATTGAGCAGACGAATGTCCTCTAGGTGCGCATGCCGTGAGGATATTGCAGGCTCCATTTGCAGCTCTACGCTGCATTCGGCCTACTTCTTAAGCCGGCTACGGCTGTATCCTTCCCCCGAGCTCTACAGAGAAAAGAGCGGTAAATTTCTGTTGCCTATTTCTCCGTATGGTTTCGTTCTTTTCGTCACACCTTTAATCGGAGTTACTGAAAGTATTCTTGCAAATAAAAACGGCTTTTGATTAGTATTAGTAAAATTCGAAGTTTCTTAATCTTACGACAGTAATACTCTGACGAAAAAAATCGAAACACGAAAAAATAATTACTATAGATTCATGAAGAGTGGGGAAGACATTTATCTAGGTAACACATTTAAGTGATCGACATTGCAAGATCCCAGGTTAATGTAAGCGCGAGGTAAGCTATTGCAAATGTGAAATTCTGCTACATTAATAATCGGTGTAACCGCCAAAATGTTGAATGCAAGTATGCAGAAGTGCATGCATTCTGTTGTTCAGGTGCCGTATGTCAGTTTGTGGGATGGAGTTCCATGCATGTGCTCGACTGGACACAGATCTAGTGATCGAGCGGGCCAACGCAACATGTCGACACTCAGCACATCGGGTTAAAACAGCGGTAGGTGGGCAAGCGTTACGCTGTTGAAAAACCCGATGGAGTGCTGTCCATGAATGGCAGCACAACATGTTGAATCACCAGACTTACGTACAAACGTACGAGAGTACTCCTGCTGTCATAAGAAATCATAAGAAATAGGATCCAGTGTGTCAGTTTTGTTGCGGGGCCTAAACTCGCCTCCTCCTAACCAACACGTGGCCGTCAGTGGCACCGAGGCAGTACGAACTCTCATCAGAAAATATAACAGACCTTCGCCCTGCCTTCCAATGAACTTTCGCTTGATACCACTGAAGTCGCAAATGGTGATGATCTAGGGTCAGTGGAACGCACGCCACACGGCGTCTGGCTCGGAGCTGTCCTTGAAGTAACAGATTTTTAACCGTTCGTCGTGAGACTGCGGTGCCAAGAGCTGCTAGAATTGCTGCTGCGCATGTAGTATAGTGCGCGAGAGCCATGCGCGGAACACGACGGTCTCTCGGTAATGTCTCGTGGCTGTCCGAAGCCCGGCCTTCTTCCTACCGTCCATTCTCGTGGCCACCGGTGCCAGTAATCGTGTACAGTGGCTATATTCCTGCCAAGTCTTTCTGCAATATCGTAAAAGTAACATCCAGCTTCTCGTAGACCTATTACACGACCTCGTTCAAACTCAGTGAGATGTTGATAATAGTCGCCTGAAAGGCATTCTTGACTAACATCGCGACGCTACGTCCAGTCTCAAATGTAACTAACACTTACTGCCGTTACAGCGTGTATTTAACCAAACGTGATTTGCATCCTCAGAGTGGCGCTACATCTTTCAGATGTAGAAAGGCGCCTACCAACTTTCGTTTGTTGCACAACTCCTTGCTGCTGCAATTTTTTTTCTGTCGGTGTATAGGCCAAAAATTCGGGGCGCAGGACTATCGTCTGAACTGATCACAGCTTTGAAAAACAAGCACGGGTAACTCTTCTCGTCCCTTCTGCTGTAATAGTACCGGTGATGTGAATATTGTAATCCTTCAGTTGCCGCACTATGCAGAGAGTACTAAAAAGGTATTCCATATTTTGAAAGGTGTTAGTACGGGCCAGAACAAAGGAAAAAGTACAGTGAACGTATGATCTAAAATGCTTACCTTAAGAGCTATGAGCACTTGTTCATCTTCGCTACTGTGAAACACATTTGTTCTACTGAACAAATACTCATAGCTCTTCAGGTATGCGGTTTAGAGCCCATGTTTATTGCCCATTTTTTCTTGTTTTGGTCCATACTGCCACCTCTTAAAATTAGGCTTACTTTCTTGATACGCTGCATATGGTCTCGTAAAATTAATCATTGTGTAACAACAACACTTCGGCAGTCATCATTTTCAGTCGTTTAAAAGTGTTGCCTGTGTTATGTGTATACTTCCTTATTATTTATGATTTTTGTAATGTATATAGAAATTTCTATATATGCAATGTAAACTGTAAAAAATATTGTATGCTCCGTGTGTGTTTGGTCGATAGAATTGTAACGATAGCACGGGAGATCTCGGAGGAAATCCCCTGTGTGTTAAGGAGGCTCGGGCACACCAGTGGGAAAGCTAGTGTGTGAGGCAACTGAGGTTAGGCGCCAGTCAGTGTTCAGCCAGCATAGTGAACACATCCCGCCTTCCATACTAGACTCAAGTCTGTACAGTTACGTGGAATTATTGCCTCGGAGGTCGTTGCCCTCGCTGGTAAAGATTTGGAATGGCGAAACTGAGCTTACGACATTAACCCTAATCGGGCACAGAAATGGATTCAATGGCGGAGAGTGAAAATTCGTACTGGACCGAAACTCGAAGCCGAATTTTCCGCATTACGCGAGTGGTCGCCTTAGGCGCCTCGGCTATCCCAACGCGCTTCCTCTCAATCCAAATTCTCAACTTTTTGGACGTAACGTCCCCTGACCATTGCCATCATTGCTCGCATCCTCACATTACTTCGCGCAAGAGGTCGGATGAAGAGTGATTGCAACTGACGAATATTGAGTGCAGATGCAAGGCGCTTATATTTATATGTGTGGTATCCGTCCGAAAAAACAGGTACCAAAATATAAAAGACTTCAAGTGTTTAGTCAATGCTCCGCGGCATTTCTTTGAAAAACACTGTGTAAGCCATGTAAACGCCGAGTTTAAAACGACATAATATTCGTCGTCACCGATGCAGTGCATTGCATCTTCGCCTCTATGAAATTCTTGTCCTGGCCTCCAATCGTACATCCGAAATAGAGCGCGTATCACTTACTTGAAATGGGGTTAGGTTTCCGTTTTTACGCTCTCACAGTTGGGTGTCCAACGATATAACAAAAATACCTAGCGCTGTTTGGGCAAGTACGAGGCATTCCTTCTTCTGAATTAACAAAACACCGCAGGCCTTCACGGATTACAAAAGGAGCAGTCAGTTCCAACGATTGTCAGATCCTTAAATTTAAGATGCAAGTGGCAGGAAACAAAACATGATTTGGGTGTTCTCACTCGACCAATCGACAGTGCTGCAAAGCCATCGTCATATCCTGAAGACAGATTTCGGAAATACGGCTCACGTGTGGTAATTCCTTGCGCATACGAAGACTGTATTTCAGAATTAAATCTTTAGAAGATGCAAGTTAAACCACAGAAGAATAACCAATGTGCAACGTATAACAGGCGGAAGATTTACGATAACTCTCCGAGTCAACTCAAGGTTGAGATTCCATCTTTCTTGCAGTAATATTTATTCTGATTTTCGGCACTAAAGTACGAGGTTCAAGTTTATCACATAATTGCGCAATATGTCGCTCTCCAAATTTGTCCACAATGTAATAAAGTTCTGAATATTGCCATGTCATGTACAATTAAATTCATTTATCCTACAGATTTCATTTCACAATAACCTACATTCAAAACAGTACACGTACCTGTGTGAAACGTATACGGTATCTTTTCCATATTATTCCTAACTAATGCCACGTGGATTGATTCGCCGGCCGGATTGGCCGAGCGGTTCTAGGCACTACAGTCTGGAGCCGCGCGACCGCTACGGTCGCAGGTTCGAAACCTGCCTCGGGCATGGATGTGTGTGATGTCCTTAGGTTAGCTAGGTTCAAGTAGTCTAAGTTCTAGGGGACTGATGACCTCAGAAGTTAAGTCCCATAGTGTTCAGAGCCATTTGAACTTTTTTTTTTTTTTTTTTTCAAATTTGATTAACGTAATATGGTTCAAATGGCTCTGAGCACTATGGGACTTAACATCTATGGTCATCAGTCCCCTAGAACTTAGAACTACTTAAACCTAACTAACCTAAGGACATCACACAACACCCAGTCATCACGAGGCAGAGAAAATCCTTAACCCCGCCGGGAATCGAACCCGGGAACCTTAACGTAATAGTAAACAGAACTGTATTCTTCATTAAACTAGGAACCGTCATTATATTTAAAACACACTTAACTACTTTAGAAATAATATATCGTGATGTAAAAACTAATCATATGTAAACGTTGTGACTTGGTATATTTTGAACTTGATGAATTTATTTACGTAACTGTATAAAATAATTCTCAGCGTTGTTTTATTTCTGACAATTTTGTAAGCACAAAATAATATAATTTTACCCTAAATTGTCTAAAATACACAAACTGGATGTCACTATAATCTTAAATTTCAACAAATAGCTTCTAGATCATTCTGGAAAAATATAAGTTGACGTATAGAAAGGAAAGTACACCACAAGAGTTAGTCTCACTTTTTTTTTTGTTAGGACAAAGTGTTGCGCAATCTGTTTGAAATATTTTACTATTGTGACTGATTGAAGACGTGAACTAAAATTAGAAGAAATCGAGTTAAATATTATTTTTACTGGATAATCACTATCCGTGGACAAAATCATCTCCTAGTGGAACGACTATCACTGGATTTTTACAACGAAAAGACAAACATAAATCGTATGAATATAATATTCATCAAATTTTAGTTTTCAACATACTTTCCGTTTTATCTGTAAGTACTACGCCGAAGCTCCATAGCAATTGGTATAGGCATGCGTATTCAAATACAGTGATATGTAAACAAAACAGGCAGAATACGGCGCTGCGGTTGGCAACGCACAATATAATAATGTCGTGTGAGTAGGGCCTCCCGTCGGGTAGACCGTTCGCCGGGTGTAAGTCTTTCGATTTGACGCCACTTCGGCGACTTGCGCGTCGATGGGGATGAAATGATGATGATGATGATGATGATGATGATGATTAGGACAACACAACACCCAGACCCTGAGCGGAGAAAATCTCCGATCTAGCCGGGAATCGAACCCGGGCCCTTTGGATTGACATTCTATTGCGCTGACCACGCAGCTACCGGGGGCGGACGCAACGCACAAAGACAAGTTATCAAGAATTAAGTGTTCGGGCGTGATGTTATAGTCGGCGCACGAGCGATGTTTCGATGAAGTAGAGATTTTCCCGAACGACCGTTTCGCGAGTGTACCGTGAATATCAGGAATCCGGTAAATCATCAAATATCAGAAATCGCTGCGGTCGGAAAAAGATCCCGCAAGAACGGGACCAATGACGACTGAAGAGAATCGTTCAACGTGACAGAAATGCAACCCTTCTGTAAACCGCTGCAGATTTCAGTTCTGGGCCATCAACAAGTGTCATCGTGCGAGCCATTCAACGAAACATCATCGATATGGGCTTTCGGAGAACGGAGGCCCACTCATCTACCCTTGATGACTGCATTACATAAAGCCTTACGCCTTTTATGGGTCTGTCAACACCGACATTGGACTGTTGATGACTGGAAACACCTTGCCTGGCCAGACCAGTCTCATTATCGAGCGGGTGGAAGTGTACGGGTATGGAGACAACCCCATGAATCCACGTCCCCTGCATGTCAGCAGGTGACTGTTCAAGCTGGTGGAGGCTCATTAATAGTTTAGGGTGTCTGTAGTTCGAATGATATGGGACCGCTGATACGTCGAGATACGACTGCCAGGTGAAACGTACGTAAGCATCCTATCTGATCGCCTGCATCCATTCGTGTCCATTGTGCATTCCGACGGACTTGAGAGTTTTCCAGCAGGACAGTGCGACACCCCACAGTCCGGAGTGGCCCCAGGAACATTCTCCTGAGTTTAAACACTTCCGCTGACCACCAAACTCCCCAGACACGAAATTTATTGAGCATATCTGGGATGCCTTGCAACGTGCTGTTCAGAAGAGATCTCAAACCCCTCGTGCTCTTACGGATTTATGGACAGCCAGGAGTCATAATGTGAATTCCCTCCAGCACTACTTCAGATATTAGTCCAGTCCATGCCACGTCGTGTTGCGGCACTTCTGCGTGTTCCCGGGGGCCCTACACGATATTGGGCAGGTGTACCAATTTCTTTATTCTTCAGTGTGTATTCGCAATAAGAAGAGCAAGAGAAGTACATAATATTTATAGAGGGCTCAGAAGTGTGTGGAGACATTAGCGAGGTGCAGTGATGTAGAATAAAAGGAATGGTGTGGAATAAAAGGGGACGGACGTGCATAGGGTTGATAAACGGCAATACATCTGGTTTCGTTTCGTGCAAATTTGAGAGTGATGTTTATTGTGTGACACTCTTTCCCTATCGACTGCGAACTGTTTTCCCGTTGCCTCGTTGTGATTATCGATGAGAGTTGCTAGTAGCCATTTGAAGTGCTGTGTAGATCTGTTGTTGGTGACATTTTCCAGCACACTGGTCAGACCTAGAGATTTGTTCTTAAGTAGTTAAATAGGTACACGGCTTTTTCTTAGTGACTTGCGAAGCCGAACCCTGTCTCGCAGCTCAAAGAGAGGCTGGCGACCCTTATTAAATTAATCTGGTAATGTAGCAGTGCAGACAATTAGCCGGGTCCGCCAATAAACGTTTTCGATTAAATCTGTGGAGCAATGCGTCGCGTAATTTGTTCTGCGCGACGCCACGAAAGCTGCACAGGGAGATGAATAAAGTTACAAGCATTGTATGGATTTGACTCGGTAAAATAGGTGAATCTAACCATTTCATATGTGATACTACACAAGGATGACGAAAATTTTGTGGATCGATAAGAAATGAGTTTCTCAGCAGAAACGACGATGAAGGGACATACTGGTAAGGCATGTGTTCAGACATTGGGAAATCATTTTAGCGGTGCTGGAGAGAGACGTAGACGGCAAAAATTTAAGCGGTAGTTTGATATGGGCATATATTCAACAAATACCTGAGGACGCTAAATGTAAATGGTGTAAATGCTACTCAGAAATGAGATGAAGACTTGGTTCAAGGACAATTAAATGTGGTGCCACGCTTCAGACTAGTAGGAAGACTGAAGTCCACCTCGCCCCCCCCCCCCCCTCCCAATCGACTCTTTCTTCCCCCCAAAAAAGGCTTGTATACATAAAAAGGTTTCCAGACCTATCTCCTGCTTGATAATCGCCTTACCTTTGGATGGATAGATGAAGAAGACCGAAAGAAATCGTACGAGAGCTGATCATAGCCGCGGTATCAGTGCGAGTTGAGCTGCGCTGGGAATACAGTCGGCGCCCTTCGCGGCCGTGGCAGGGCCCGGCAGGATGAGGATGAGGATGGGCCGCTTGCCGCCGGCAGTAATTGCAGCTAGCAGCTGCCTCTGCCGCCGCAGCCGCCGGCCTTCATTACCTCATTGCGACGTCAGCCACACGCCACGTTTCGCGGCGTAAGCGCAGCGGCCGTCAGCTCGAGACCAGGTCCTCCACACTTGCAAATGCATGAAGAGTAACGGGGAAGTGACGCAGCTGCTACAGGTGACAAAGGCCTTCTGATTCCTGGAGTTTCAGTATGAGCAACATATACGTTTTCGAGGAACAGTTTAAAATCATGAACTAACCGTATGCTTGAGACAAAGGGAATAAGCCATTATATACAGGGTGTTACAAAAAGGTACGGCCAAACTTTCAGGAAACATTCCTCACACACAAATAAAGAAAAGATGTTATATGGACATGTGTCTAGAAACGCTTAATTTCCATGTTAGAGCTCATTTTTGTTTCGTCAGTATGTACTGTACTTCCTCGATTCACCGCCAGTTGGCCCAATTGAAGGAAGGTAATGTTGACTTCGGTGCCTTTACAAGTACGACACAACATGTGGTTCATGCAAGATGGAGCTCCTGCACATTTCAGTCGAAGTGTTCGTACGCTTCTCAACAACAGATTCGATGACCGATGGAGTGGTAGAGGCGGACCAATTCCATGGCCTCCACGCTCTCCTGACCTCAACCGTCTTGACTTTCATTTATTGGGGCATTTGAAAGCTCTTGTCTACGCAACCCCGGTACCAAATGTAGAGACTCTTGGTGCTCGTATTGTGGACGGCTGTGATACAATACGCCATTCTCCAGAGCTGCATCAGCGCATCAGGGATTCCATGCGATGGAGGGTGGATGCATGTATCCTCGCTAACGGAGGACATTTTGAACATTTCCTGTAACAGTGTTTGAAAATCACGCTGGTACGTTGTGTTGCTGTGTGTTTCCATTCCATGATTAATGTGATTTGAAGAGAAGTAATAAAATGAGCTCTAACATGGAAAATAAGCGTTTCCGGACGCATGTCCACATAACATATTTTCTTTCTTTGTGTGCGAGGAATGTTTCCTGAAAGTTTGGCCGTACCTTTTTGTAACACCGTGTATATCATCCCAGTGAGTATAGGACGAGACAGGTGGTCAGTCGTTGTCTGAAGTAATTTAAGAAATCCACAGAAAACCGAATTCATAATGGCCGACCAGAGCATGAGCCTGGCCCGAAACTGAGGCCAGTGTGTAACCCCCCTCACGCTATATTTCCCTGATCATTAAATGAAACTGTATTATTTGCGGCGATCGGACATAGGTAAGGGACAGTTAAAAGAACAGCGACCGTGTTGCCTAAAACGTATATCTTTTCTTCACGAATATTGATCAGCGCTTCAATTTAAGTGAAGAGATTGCTTGAAAATTGTATGTTCATAACATATTGCTCGTGTTTTGGGTTCGGAAGTAACACACTAACTAGTAATGGCAAGACACACCCTTGCTCGTCCTAGCAGTTAAATTTAGTTCCACTTTCAACCTGGAGCTCCTATTACTGTTGGGCTTTAAGAAATTAAACTATCCGCCTATTAAAGTTCTCAATAACTTCATTAACAATTCGCGTAATAAAGAGTCCGCCAAAGGATGCTACTGACTAAGAATGGCGATACTGATTTCATACGTAATTTCGAATACCCTCCGCAAATATGCCGATTAATCACCATTCGTCGGAAAACACCTGGAATCGTATTTCATCAGCAAACTGCTCTTACATTTTGGTGTGACTCGACTTGCGCACGACCATTCAACCTGAAACGCGAACCGGGACGCACATCGTCTCGCATAAAGGAGCGTGGACGATAGCGCTTCGGCGTTACTGAACGTTTAACAGTAAACCAGTCCCTCCCGCTTGGGAAGTCGCGTTCAGCTCCCAATGTTCAAGAGAAACAGCGACGCTAAGGGGGTGCGATTGACTACGTCATACCAATATCGATTGTAGTACCGCTTTCAGATACGCTACCTGTCGCTTATACTTTATTTTTGCACGCACTTAAAACAAGCTCCATTATTAACATAAAAAATAATTACGCATCGCTTGTTTAACTTAAGAACTTGCGATGTTTATTTACGCTTTTCACACTTCTCACTGTGCACAGCAGCTGATTTCAGGGCTACGACCAGCATTTGAATAAAACAAGCGTGGGAAACCCGCTAAAAACCTGATTCAGGCTGACCGGTGTGTCAGCGATCGTTTCGTCGGTCGCGCGGATTCGATCGAGGTTTGCTCACACCCCTATCTCGTAAGCGCATGCACTGTGCGTTATTCTGTACGAGCAGGTAATGTTTCCCAACAACTGATCAGTACAAACCAGAACTCGTGACTGGATTCAGCCTGATAGGTGATTTTACGTTACAACAGTATTATTTTAGTCAGTTGTTAAACTGATAAAGTCAATACAGAATTCGTCAACTTAACTTGCCAATAGGTGAGAGCGCGGTAATATAAAATTCATCCGTGAATTAGTACTAGCACTCTTTCAGCTCACCATTACAGTACATTAACAATAATTATTCTAATTAATGAAACATTTTGAAATATTTAACAAAGCTCTATGACGAGATGCAGTGTAGTCGGGGTTCACAAAAGGAAGTTGAGTTAGACAGCTTAACACATTAAATACGCTTTCCCAAATCCTTGGATTCGGTTTCCCTTGCGACAACTGTTGCGTATACGTACTGATACTCCTGCATCACAACTGAACGTGACAATAATCTATGCATTTAATAACCGCAATGGGAAATGAACAGTTGCTCTGGACAATTATGCACGGCAAATACAGTTTTCATGTGACTTTATTCAATGCCAAAACGTAACAGTGGGAGTGGCACAAATTTATTAGCGCTCTTCTCTCTGCACTGTAGATTTGAATTTGTAAAGTGGGGCGTCCACCGCTTGTGGCTTTGGATCCGTAAGGCATGGCACTTCCTGCGAAAACAGGAAGTGACGATTGTATGGTTTGTGGCGGATGTTACCATGACGAATGCGGACCACTGTGCCATTAACAAAACACCTGATAGCCTTCCTTTATCGGTTTCTTACATTCAGTATCCGTGGGTACATTCATTAGTGCTGTACATTTTCCACTAGTCTACAGCTTAACAAATAACCTTTCTTTTCTTCAGTGGTAATTACTATAGAATGCCACGTAACTGACAAGCCTACAGCCATTTCGTTCCTCTATTCTGGTCAAATTCAAGCTGCTATGTCTCAAATAGCTTTTGTCACTAGGCTAATCAACTATATTCTCCCCTCTCTCCCTCATTTCCATAGATTCTGTACAAAAGATGGATATAAGATGTGTGCGGTAAACTTCCTGGCAAGATGAAGTACTCTGGATCGGACATCGCCAAAGATTATGCTCTTAACTGTGTATTAGTTAGGGAACGCCTAAAGAGCCACTTCTCGGCTTTATTCTGGCAGTGCTGCACTCCTGTTTACCAGTCTACACAAAACCTAGCGTCCGTTCCTTATTGGACTGGAACAGGAAAGAACTGCTTGGACATAGCACTAGAGTTCTTTCCAAAAGGTCACAAACAATGTGCAGATGTGTTCACAAACTGATAGACTGAGACTGAAAACAACTTCAAAGGATCATATTTCTTCGTTTACAGAGTGCACTTGTTCAGCAGCACCGTCGTCTGTCTTCTGTCGTCGTCGTCGTCGTCGTCTGTCGTCTGTCTTCTGTCGTCGTCGTCGTCGTCGTCGTCGTCGTCTGTCGTCTGTCTTCTGTCGTCGTCGTCGTCGTCGTCGTCGTCGTCGTCTGTCTTCTGTCTTCTGTCGTCGTCGTCTGTCGTCTGTCGTCGTCGTCTGTCTTCTGTCTTCTGTCTTCTGTCTTCTGTCTTCTGTCGTCGTCGTCGTCGTCGTCGTCGTCGTCTGTCTTCTGTCTTCTGTCGTCGTCGTCTGTCGTCTGTCGTCGTCGTCTGTCTTCTGTCTTCTGTCTTCTGTCTTCTGTCGTCGTCGTCGTCGTCTGTCTTCTGTCGTCGTCGTCGTCGTCATCGTCGTCCAACATTTCTCTTCTCTGTTTGGTTATATAGTATTGCTGCTTTGTTATCCTATTATTGGACGTACGCTGGACATGGCCTTTATAGCTTTTTTCCCTTCAGTTGCAATGGGTTCTACATTTATTTCTTGTCTAATATGGGTGTTTCTTTCATGATCGAATAATGAATATTCAGCTACGAAGTAAAGGAACTTCAGATCAGTTACGACATATCACATAATCAGAGATGATGTTAGGGTCTAACATCCGCTACCATAGGATGTAAGTTGATTCACAGTGAGAAAATAATTACTGTTCATCACTGCGAACGCACTATAAAAACTGTTGGCAGCGACCATATGACAGCTGTCATACCGAGCTATTCCATCAATGAGACTGGCAGTTACCCTGCGGGTCCGGGCGTTAGAATAGGCCCGAGATATTCCTGCCTGTGGTAAGAGGCAACTGAAAGGAGTCTCACACCTTTCGGCCTTCATGTGATGGTCCAGTGTAGCGTTTGACCTCCATTTTTCAAAATTTTCTCGGAGAGTGAGCCAATTGGGCAAGGGCGCCTTACATGGTGCATCATGTCCATCGTGCATTGAGATCTTTAGCCCACTTTCTCGTCGAGACATTGCAGTCACACTCATCCTCCATCTCTTGGGTGAGGACACCTTCCTGGGTGCGTTCTCCTCCACCCACTATGCAGTATCGTTTCCTGCGCCGACCATGACCGTGGAATTCTTTGCACCCACAGTAGCCAGCCGCCCGTTGTGGTAGGGCCGCCATGTACCCTGTTGGTTGTAGCCCCCTGACTACACAGGGATCGCTCTGCTGATGCCTGCGCCATTAACTCCCCACGTACACAAAGGAGTAGATGCCCATCACTCTGGGGCATCGGGACTCCCAGCAATGGACTTCCTGTCATGTGGCCTATGCTGCTGCTGCTGAGTGGCGAGTGGGTGGCATCAGGGCGGATGACAAGCCATGAAGCGTCGTGCGTCATCTCTTGCTGGTGGTCCACCGCCAACTGTCTCTAAGTGGGGAAAGCCTAACGTCAATCCTAAGAAATATGACCCCCATCAGTTCCCCTCCCTGGCCACACCATGGGAGGAATGCCAGGCTAAGGATGGCAGTGAAGCTTATTTGCTCCTGGTTCCCGGCAATGCCGACGGCTGCCCTCCGTGGCTATACGGGATGTTACAGGAACTGTAACGACTGTAATCGAGTGTCAGGTAGAGTTGGCCTTTATGCCCTAAACTCAGTCTGTAGTGAATCTGTGCCCCATCAAACCCCTCTTGAAGTTGAGAAGCAGGAAATAACTCTCTGCGGTGTATATGTACCTCCAGATGGTGCAATATCCCTGAATGTATTAACTGCACTGATTTATCAACTCCCTAAACCTTTCCTACTTTCGGGAGATTTTAACGCCCAGAACACCTTGTGGGATGGCACCGTGCTTACTGGCCGGACCGAGCGAGGTGGCGCAGTGGCTAGCACACTGGACTCGCATTCGGGAACACGACGGTTCAATCCCGCGTCCGGCCATCCTGATTTAGGTTTTCCGTGATTTCCCTAAATCGCTCCAGGCAAATGCCGGGATGGTTCCTTTCAAAGGGCACGGCCGACTTCCTTCCCCGTCCTTCCCTAATCCGATGAGACCGATGTCTTCGCTGTCTGGTCTCCTTCCCAAAAACAACCAACCAACCAACCTTACTGGCCGAGTCAGAGATGTCGAAACTTTGTCTCAGTTCGACTTCTGCCTCTTAAATACTGGGCCAGCCACACATTTCAGTGTGGGTCATGGTAGTTACTCGGCCATTGATTCATCCATCTGCAGCCCAGGACTTCTCCCATCTATCCACTGGAGAGCACATGACGACCTATATGGTAGTGATGACTTCCCCATCTTCCTGTCACTGCCCCGGCATCGGACCCACGGACGCCTGCGCAGATGGGCTTTAAACAAAGCTGACTGGGAAACTTTCACCTCTGCTGTCACCGCTGAATCTTCCCTATTCTGGAACATCAGTGTGATGGTTAAGCAGGTGACTACACCAATCATCTCTGTGACAGAAAACGCGATTCCTCGCTCTTCAGGGTGCCCCCAGCGAAAGGCAGTCCCTTGGTGGTCGCCGAAAGTTGCTGAAGCAATTAAGGAGCGTCGGCGAGCTGTACAGCGTCATAAGCGGTACCCTTCCCTGGAGCACTTCATAGCCTTTAAACGGCTCCGTGCTCGCGTTCGCCAACTTATCAAATGACGGAAGCAGGAGTGTTGGTCGAGATATGTCTCGACCATTGGGTGCCATATGTCACCTTCCCAAGCCTGGGCAAAGTTCAAACGTTTTTTCAGGTGTTCCCAGTGTTAACATAAATGGCGTGTTACTTACCAACGCAAACGCGATTGCCGGGCACTTTGCTGATTACTATGCTCGAGCCTCTGCGTCGGAGAAGTACCCCCCAGCTTTTCCCACTCTCAAACGGCGGCTGGAAGGGAAAGTCCTCTCGTTCACTATACGCCACAGTGAATCCTATAACGCCCCATTTACAGAGTGGTATCTCCTCCATGCCCTTGCACATTGCCCCGACACAGCTCCTGGCCCAGATCGGATCCACAGTCAGATGATTAAACGTCTCTTGTGTGACTACAAGCGACATCTCGTCATATTCAACCGGATCTGGTGCGATGGCGTCTGTCCCTCGCATTGGCGGGATAGCACAATCATTCCGGTGCTGAAACCCGGTAAAAACCCGCTTGTTGTCGATAGCTATCGGCCCATCAGCCTGACCAACGTTCTGTGTGAGCTGCTGGAACGTATGGTGTGTCAGCAGTTGGGTTGGATCCTGGAGTCACATGGCCTACGGCTCCACGTCAGGGCGGCTTCCGCCAGGGTCGCTCCACAACTGATTATCTTGTTTCCTTCGAGTCTGCCATCCGAACAGCCTTTTCCAGACGCCAATACCTGGTTGCCGTCTTTTTTTATTTACGAAAAGCGTATGACAGCGCCTGGCGACATCATATCCTTGCCACATTATACGAGTTGGGTCTCCGACGTCCGCTTCCGATTTTTATCCAGAATTTCCTGCCGCTTCGTACTTTCCGTGTCCAAGTTGGAGCCTCCCATAGTTTCCCCCCCCCCCCCCCCCCCCCCCCCCCCCATATCCATGAGAATGTGGTCCCGCAGAGCTCTGTATTTAGTGTGTCTCTGTTTTTAGTGGCCATTAATGGTCTAGCAGCAGCTGTAGGGCCTTCCGTTTCACATTCTCTGTATGCAGACGACTTCTGCATTTCGTACTGCTCCACAAGTACTGGTGTAGCTGAACGGCGCCTACAGGGAGCCATCCACATGGCGCAGTAATGGGCTCTAGCAGCTTTTGGCTGCAAAGTCGTGTGTTATGCACTTCTACCGGCTTCGTGCCGTTCATTCGGAACCAGAATTTTGCCTTAATGAAAGTCCACTCACTGTAGTAGAGACATATCGACACTCTGATTTTCAACGCCCGATTGACTTCGCTTCCTCACCTTCATCAGCTTAAGCGGAAGTCCTGGCAGCACCTCAATGCCATTTGCTGCCTGAGCCACTTTATCTGGGGTGCAGATCGCTCTACGCTGCTGCAACTCTACAGAGCTCTTGTTCAATCCAGCGTTAACTAAGGGAGTCTGGTTTACGGTTCGGCGGCGCCCTCAGCGTTGTGTTTACTCGACCCAGTGCACCACTGTGGCGTTCGCCTAGCGACGGGAGCTTTTAGAACGAGTTCGGTGACCAGCGTCTTGGTGGAGGCTGGAGTCCCTCCATTGAAGGTTAGGCTTGCACAGCTGCTGGCCAGTTACGTTACACACGTTCGTAGTTATCCTGCGCATGCGAATCACTGCCTGCTTTTCCCACCCACGGCAGTTCATCTCCCGCATCGGCGACCCTGTTCAGGGCTTCCAATTGCAGTTCGTGTCCGATCCCTTCTTTCCGAATTGGAGTCCTTGCCTTTACCACCTGTACTTGAGGTCCATTCACGTGCACCTCCATGGTGTGCACCTAGGTTGCGGCTTCTCGTAGACCCTTCGCATGGCCCTAAGGACTGTTAACCCCTTGGCCCTCCGCTGCCACTTCCTCTACAGTCTTGACATGTCCCAAGCCCACGAAGTGGTTTTACACCGACGGCTCGATGGGTGATGCTCGCGTCGGCTTTGCGTCTGTCCATGGAGGACATATTCAACAGCATTTCTTTCCCAATGGCTGCAGTGTTTTCACTGCCGAGGTGGTGGCTATGTCTCGTGCCCTTGAGCACATCTGTTCATGTCCTGGGAAGTCGTTTCTTCTGTGTACTGACTCCTTGAGCAGCCTAGAAGCTATCTACCAGTGCTACCCTTGTCATCCTTTGGTAGCGACCGTCCAGCAGTCCATCTACGCTCTGGAACGGTCCGGTCGTTCAGTGGTGTTTGTCTGGATCCCAGGTCACATCGGAACCCCAGGCAACGAACTTGCCGACAGGCTGGCCAAACAGCCTACGCGGAAACCGCTTATGTAATTCGGCTTCTCTGCAATTGACCCGCTTTCAGTTCACGCCGCAAGGTTTTGCGGCTTTGGGAGACGAAATGGCATAACCTCAGCCCGCACAACAAACTGCGTGCCATTAAGGAGACTACGAATGTGTGGCAGTCCTCCGTACACGCCTCTCGCAGGGACTCTGCGGTCCTCTGTCGGCTCCGCATTGGCCACGCTTCGGTGACACACGGCTACCTCCTGCGGCGTGATGACCCACCTCAGTGTCGGTGCGGCGCCCGGCTGACAGTGGCCCATATCTTGGTGGGCTGTCCTCCTTTGGCTGCCCTGCGGCGTACTCTGCAGTTACCGGACTCGTTGCCATTAATTTTAGCTGACAGCGCCTCATCGGCTAATTTAGTTTTACGTTTTATACGTGCCTGTGGGTTTTATCGTTCTATATAAGTTTTAGCGCATGTCCTTTGTCCATTTGTGTTCTGCACTCTAATGCTTTTAGGTTGGATGTTTTAATGTGTCGCAGAGTGGCTGGCTTTTCCTTTTATTCTCGTGGTCGCTCAGCCACGGTCATCTGCTCTCTTGTTTTTACCCCTTCTACCTGTTTCTTGCTTCTCTCTGTGGTTTTCTTTTCCTGTCTTGTCCATAGTAGTGTTGGTTGTCTTTCTGCCGTTCTTCTGGTTCTTCCTTTCTCCGGTTATTGTGATGTACGTCTCCTTTTTTTTCTTCTTTCCCTTGTGTAATTATTTTACCGGGAACAAGGGACCGATGACCTCGCAGTTTGGTCCTTCCCCGCCCCTCCCATTTTAAACCAACCAAACCAACACTGGCAGTGCGTGGGCGTAATGAGTTACGCAGTCGATTGCGGAGTGTGGTATGGACTGGCTGGCCAAGAATGGAGCATCGCCACCGTCAACGAGCGTGTTATTTGTGTAATAAAAATTGGGAGATTGCTGCTAGTCACAAACATATTAGCAGTTAATCTACTCGTATGGTATGAGCTTTTACAACAGCGGTTGATGTACCTGGTGCTTCGTAAATGCGGAGAACCCGTGTAGTCATCGTCACTGTAAAAGGAAAGTCCTTTCAACACAATTCTCTTCAGTTTCCTGATTCACTCGCCACTATTTCATAGTTGGTATACCTCACTCTCCTCCTCAGCTCCACAAATAATTGTCCAGGGTCCAACTGAGTCCCTTTTACCCAGTATTTTCTGTGTTAGTTATGCATTATTTATGGCTCTGTGCAAGACCTACCTTTTTTCCTTCTGTTTTATTGATGGGTTGTTTTCCGCAGCTTGTTTTAAGGCTGTCCTTTTCGTGGCAGTCTTAGTGTCACTTACAGGCAGACAAAATACAGTTAAATGAACGCGAAATTGGCAGTAAAATTTGGCTGCTGTCTTCCGGCGAGCGTGTTTTATTGTCCACCGTACATTTCGAAGCACAGCTTCATGGTCAAGTCTTCAACCGACTACTGGAGAGTCCTCATTCCGTAGTAGTCTGTGTACAGTTCTCCACTCTAGATCGCCCTGTGCAAATCTCTTTGCATACCGCCGCAACTCTCATCCACTTCACCTGCTTGCTGTGTCGAAGTGCTAGTCTCCTTTTTCCTCATCGTCTCAGGATGCGTCCCGCCAATCTGTCCTTTCTTTTAGTTGAGATGTGCCATACATTTCTTTTCTCTACAGTCCGATTCGGTACGTATTCATTAGTTATTGGATTTATTTATGTAATTTGAGGCACACCACACTTCAAAAGCTTATATTATCATCTTGCCTATGGTGCTTAATGTCGATACAAGCCTACACTCCGGACAAATACTTTAACTGAAGAAACGGAAGACTTCCTGACACTTAAAGATAAATTCGATGTTAACGTTTTCAACACTTTCCTTGCTATTGCTCTCTGCGTTTTTTATCCTCTCTCTTCATGAAACGACAGTTGTTTTGCTCCCCAAATGACAGTTGGCCTACTGCTTTGGTGTAGTGCTTCCTAATCCAGTTCCCTCAGTGTACCCTGACTAAGTTTTACTACATTCCATTATTCTCGTTTTGAGTATTTTCACTAAATTCTTTCTGTTCAACAAATCTATGTCCTTTGCCATCCCTAACAGAATTACAATGTTCATCAAAATCCTAGACTCACAAAACTGCGGTCTGGTATCTGTACTAATTGAGGCCAATACTTCGCTCCCTGTGTTTTATCCCTGATACCTTCAGAATTTCGAACGGTGTTCTCGAGTCAGCATTGGCAAGAGTTCTAAGTCTACAAATGGTGTAGACGTAGGTTTTCATTTCTTTAGTCTAACGTAAGCCAACGAACCCGTCGTGCTTCTCGAGTTCCTCTATTTCTCCGGAACTACTACTGATCTTCGCGCGGTTCAGTCGTCACCAATCGTTTCTTTCTTCGGCAGATAATTTGTGCTAATATTTGCAACCATGACTAACCCTCACCGTCGTATTGGAACAGAACCGCGGAACCAGTGACGGCGCCGCGCGGAATGCAGAACAACGCGACTTGTCGTCGGCCCGGCCGCCTTCCTTGAGCGGACTCTGTAGGTCGCCACCCCTGGTCTAGCGGAAGGTCAAGGTTCACCGACCCGAATGTAAACGCGTAGTAGTGTGCCGCCCGGTGCGTGCTCGTCGCTACAAGCAGTCTCTGTGGCGTCCGTCGCCGTCGCTGCGTGTCTTCCCCCAGGCGACTCCAGACGTATTCGCGAAACAACTTTGTCTCTTGTAAGATGACCGCAGCTTTTCTTCGTGGCTTGTGCCGATTTATTTCGTGACAGAGTTCACTTACGGACAAAAAGGTATGGAACTTTTGTACCTCCGTTACAATAAAACAGCGAATAAAGGTTCGTTCACAGTGAACGTCAACGGAATGTGGCACCACGTCGCATCAAATCGGGACGAACTCAGTAGACGGAATGCCAACATCGTCACGTCGCACTGTTCGGCACTCAAAGGTGTAACGAGATTGAGGGACCTCCTTCGTATAAAAATTTGGAAAGTAGTATCAGCGTTAAGGAACTAGAAATAATAGTTTCTGAATTCGTTTTTGATGGAAAGAAAATAAAGGATTTTCTTGCCGAAAGTTGAATGGAAAATGTTTACAATCTTCTTAGAAATGAAGTAACATGAAAAGTATCATAGAAGCACTTACAAATACAACAATATGCCTGCGCGAGAGAATATGTATGTACAGCGAAAACTACAATATTTTGAATGTTGCACGCAACCGCTCCTTTGTGTTGTGAGCGTAGTAACTGAATGCTGCTATTAATTCTGGTCAAATATTCACGATAGCAGGAAAGTGCTGTAGTTCATAAAATGTAGCCATTGCTTCCTATTTATTACTAGTTTTATCTGGCGCTTAAAACAACAAACGTGGCAACACAATTAGGGCTGAGCAGACGATACTCAGGTTCGAACCATCTCGAGATTTTCCGATAAGCCGCAGCGCTCCATACGGTATCGAGTCTCTTCGAACAGTTACGTGACATTTGACACGCACTGCGCGAGTAAAGGGGATTGCGCCAAACTACGAACTAGCCACAACAAGCTATGGCTCTACTTAAAATTTGACAGTGTCGTGCAACTCAAAGGGAAATAGCTTTAAATCTTACTACTGCACAAACTGCTGTTGTTTTTGAACATATTTGCAATAATAGTTTTCACACACTACCGGTGTGTGTGGATATGTAAATATCTATGCAGACTGTCAAGTAAAGAGGCAAAGGCCAAAATTTGTACTCAAAATAAAAAAAAAAAACAAAGTCACTTTATTGAACGTAGTAAAATGATTTATTTGGTTATGAGATAATACTGATTTACCTAGTGGGTTGCAAAATAGTCCCTGTTTACATATTATTAGGTAAATACGTTGTTATATTTTAATCATTCTGAAAACAAAATGGCAACATGAAGATGAAACAGAAAAGAAAATTAATCAAGAATTAAAAGGCTTGATGAACGAAATGTGTCGTAGTAAACTGGCTGTAATTGCTAACTCGAGATGATAACTGAAAGACCACTCTTGAAAACAGATGTTACTTGATCGAAAGCTTGAGAATCGGACAGAAGTATTGGACCGACACGCGTTTGCAATATCTTATTTATAAACTGGCGTCGTTGTTGTTCAGACCCTTAATGCATTATAGACGCTAAGACAGGTCATGGACATATCAACAATAGTCACTAGACAGGGAACCAATCGAAAGATCTAACTGAACCAGACATTTCCAGAACTGTGGCGTAAACTGTTCGAACAGTTCAAACGCAGCTCTGAACACAGTAGGAAAACAATGTATTAAAAACGTTGCCAAGTGATACTTAAATTTGGTACAATTTAATGCCACGCGTGCCATAATACTTTTGCTAAAGAAACCATCAACGTAAAATGAGTTTAAATGCCGTTTTTATAAGCGAAAATAATTTACGTATCACAAGAAGAAAACGAAAAACGAACTTCTCACTGCTATAACCACGGGGTCAACCACATACAGCAATCACAATTTTACCTTACAAAGAGCAAAAACTATTATCAGGGAGCTGGTCTGAATGAACCTACTGAAAGAAGGTGACCAGCCTCCGCGCCTTTCAGGTCTGACAAAATAGCGTGTATGTTGTACTGACTAACGGCAGGAAGTAGAGAACCAAAGCGACTCTGTGGAACAGAAGGCGCATCAATTACTTGGCAGAACTTCACTGACAAGACACGTCGCTTTGAGATATCGAAATTAAAGCATGGGCACGTGTCATGCCTGGAATACAATGCCGGAGGAAATCTAATCTTTGTCATACCACCATGTGGTCCTCATATGACTTCGGATTAATTTGTCACTTTTTCGGGTAAAGTCACGAATATATGGTAACAAAGTGTAAAATTACTCTCTGTTCATTACCATGATTTGTCAACGATCGTGCCTCAGAGTCTCTTCGTGTATATGGTATTAAAGGCTGCAACGCTAGATTTGGACAGTTCAGTTTCCACGTCGTACCAAATAGTATTTGTTTTATTTCATGTCCCATGTGTAAATTACATATACATATGATCTGAAAACTAATTTGTGTATTTCAGTTCAATTATTTTCACGGCAAAGGAAAGTAAGTACCCAACAGTGCTACCTCAAATTTGTGTCAAGGCCACTTTCCTTTCGATCTCATCTCACGAAATGTCACGCCAAAATGTTGCACAGTGCATTTTATACGCCGGCACTCTCGTCAACCGTCGTGGGAACAGAAAGTGAACGTCAAGGATAGTACGGAAGAAATTTTTCATGTTGACAAGATAGTAGCGCCGTCTGCTGACACCTGAAGTTAAACTATTCTCGCTATGCTTACTCATGTTGAATAGCAGATTTTTTGCATCTGCGTTGTCTTAACCTTTTTTCCCCCATTCCGTTTCTGTCGATAGGAACTGTGTGACACTGAGGTGTCTCATTTGCTCATATCTTTTCCTCTAGTATTTTCATATTTTGACCATGTCCCTTTTTTACTGACCACCTCATTCATACCCGTTATCTAACTGGTTCTGCTTTAAAATCATCTTGCGTTTAACACTGCCCTTCTGAAAAATCTCTTTCTGCTGTTTCTTCGGGTTCTAAGTTGTGTATGTCTAAATATTGTTTTAAACTTCTCGCTTTCAGCTCCTTGTTATTTTCTTTTCCCAGAAACATTATAAATCTGTTTTAATGTGTTTTACTGTCTACTGACAGACATTCTGTACTGTAGTCGAAAAATTATTATGAATCAACGGAGGCGTCGCCGTGTAGTAACCTCTGTCGGCGGATGTAGGAAATTTGTATAGTGAAGAGTTAGAGAAATCAGCCGTGACCAACCGTAGAATAAAAACTGGCCATACCATGGATTGTAACTCAAAATACTTCGGCAATGTTCCGTCTTCTGGGATTGAGTGATTTACGAGGCCACTGAAATTAGGGTCGGACAAAAAGGCAGATTTGGAAATATGCACTGCTGACGAAAAGCAGAAACAAACTCGTAATGTTACGATAAAGCATTATTTGTGTCCTGCTTGACACAGTCACGTCGTTTAAACATCTACAAAGTGATATAAAATGAGACGAACATGTCAGGACTGTGTTGGCGAAGGCTGGTGGCCTACTTCGGTTTAGTGGGAGAATTTTAGATGAGCGTGGTTCATCTGTAAAGGAGACCGCATACAGGACGCTGAAGTGACTTATTCATGAGTCCTGCTTCAGTGTTTGGGATCCACACGAGGTCCGATTAAAGGAAGCCATCGACGCAATTGAGAGACGGGCTGCTAGATTTCTTCAAACAACACGCAAGTGCTACTGTGATGCTTCGGTAACTCAGATGGGAATCCCTGGAGGGAAGGCGACGTTCTTTTTCGAGAAACACTGCTCAGAACAATTTAGAGAACCGGCATTTGAAGCTGACTGCAGAACGATTCTACTTCCGCCAACGCATATTGCGCATGAGCATCACGAAAATAAGGTACGAGAAATTAGGACTCATACGGAGGCATACAGATAGTTGTTTCTCCTTCTCGCTATCTGCGAGTGAAACAGGAAAAGAAACGACTACTACTGGTATAGGGTACCCTGCGCTAGGCACCGTACTGTGCCCCGCGGAGTATTATGTGCGTATGTAGTGTGTGGACCGTGCCCGAGACAGCAGCGCAGACTGGAGACAGCAGTTCACAGCGCAGACATCGGCGGCCGCACCACTGCACTACTCGTCGCGGCGGCTGCACTGTGGACTGCAGAGAGGCAATGGAGGCGGTAACGGTTAGCTTTTACATAATTTTGACACAAGCAGAACAGCACACATCAGGAACCACCTGAAGATGACAACGAGTCTGTTTGTCGAAATATCTTGGAGAACTAACGGCGTGAACTTTATGGACAACCGGGAACTCTTCAAATATTGTACTTCTTTTCCTTATTTTTTTATTTTCTTCAAAATTTTGATTTATTTTATCGCCGATTTTTAGGAGATTTCCCAAAGTTTCCACGAAAATGTTTTATTTTTCCTTCTAGAGTTTTCTAAGCAAAAAATCTTTATACCAGTTTAACAGTGAAACCATCAGCTGTATTGAGGGATCATATTCATCTTTTACGTTAACGAGCACTCAGAAACCAAATAAGATGCTTACAAGGTGTTGAGTACCCAACAAGAGGTAGACTGCCACTACATCGCCACACAGCCTGCCGCGTATCGGCTTTGTGCAGCAGCCTCCAGCTGTCACTCGTGATCACGGGCCTCTTCCTGCTTCCGCACCACTTCGTCCAGCGCAGTTTGTACGTCCGCAGACAGTGTGGACAGCCAGTAGGGAGCGCTGTCGATTGCAGACCACAATGGTTTCACCTCGCACAGAAGGACATGTATAATAACCGACACACGACACGCCGTGGGCACTCGACCAGTTACGAGACAGCAGTTAGACACTTCAGTTTAGCGTCTGCATCCTTCTCACTACAGCTCTCAAGACTGCCTTCCTATTTAGCAGTCACTATTCGTGGAATAATTTGACTACAGTACCTGCAACATTACTTATAAGTTATAGACTGCCAAGAAACGGTAAAGTTATTAGATATTTTGTTTAGGACATCAAGTGCCACGCTAGGTATTATTGAAGAATTATATGGCGTACAAGATCAAATTTATCTGCATTAGAATCGAATTCCACAATGAGGACCCAGTAGCTTTGCCAGAAGAATAGCTACACTCATTCGCTTTATGCTGAGTAATTTCCTTGCAGTCAACTGCTGAAATGTTGCAACGCTCCTTTCCATCACTGATGCTGACCTCAATGTGGTCGATGGAAAAAATTCGTCTGTGTCAAGATTGCCCTCAGTTATGCGTTATTATTTTACATCGTGAACGTCACCCATTAACGGTGCGCGGTATGTGAACTGCTCCCCTTTACGTACCGTTTGCCCGTTGCGCGACATCCGTGTTCCGCATAGCTCCTGGCGACGGTAAATGTTGGTCATAATTGTCATGCAGCCCACGACGCCAAGCAGTACCTGCGCCCCTCCCCCCCCCCCCCCCCCCACACACACACATATATACAGCAACTGTACTGCATCTTCAGGCCACGCACGTCTGTCAACGATCTGGCATCGACCGCCACAAGGCGATTCGGTAAACGGTCGATGGGCCGTCTTGCTACTTTCTAGTCTACTTCACATTCCATTCGCACAGACCCCGCTCGAAGAGTTCGTGAAACCAGTTTTTCATTGTGTTAAATATTGTTAAGGCTCGTATTACTAATAATTGTAATCTTCTTCGTCACCGTTTTCCTCAGTTCCTATGGCATCAACTTGAGAGGGATTGCAGTTAGTTCTTTCAGAGGTACTCGTATCACATCCGGTGTTTTTATAATTCAGATTTTCCGTCGTTCGCCTAAGTCTTTGCAAGTGCACGCCCGTTTGGTTTGGTGATAAGACGTAGGCTAATTATTCTTAGGATCTTGGTCTTAATGGTTCAGGCTTCCGTCTCTGTATATCTTGATGCAGCCGTGACGTGGAACACTAAAAGCAGAATAGAGGTGTGCGTGATGTGCTGATTTAGCTTACTAATCGGGCGAGTAAACTCTTCCTAAGAAAACGTTACCTCCACGCGATACGCTGGTCTTGTCGTCACTGAAAATGTAGCATCGAATTAAATATTTACGTTTCAGTTCCATAAATATAAATCAGCGACTTCTGTTGTTCAGTATTGTTTATGACTCGGCGTTAAGTTTACGTTTCGCGACTTCTGTTGTTCGGTATTGTTTATGACTCGGCGTTAAGTTTACGTTTCGCTTTGGTCGCCACTATTTATTGAACTTCACGTGCCGTAAATCATATTCACTATAAAATATACGGTGTGGAACATGTCACTGATGCAATACCTACGAACGTATCGGTAGAAATAAACGAACCGAAACGTTATGGTCACTCTCCGATTTTCTCGGTGTGGTTGATTAATGGTGTGCTGTCGAGTGTACAGCAGAGTTGTTTCCATTTTATGCAACCATTCGTCAGCTTCAGGTGCTGTGAACCGTGCCGTTACGACACATGCTACCTGGACTCCAACCAGACTGTGAACTGTTGTTGGTGTCACGTCGCTATTTGTAGCGGTGTTCCGACTCCCGACGCCCACTACGCCTGTTCATGCTGTTTTGTTTATCGTAACCAGAACTGATATTCCGAGAAACGCACGTTCCATGAGTGTGATGACAAACGAAATCTCAGTAAATTGAATTGTATCTCTGATTACCTCCTCGTCGATGGAACGATAAACACTGATCTTTCCTCCTCTACTCCTCTCTTGGCCGAATTTAGGACTTCACTGACCTTCATAAAGTTTTTATTTGTACTTTTCCTCTTCCTTATGTTAAGTATATGTGTGTATCGCTACTAATCTCGAGGTCAAAAGGGCTTTATGCACCAATTTCATCTTTGAATTAATGTACTGCGTGGCTGTGGTTAGAGAGGTGGGGAGATGCCTACCGCGTGGATCCGTATTTGATAGGAGCTGGTTCAAATCTCCGTCCGGCCGTCTAGATTGTCTCATGCAGTGGTTTCTCTAAATCGGGAATGCTGGTATCGAAATTGACATTGCCAATTTATTTTCTTTTATTTACTTATTTAATCTTATCTGATGACAGCCATCAGGCCCCCTCTAAACATCGAACCAGTTTTCACACATACGTACATTTTTTACATCATAGTTAAGTGACAAACAACAATCCCAACATTAAAAATAGTATCAAAATGATTAATGTGTTAATGCGAGTAATATATAACGACCTTCTGGGCTAGGTGCTTTGTGTTTTTAAATATTTTATTTATGACAAACCTTTTATAGTGTGCTGATTTTTGTCCACATAACAACGTGAGGTTCAACGAAAGATCAACATGTTTTCACCACAGAAGATTTTTATTTTCAGACCTGAATATGATAGCAAAGTCTGTCGAAACCGATTATCTTAGATAAAGAAAAAAATTGTACCATTTACGCTTTTGAATGTTTTTCAGCAAGTAAAACAGACCGCACCTTCAGTACTCTCAAAATTGAGAATATTCAGTTAATATTGGCAGTACTTGCGCTACTGCAGCTGCTGCCACTAATCATGGATAATGATGATAGTGGCAGATATAAAAAGAATTTATATGTGTACAAAATAGTTGTTTTCTGTTAAAGCGAGTTGTAGGGAAACAAAATTTAAAGAAACTGTACCAGCTAGCAACGCTGCGAGTGAGGAAGATCTCGTTGGAAAGAAGAGTGCGCAAGGGGTGACGAGTGCATTTTTATTGTTGCTTTAGTAGATTTCTCATTAACTGTCTTCTGAAGCGGGAGATATTATTCAGTTCTCTTATGTAGTGGGGAAGTTACTCCAGAGTCGCGTTCGTGCCACAAAGACGATGGAATGAGACAGAAAGGATTTCGCTCTGATGGGAACGATTCTGCCATGTTCAGACGAGAGCGTTAAGGGCGAGAGAAGATATAAGGAACAGTGTTCAGTGATAAGATAGTAGAGAAGACAAAGGGTGTGGAAACTTCTGCGCTTGTCTGCACGGAAGGGCTTTTTATGTTTTTATAGGGTTAGAGAGATGCTGATGAGCTCTTACACATTGCAGTAAGTGCTCATTCGAATTTAGATTTTCATATGCTGCTAATCACTGCCCTGTGATTATCTACTGCCAGCTTTCGCTCAAGTCTCTCTTTTGCAACTAATATTTTTGGTATAGGTGGTTTCTGTGCCCTGTCTTTGCCGTACCGACCTTCATTTTGGTACGTTACATTACCAATAGTACGTTTCCTACGTATAAAGCTATACGAAATGTGGATTTCTGAAGCTTCAAGAAGATTCCCTTTTTACAAATCCATTTAGTAGCTGGGGCGTCTCTCTTTCGCTTTCACCGTACGTACCTTAAGGGTTTCGGTGGAAGGCCATGTGTAAGCAATCCCACTTGCAGTGTGTAATAAGAGTGTCTTCATAGTCTACTAAAACGATTGTTTAGCTTTTGGAATAACGGCAAAACAGGCTTAACTCTTCATAAAGCAAGATAGTTCGGCAATAGCATAATTAAGATGTCGGGTCCTTAAAAATATCTATTTGATTTAATTTTCGTCGGACAGCTAAAACATTCTATCAGTTACTGCCTTGTTCATGTTTCTACAACAAACCGCTTTCAGCCGTATATGAACTTCTACAGGAACACGATCGGTTTCGTGATATCAAATCACATCATCAGGTGTACGTACGTCAGTAAAACATTTAAGCAAGGAGGGGGACTCAACTTTCACAAAATAAAATACTGTTCTCCCCTCATTCCCTTATCAGGGCTTAAATGTTTTTGCTTATATATGTCCCCCGGGAGGTGATTTCGACTCACGAAACCGGCCGCGTTCCTGTAAAAGCTCGTATACAGGCGAAAGCGGTTTATTTTGGAAACATGGATTACTTCAGCTGCGGTTGTATTATGCACTGCTCGAAGATGGAAAAAAATTTAGTGCTCTCGTGAGAGAAGTGAATAAAATTGTTTGGAACAATGTGTAGAATTTTATTGTTTGCGATTCGAGGAAATACACTCAACTATCAAATGTCCTTGTGTCCATAATTAAAGTGTGTGTGTGTGTGTGTGTGTGTGTGTGTGTGTGTGTGTGTGTGTGTGTACACAGGACAGTTCCAGAATTGCATTTTCGAGACGTTGATTGCTGATGCAGACTTGACACAGAAAACGCGTATCTGTACAATCCAGCACTCGTGCGCCTATGTGACACGGTTCTACTGCATACTCAGTCATGTTCCCCAGGAACAGAGGACTTCTTTTTTCTTTTCAGCTGAACGTCATCCGATGAAAGCTGCAGGACGGGCCCAGTTTTCCAGTTGGTGGACTGCGTTATTAGCTCTGCGGCATGCTTCCCAAAGAAGCAGCTCACAGCCACGAGGGGCCTGTTTCTCTCTGAATTTTGTCAGCGTAATTGAGTTCTAAAACTTGCTTAAAGTTTCACGATGAGAAAAACCTACCTTGTTGACAAAGACTGTTTGTCCAAGCCTCATCGCTAGAACAGAGAGGCAGTTGGGGAACGGTTCGGAATGGAAAAAGCAAGAAATATATGATGCGCTAAGTCTTTCGCAGAGTATCCCCCCCTTCCCCATCCCCCCTCTCCTCCTCCTCCACACACACACACACACACACACAAACCACCATCTATGAACCAACTTGACAAACATTCTCCTGCTCCTCGTTTAACCCGATCCAGAATATCATTTATGACGAGATCCCAGTAAACTTTTGTCCAAACTGTGTTAAATCTTTTCAGTTGTAAATGTGAACTGACCATATCCTTCTTCGTTGGACACTATGAACCGGCAGTATACCCGTGGACTGTTCGAGCAACAAATATGCCGGGAGAAACTGAAGAATGACAGTATTTTTTTTTGTTATTAAAAATTATTTGCTACTATCCATGTCTCTCAATGCCACGCAGTGTTGCTAGTAGTGTTTTGATTTTGGTTCTTTAATCCATTCTCGATCACTTACTATTTTAAATTGTGAACGAATCAGATACCTTATAACATTTTTTTCCTTTCCCTTTTCATTGTCTTGCAGTTGCACAGTACTGAATTTTATCGAAAATATCTTGCCACGTAGTAATTTCCATTGTTAGCATTCTCCAAAGCGTTTTCCTTGTTTACCTATAAAAGATTGCAGTGTATCTGAGTAGTGACGGCACACGTCCAATGGTAAAATGCTCAATAACACCTCCTGCCTCACCTGCTTATCGGATGCTCTCGTCACGATTACAGTTGTAATAATAAAGTCAATTTTTATCACTTTCCGTAATCCACTGTTTCAGGGCCCGCAACTGAATGATAGTTGCTATAGTGACACCTCACTCAAATGCTAGGAATCTATGTTCGAAGAAACTTTTTTGTAATCCACTTACTCGGTGGAGGAATTACATGTTCTTGAAGTAACGGATTTCATAGACGAATAGAGCAGATTGTTTTCAAAGATCTTTGTTTATGGAATCCAAGTTCGTTTCTTAGAGGTGGTTTTCGTTAACCAGAAACGTCGTAATGTTTCCATTCTTCTACAACACTTTGACATCAGCGAAATAGGCGACAGAGCATGATGCGTAAAATAAGTAGTAATAATAATAATAATAATAATAATAATAATTCCCGTGGAGGCCCGGGAAAAGAATAGGCCTCCGGTATGTTCTGCCAGTCGTAAAAGGCGACGAAAAGAACAAACCACTAATAGGGCTAACCCCCCTTTTAGTGTGATTAGTTGGTTCAGGACGGAACTAAAGAAGCCTCGGACAAGCGCCGTCATGGTCGGGGACGACGCTTGAACCCTATGCCCGCCCACAATGGTAACGACACTGCTAGCCAACTGGAAAATGATTCAAATCCACATAGAGGTGTTTTGCAGGATATGCTTCCTGCAACCACCCTAGAAGTAAAACAAAGACAGAGGATGAGATGGTCAGATAAAGTCAATCGACACCTCATGTTCTGTTATTACCAAGCAACAAACCTAGGAACCAACACAACTGGATACAGATCACAAGTATACGCAACATTTATTATCAGATACCCAGAATTAAAATTTTTAACAGAACAACGACTAGCTGATCAGATCCGTGTAATAATCAAAAATAACAGGATACCGCAGTCAGAATTAGAAAACATCAAACAACAAGCACAACAAATACTGGATCAAAATAATGTGCAATCAGAAGAAGAAGAAGAAGAAGAAGAAGATACAGTAATGGACTCAAACATCCCAGAGCAAGCAAACCAAGAACAACACGCATCAATTAAACAATCAGAGGAAAACGAAATCTTAAGACAGCCGCCAGAACAAGCACAAATAGAACACGAAATGACACACATGTTAGATATAGAAGAAAAGTTTCAGCTGACATATATAAAATACAAAGACACAAATACAGACATTAGACCATTCTTGCATAGACCGCCAAATAACCCACAAGTCGAAACAACAATAAAAACTATCAACACAATCATACACAACAAAGTAAATGAAAACACAACTATGGAAGAGTTACAACTACTGGTTTATATAGGAGCACTCTCTACACTAAATATACACACTAGGCAGAGATCAGAACCAACCAACACACAGAAGAAACCCACAAAACCAGCATGGCAACACAGGCTACAGATCAGAATAGAAAAACTGAGAAAAGACATCGGACAGCTAACACAATTTATAAGAAATGAAATGTCAGAAAAAAAAAACGAAAAAGGTTAGGTAAAATCTCACAACAAGAAGTGATAGAGCAATTAGATGAAAAGAAGCAGAAATTACAAGCATTGGCCAAACGACTTAGAAGATACAAAAAAAGTGAAAATAGAAGGAAACAAAACCAAACATTCAACACAAACCAAAAGAAATTTTACCAGACAATAGATAACACACACATTAAAATAGTCAATCCACCAAACATAACAGACCCGGTACAACATAACAGGCATGCACGGTGGATACAAGCAGAAACAGATACGTACAAGATGATACCACAAATGCCTGAAGTGATAATTTTGCAACATGAAGTCACCCAAGCAATTAATTCTACTCACAATTGGAAAGCCCCTGGAAAACATAAAATAGCAAATTTCTGGCTAAAGAAATTCACCTCAACACATTCACATCTAACTAAATTATTTCACAGTTACATTGCAGACCCACACACATTCCCTGATACACTTACACATGGAATAACTTATCTGAAACCTAAAGATCAAGCAGACACAGCAAACCCAGCTAAATATCGCCCCATAACATGCCTACCAACAATATACAAAATATTAACCTCAGTCATTACACAGAAATTAATGACACATTCAACACAGGACAAAATTATAAATGAAGAACAAAAAGTCTGTTGCAAAGGAGCACGAGGATGTAAAGAGCAACTGATAATAGATGCAGAGGTGACATATCAAGCTAAAACTAAACAAAGGTCGCTACACTATGCATACACTGATTACCAAAAGCTTTTGATAGTGTACCCCACTCATGGTTACTACAAATATTGGAAATATACAAAGTAGATCCTAAATTGATACAGTTCCTCAACATAGTAATGAAAAATTGGAAAACCACACTTACTATCCAAACAAATTCAAATAATATCACATCACAGCCAATACAGATTAAGCGTGGAATATACCAAGGAGACTCATTAAGTCCTTTCTGGTTCTGCCTTGCTCTGAACCCACTATCCAACATGCTAAATAATACAAATTATGGATATAATATTACTGGAACATACCCACACAAAATCACACATTTGCTATACATGGATGATCTAAAACTACTGGCAGCAACAAATCAACAACTCAACCAATTACTAAAGATAACAGAAGAATTCAGCAATGATGTAAGTATGGCTTTTGGAACAGACAAATGTAAGAAAAATAGCATAGTCATGGGAAAACACACTAAACAAGAAGATTACATATTGGATAACCACGGCGACTGCATAGAAGCGATGGAAAAAACGGATGCCTATAAATATCTAGGATACAGACAAAAAATAGGAATAGATAATACAAATATTAAAGAAGAACTAAAAGAAAAATATAGACAAAGACTAACAAAAATACTGAAAACAGAATTGACAGCAAGAAACAAGACAAAAGCTATAAATACTTATGCCATACCAATATTGACCTACTCATTTGGAGTAGTGAAATGGAGTAACACAGACCTAGAAGCACTCAATACACTTACACGATCACAATGCCACAGATATAGAATACATCACATACATTCAGCAACTGAAAGATTCACATTAAGCAGAAAGGAAGGAGGAAGGGGATTTATCGACATAAAAAAACCTACATTATGGACAGGTAGACAATTTAAGAAAATTCTTTCTAGAACGAGCAGAAACTAGCAAAATACACAAAGCAGTCACTCATACAAATACATCGGCTACACCACTGCAATTTCATAACCACTTCTACAACCCTTTAGATCACATAACATCAACAGATACGAAGAAAGTAAATTGGAAGAAGAAAACACTTCATGGCAAGCACCCGTATCATCTAACACAGCCACACATCGATCAAGACGCATCCAACACATGGCTAAGAAAAGGCAATATATACAGTGAGACAGAAGGATCCATGATTGCAATACAGGATCAAACAATAAACACCAGGTATTACAGCAAGCATATTATTAAAGATCCCAATACTACAACGGATAAATGCAGACTTTGTAAACAACAAATAGAAACAGTAGATCACGTCCCAAGCGGATGTACAATACTAGCAAATACAGAATACCCCAGAAGACATGACAATGTCGCAAAAATAATACATCAACAGCTTGCCTTACAACATAAACTTTTAAAACAACACGTTCCTACATACAAGTATACACCACAAAATGTACTGGAGAATGATGAATACAAATTATACTGGAACAGAACCATTATAACAGATAAAACAACGCCACATAACAAACCTGACATCATACTCACCAATAAAAAGAAGAAATTAACACAACTAATCGAAATATCCATACCCAGTACAACAAATATACAAAAGAAAACAGGAGAAAAAATTGAAAAATACATCCAACTGGCTGAGGAAGTCAAGGACATGTGGCATCAGGATAAAGTTGACATCATACCAATTATACTATCAACTACAGGAGTCATACCACACAATATCCACCAGTACATCAATGCAATACAGCTACATCCAAACATATATATACAACTACAGAAATCCGTAATTATTGATACATGTTCAATTACCCGAAAGTTCCTAAATGCAATATAACACATACCGTACAGTTAAAAAGAAGTGACGCTTGATCAAGGTCCGCGTCACTCCATTTTTAACTGGACTTAACGTCTGAGAAAGTGAAGGAAATAATAATAATAATAATAATAATAATAATAATAATCATTTAAGACTGACTATGCCTTTCAGCTTTCAGTCAGGAGCATAGCCCCCTTATAAAATTACTCCATGATCCCCTACTCAGTGCTAACATTGGTGCCTCTTCTGATGTTAAACCTATTACTTCAAAATCATTCTTAACCGAATCCAAGTACCTTCTCCTTGGTCTGCCCCGACTCTTCCTACCCTCTACTGCTGAGCCCATGAGTCTCTTGGGTAACCTTGCTTCTCCCATGCGTGTAACATGACCCCACCATCTAAGCCTGTTCGCCCTGACTGCTACATCTATAGAGTTCATTCCCAGTTTTTCTTTGATTTCGTCATTGTGGACACCCTCCTGCCATTGTTCCCATCTACTAGTACCTGCAATCATCCTAGCTACTTTCATATCCGTAACCTCAACCTTGTTGATAAGGTAACCTGAATCCACCCAGCTTTCGCTCCCATACAGCAAAGTTGGTCGAAAGATTGAACGGTGCACAGATAACTTAGTCTTGGTACTGACTTCCTTCTTGCAGAAGAGAGTAGATCGTAGCTGAGCGTTCACTGCATTAGCTTTGCTACACCTCGCTTCCAGTTCTTTCACCCTGTTGCCATCCTGTGAGAATATGCATCCTAAGTACTTGAAACCATCCACGTGTTCTAACTTTGTTCCTCCTATTTGGCACTCAATCCGTTTATATTTCTTTCCCACTGACATTACTTTCGTTTTGGAGATGCTAATCTTCATACCATAGTCCTTACATTTCTGATCTGGCTCTGAGGTATTACTTTGCAAACTTTCAATCGAATCTGCCATCACAACTAAGTCATCCGCATATGCAAGACTGCTTATTTTGTGTTCACATATCTTAATCTCACCCAGCCAGTCTATTGTTTTCAACATATGATCCATAAATAATATGAACAACAGTGGAGACAGGTTGCAGCCTTGTTTTACCCCTGAAACTACTCTGAACCATGAACTCAATTTACCGTCAACTCTAACTACTGCCTGACTATCCATGTAAAGACCTTTAATTGCTTGCAAAAGTTGGCTCCTATTCCATAATCTCGTAGAACAGACAATAACTTTCTCCTAGGAACCCGGTCATATGCCTTTTCTAGATCTATAAAGCATAGATACAATTCCCTGTTCACTCATAACACTTCTCCATTATTTGCCGCAAGCTAAAGATTTGGTCCTGACAACCTCTAAGAGGCCTAAACCCACACTGATTTTCATCCAATTGGTCCTCAACTAATACTCGCACTTTCCTTTCAACAATACCTGAGAAGATTTTACCCACAACGCTGATTAAAGAGATACCTCTATAGTTGTTACAATCTTTTCTGTTTCCATGTTTAAAGATTGGTGTGATTACTGCTTTTGTCCAGTCTGGTGGAACCTGTCCCGACTCCCAGGCCATTTCAGTTATCATGTGTAGCCATTGAAGACCCGAAATTCCACTGTATTTGACGAGTTCCGACTTAATTTCATCCACCCCAGCTGCTTTATTGCACTGCAGTCTATTGACCATTTTCTCCACTTCCTCAAATGTGATCCTATTTCCATCATCATTCCTATCCCATTCTACCTCGAAATCTGAAACATTACTGATCGTATTTTCACCTACATTGAGCAACTCTTCAAAATATTCCCTCCATCTGCCCAAGGCATCCACAGGATTCACCAGCAGTTTTCCTGACCTGTCCAAAATACTTGTCATTTCCTTCTTACCTCCCTTTCGAAAACTGCTAATTACACTCCAGAATGGTTTTCCAGCAGCTTGACCCATAGTCTCCAACCTGTTTCCAAAGTCTTCCCAAGATATCTTCTTGGATGCTGCAATTATCTGTTTGGCTTTGTTTCTTTCTTCAACATAACTGTCTCTGTCTACCTGAGTTCTAGTATGTAGCCATTTTTGATGCGCCTTCTTTTTCCTTTTACAGGCTGCCTTGACTGTGTCATTCCACCAGGCTGTTTGCTTCCTCTTACTTTTACACACTACTGTTCCAAGACACTCTTTAGCCACTTCTAGTAATGTGTCCCTGTACCTTGTCCATTCCTTTTCCAATGACTGTAATTGACTACATTCAACTAACTGGTACCTTTCTGAGATCGCTGTTATGTACTTGTGCCTGATTTCCTTATCCTGAAGTTTCTCCACTCTTATCCTCCTACATATGGACCTGACCTCCTGCACTTTCGGCCTCACAATCCCAATTCACTGCAGATTAAATAATGATCAGTGTCATCAAAGTATCCCCTGAATACACGTGTGTCCCTCACAGCCTTCCTGAGTTCCTGATCTGTTGTTATATAGTCAATGACAGATCTGGTTCCCCTGCCTTCCCAAGTATACCGGTGAATGTTCTTATGTTTAAAAAAGGAGTTCGTGATTACTAAGCCCATATTGGCACAGAAATCCATGAGTTGTTTCCCGTTCCTGTTGGCCTCCATATCCTTTCCAAATTTACTCATAACCTTTTCATACCCTTCTGTTCGATTTCCAATCCTGGTTTTAAAATCACCTTTGAGCAGAACACTGTCCTTGTCCTTTACTCTAACAACTACATCACTGAGTGCCTCATAAAAACTGTCCACCTTATCTTGATCTGTCCCTTCACAATGCGAATATACTGACACAATCCTAATTTTCTTGCTAGACACTGTCAAATCTATCCACATCAGTCGTTCGTTTACATACCCTATTGCAACTACGCTTGGCTCCATTTCTTTCCTGATGTAAAGCCCTACAGCCCATTGTGCTATTCCTGCTTTGACTCCTGACAGCTAGACCTTGTATTCTCCCACTTCCTCTTCTTTCTCACCCCTTACCCGAATGTCACTAACAGCTAAAACGTCCAGCCCCATCTTACTTGCAGCCTCTGCCAGCTCTACCTTCTTCCCAGAGTAGCCCCCATTGATATTAATAGCTCCCCATCTCATTACCATTTGTTTGCCAATTCGTATCTTAGGAGTCCCTGGTTTGTCAGTTAGAGGTGGGACACCGTCACGTCCAAAGGTCCGAGGCATTTTGCTGTGATTGTTGCCAGCATCATATTTAAAGTACCAGGGAAGCAGGTTGCTAGCCTTACTTGCCCTGAGTCCCATTGGGTTTTACCCATAACAGTTGAGGAACTAACCGGTGGATTTGGTTGTCTTTGCCGTATGAGCACAAAGGTGACCACGACTCAGAATATGTCCGAGGTGCCCAGCCTTATTCCAAAGTAACTGGTATCCCGACTGTCGGGACCACTTACTTGGCCACTCATACGTTGCCCGTGGTTCATGAACTAGGACATGACTACAGGAACCCACACCATGAACCACATACATGATTGTGATTAAAAAAAAGATTAAAAAATGATTGTGATTAAAAAAAACACTCAACATACTGATACCGGTATTTCTACTGAATACAATATTTCCTGCTATACAGAATAAATGCAAGCCTTCAGAACAACTAGAACATATTCACTAGCAGAAGTGCAATGCCGCCGTCTGCTGACGAACAAACCGTTTGAAGCCAATAATGGCAAAAAGAAAACAACGTATCAAACGATTTCAGTGTAGATTTTCTGAAAGAGTCCGATAGAAAGCTTGACCTTGAAGTATTACTCTGTTCTTTCAATTTGACATCAGTTATTAATTTTCCTACTCGGGTTGTACAGTAAGATAAATTTAATCAAATAAAAACTTTTCATGTTACGAATGGTCTGCCTGATCATGATCCACAGCTAGTTACAGTATATGATATAGCTCTGTACAGTAATGCAAAACAGTCCTCCAAAAAAGTGTGTTCAAGTAACGATTTAACAATTCAAAATTTTAGGGGAAGCTTGCAACAGTTAGACTGGGATGAGGTGTACAGGGAACATGATGCTAATTTAAAATTTAATGTATTTCATGATGCCTTTGTGAGTATATTTGAAAACTGTTTCACTAAGAATACAGTGAAATGTAACTGTAAGAAACTATGTAAAAAAATCTGGCTTACTAAAAGGATAAAAATATCTTATAAACAGAAAAGGGAAATGTATCTTATAGCTAGGAGGAGTAATGATACCGAACCAGTGAAACATTATAAAAACTACTGTACTTTATTAAGAAAAGTTATTAAAAAGTCCAAAAGTATGTGCATTATGTCTGAGATTATCACACCTGATGATAAAATTAAAACAGTTTGGAATATTGTGAAAAGGAAAACGCGGCAACCGAGAGCACAGGAAGACTGTATTTCTAGCAAACACAAAGTTTGTTGACAAGAAGTCAGAAGTAGAAAACATTTTTAATAATCATTTTTTAAGTGTTGTAGGGAAAATAGGAACCAGCTGTTCATTAGAAAATGCAAGGCGTGTATGGAAGAGGCAGTATGTATGCATTTTGATAAAACTGAAATTCAACCCACCTCTCCTACTGAAATTAGGAAAATAATAAATTCACTCAAAAGTAAAAGCTCACATGGAACTGATGGCAATTCCTATAGAGTACTAAAAGCTTGTTCTCAACAAATAAGTAGGATTATCAGCCACATATTTAGTAGGTCACTGAAACAGGACATTTTTCACATAGACTGAAATATACTATTGTTAAACCATTGCACAAAAAAGGGATAGATCTGATGCGAACAACTACTGCCCAATCTTACTTCTGACAGCTTTATCCAAAATTCTTAAAAAAAGTAATGTATTCGAGAGAAGCATCACATACACTCCTGGAAATGGAAAAAAGAACACATTGACACCGGTGTGTCAGACCCACCATACTTGCTCCGGACACTGCGAGAGGGCTGTACAAGCAATGATCACACGCACGGCACAGCGGACACACCAGGAACCGCGGTGTTGGCCGTCGAATGGCGCTAGCTGCGCAGCATTTGTGCACCGCCGCCGTCAGTGTCAGCCAGTTTGCCGTGGCATACGGAGCTCCATCGCAGTCTTTAACACTGGTAGCATGCCGCGACAGCGTGGACGTGAACCGTATGTGCAGTTGACGGACTTTGAGCGAGGGCATATAGTGGGCATGCGGGAGGCCGGGTGGACGTACCGCCGAATTGCTCAACACGTGGGGCGTGAGGTCTCCACAGTACATCGATGTTGTCGCCAGTGGTCGGCGGAAGGTGCACGTGCCGTGATCGTCTAGGGGACACTGAATAGTGCACGGTACATCCAAACCGTCATCGAACCCATCGTTCTACCATTCCTAGACCGGCAAGGGAACTTGCTGTTCCAACAGGACAAGCACGTCCGCATGTATCCCGTGCCACCTAAAGTGCTCTAGAAGGTGTAAGTCAACTACCCTGGCCAGCAAGATCTCCGGATCTGTCCCCCATTGAGCATGTTTGGGACTGGATGAAGCGTCGTCTCACGCGGTCTGCACGTCCAGCACGAACGCTGGTCCAACTGAGGCGCCAGGTGGAAATGGCGTGGCAAGCCGTTCCACAGGACTACATCCAGCATCTCTACGATCGTCTCCATGGGAGAATAGCAGCCTGCATTGCTGCGAAAGGTGGATATACACTGTACTAGTGCCGACATTGTGCATGCTCTGTTGCCTGTGTCTATGTGCCTGTGGTTCTGTCAGTGTGATCATGTGATGTATCTGACCCCAGGAATGTGTCAATAAAGTTTCTCTTTCCTGGGACAATGAATTCACGGTGTTCTTATTTCAATTTCCAGGAGTGTATTTGGAAAAATGAAGTACTAACAAAATGTCAATTTGGTGTTCAGAAAGCCTATTCAACAGAAAATGCTATATATACTTTCACTGATCAAATATTAAATGCATTAAATAACCGAACATCACCCACTGGGATATTCTGTGATCTCTCAAAGGCTTTTGATTGTGTGAATCAAGTATTGTGGCATGAGTGGGATGGTGCACAAATGGTTTAATTCATATTTAACTGGAAGAATGCAGAAGGTACAGTACTGATAGTCTGCAAAAACCAGCAGAGTCCTCTGAGGAGGTATCAAGAATGGTGTCCCACAGGTTTCAGTCTTGGGGTCCTTTATTGTTCTTAATATATATTAACGAGTTGCCACTCTATATTCATGAAGATGCAAAGGTAGTTCTTTTTGCTGATGATACAATTACAGTAATCAGGCCCCTGCAAGCAAAAGTCAGCTGAGGGAGATGCAAATAATGTCTTTCAGGAAATTATTAAGTGGTTCTCTGCAAATGGACTCTCGCCAAATTTTGAGAAAAACAGTTTATACAGTTCTGTGCAGTAAATGACATAAAACCATTGATGAATATAGACTATGCACCGAAGTCTGTTGCTAAGGCAGAATACTCAAAATTTCTGGTTGTGAGCATTGATGAGAAATTGAATTGATAGAAACGCATCGATGATCTACTGAAATGGTTAGGTTCAGCTACCTATGCTATTAGATTTATTGCAAATTTTGGTGATAAACATATCAGTAAATTAGCCTACTATGCTTATTTTCATTCACTGCTTTCATATGGCATCATATTTTGGGGAAAAGTATTCAGTGCACAAAAGCATGTAAATAGAATAATAGCTGAAGCCCACCCAAGATCACCTTTCAGACGTTTATTTATGGAACTCGGGATATTCACAGTACCTTCGCAATACATATATTCACTTACGAAATTTGTCATTAATAAGCCATCCCAATTCAAAAATAACAGCGAAGTGCATAGCTACAACACTAGAACAAAGGATGATATTCACTATTCAGGATTAAATCTCACTTTGGCACAGAAAGGAGTGAATTATGCTGCCACAAAAATCTTTGGTCATTTGCCAAATAGTATTAAAAGGCTGACAGACAGCCAACCAACATTTAAAAGCAAATTAAAAGAATTTCTGAATGACAACTCCTCCTAGTCAATAGATGAATTGTTAAATATGAAGTAGTAACTGTAAAAAAAATTAATGAATTTTTTTGTGTAAAGAAAACTCATGTTAAAGTGACACTTTCCAAATTATTACGAAATGTCGTATTTATGATCTACATGATCTATGGAACAAGGGTTAATGTATCTATGTAAAAAAAAAAAAAAAAAAAAAAAAAAAAAAAACTGTCGTGAAGTTAGTGGTTGGTAGTTCTTCTTATAACATAACTTAATTTTTTAGTCACATTCTGTTTAACGGTATGCTACATGTAAAACGCACCGTGCGCGTCGCGTCGCGTGTCTGTCTAAATATAACGGAATCAGCGGCAGTGGCAGCGGTGCAAGACTTGGTTGGCAGCCGGCGGCATTTCCTGGGCTGGACACCAGCCAGTTGCACTTGACTGTCCCTCGCGCGCCTAACTCGATTCCGTACAGCCCTCTTGTCCTCTTAACACACATTCTGTTCCTCTGACCATCAGAGGACGCCTAGGTCAGTTGCAGAATACTCCCTAAGTGTGTGACCACTGTCAAAGCTCAGCGTAGTCCCATAGTTCAGGGAATGAGCTTTGGAGGAACGGATACAGAAATCTTGCATCTCCGTTCTTAACAAGGTCCTAGTGGAGGCTGTTTGTCATTACGTTCTTCCGATCTCTAGTGTACGTCTGTGTCGTGTGGATGACTGATAAGAGTGGTGTCGGCTTTGTGTTGTTGTGGATGGAGGGAAGGGAGAGAGGTTAAACCTGGTGCCGGAACACCGAATAACACCATGGGAGCCACCGAGCTTAACGATCCCATCCGGCGGACGGATCACCATTAACCGTGAAATACAGTCCAGGACATTGACTCAAAGACTGGTGATCGAGAACTTAACGCCACCATCTCTCCTTCCATTGCCTGCCAAATACTGGCATTGAAAATTTTCCACCAGCAGGATTCAAACCGACGTACCTCAGAGTCGAGCGCTACCGCACAAGCGTGCGCTACCTACCTCGGCCGCGACTATCGTCACGGCATGGAAATTTTGTTAATACATGTGTCCTATAGACAAACATATGTTAGTTTTCGCAGTTAAATTTTACACAAAAAATCCGATGTGTGTGAATGTGAAACCGGATACGCAGCTTTCTCTGTCGGCCACGTTCTTTTATGTAGAAACAGCAGGCGATGTGTAACAGAGCTTTGCCGCGTCCATTCGGTTTCAGTACATTTGTGAAATATTTCTTCTGAAATATTTCTTGACAAACATTTACATGAGCTATCTATCTTATTATCCACATGAAAGACGTCTGAAAATGGATCTGCGTAGCTTTTTTAAATCTTCACAGTTACAACCACAGCTCACTGAATAAGTGATAGTACCCATTAGACTGCAAAATGATTGTTGCTTTGCGTTCTCTCATTCCTCGCAAAATATTGTTACTAAAGTATACATCGTTCAAGATGTTAAGCTTGCCCATGACACACGGTAGTTTTTCGTGATGTCTTCCCTGACCCAGAATCTCCAACCGCAATCTGGAAACGTTTAAAAACTAAAAAAATATCCGTGACGATGAATTTCTCCACGCTCAAAAAAATATGAACTAACGGAGATCAAGATAAATTACAGGTAACGCAGTTAAACAATTGATAAAACTGACTAGAATTCTATTGTAGAGCTGAGAAATGAACTAGGAGTGACACTAGTTGCCAGTTCTATGAAGTGAAGTAGAGCATATATCTCTGTTGCTAGAAAGCTGGGGACGTGAAACCTGTCTGTCGTGCAGATAGCTTAAAATCCTCATGTTCGATCTCGTACTGATAATTTGTATCAGTCATTGGCATCCTGAACTAGCTGAAATATAGAATTAGTGTAATAGGCCAATTTCCCATTCACTTCAGTACCTATATTCAGTGAAACAGGGTCTAGCATTACGACATTGGCTGATGTTAGTGGCGTCGCCTACGAAAGCGAGCTCAATGTTGATTGTATTTGTTGATCTGGTGGTGATGTAAGAGCAACAGCAGTAGAAAATGAAAGAAAATAATTAGTACTACAGTTTGTTGCGGTTTCATTGTGTCTTGTCTGATGGCAGGTAGAGATATATTTATCCGATAACCGTAACTCAAATAGAAATGTAAACCAATCTGCTTATTAGATCCCTGAGACACTGTACACTGACACAAATGTTCATTATGATGGTGTGTTTGCGTTTTATTTCAGAAGCAAATTGCAGCACTCTTGATTTAACGCAGATAATTTGTAATTCTTGTATCAGGAATGAAGGCACTCGTATGTATGGCGAAAAGTTTCATTTGGAATGAAAAAAACTCTCTGGACTGTATACTGGAGTTTGCCTTCAGTCTCAGTTTTGGAGCACAGTGGCATTATGGCTTCATTTACATTTTCGAAGGCCGTCTTAGAGTTGTAAAGTGTTGTAGAGTTGGAGATAGGTATCTGTGAAAAGTTGCGGGGGGGGGGGGGGGTGAGGGGGGTGAGGAAAGTCAGATGTATATGGAATCTGAATGAATTTCTCTTGTGAGCTTAGGATGGTAACTGAGCGAGGAGTGCAGTGGTTAAAAATTAGGAGGTAAGTGGCTCTGGTCTGTCTGGCCATCCCAGTAATGGTATTTCTTGATTTCCCTGGAGCGCATTCTTGTTAAACTGTAGAAGCAGGTGTGGAAAGGCATTTGATATGTTGAATGGACTACATTGATTGAAGTCCTCACCCTTCTTCCTCACTGAAAGTTTAACGCACAAAACCGACGGACCTAACAGCGGTGTCAAGCCGATGACGGGGAATGAAATCCAGTATTCAACGAAACTGGATTGATCAGCGCTTTTTAGGGGTGGACTTTGCCTGAGTTTGCAACATATGACTGAAATGAAAATGTTGCCGGTAAGCTTGTTCTCGGCAGATTATAACTGTGTGCCGGACCGAGATTTGGTAGAGCACTTGTCTGCGAAATGCAAAGGTCCTAAGTTCGAGTCTCGGTCCGGCACACAGTTTTAATGTGCCAGGAAGTTTCATGTCAGCGCACACTCCGCCGCAGAGTGAAAATTTCATTCTTTTTCCTCCCTTCTTTCCTTGTTTCTTTCCACGAGCACGACGTATTTTCCCAATATGCGCTTCCTCACACCTGTAAACCTTTGATAAGCGAATCGCCGTTCCCTTCCGTGTCGCTAAAGAGGAAATCTGCGGTGCTTCGCTGTAAAAGACTTGATCAGCGAAACGCATATTGATCGTCCGCTCTCACATCCCACAGAGTAAAACACCGAAGTAGGAGGTCGTGGCAGATTTCTTCGCATACGTTGGTGAAAGCAAAGAAAAGTGAAATGGTTCTGCAGTGGGGAGAACTTAATTTAAAATGTCTGTAAGCTCCTAGAAGTAATTACTTTCGGCGAGCGGTAAAGCGGCTTATATTAATATCCCGTTATGGTGACTCTACGACTGCTTTAATTGCTCTCACTTCTTTTCTTCTCTCCGAACTCGACTGTCCTTGCTACTGAGAAAGAACCCCGGCTCAATCTGCTCCCCCCTGACACTCGCAATTTTAATTAAATGTTCTGGGGTGTGAGATCACCTCATTATTGGAAAACGACTTAGGTTTCGCTGCCGTGTCGTTAACTTCGTGAATGGATGGTAGCTACTTGGCCTTCGAATAAAATGCAGCGCGATGACTACTGCTGAAAAACTCGGGAGAACGTGGTACTGTCAAGAGGATTTGAGTCTGAGGTGGAATTTATTAAAATTAACTTTGAACCAAATCATTAGACTTCTCTTCACAGTTTTGTGATGACATTCTCACAGCTGTATCTATCCAAGTAACTAATAAGTCGGACACATATCACATGGAATGTTTTATTGCGCTTCATCTATAGTACGACCTCGTAAAGTATTCGGTCTTCCCCTTGAAATACCTCGTACAAATGAGAAACCATCGGGAGAAGACTGCAGGAAATCTGCCGCTCAGAGATCCAGATGAAATGCTGTAAGACGTCGGCAGTCCTCGTATGGTAGCGAGGTGTGGATCCCGAAGGCCAATGACATAAGCCACAGAAATCAAGATTTTGAAAGGAATCAAATGTTGCACCAGGTTACATCGCATCTGCAACCTAGACATTCTAACGGAACTGTTTTCTCTATATTAGAAAACTTCGAAAACTACGGGCAAAAATTAGGAAACGGTATACATCAAATGAGCAATGTACGGCTATGAAAGAATGTTATTTGATACCGACCGAGAGACGAAAGAATATTTTAGGGGAACGAAAGAAAATGAACTGACGGGCTGGAAGAAGGGCGTAGGCCTAACCCGTTGTGGTGGTGGTGGTGGTGGTGGTTTACTGTCACGTACTTGATCGTGATTTGTCAGATATAGATGTAACTGTATATGGGTACACCCCCCCCCCCCCCTCCTCTCTCTCTCTCTCTCTCTCTCTCTCTCTCTCTCTCTCTCTCTCTCTCTCTCTCTCTGTGTGTGTGTGTTTGTGTTTGTGTTTATGTGTGTGGGGGGGGAGGGGGGGGGGGCAGGAGCTCGCGCTTATCTTCTTTTGTCCTGTCTATAGTTGAGGGAATTGTTCCCAAATACATCACTTTCTCCGAAGTAGAAAAAATGCCACTTACTTGGTTCTTTTGAATATTTTTCTGAACCCACTAAATGTAGAAATGTGGAATCACCATAGTGTGGTTCGAAACAACAGTTCCGTTTCTCTCACTTTCCGCCATGGTTGCTAATGGTGGTGTGTTTGTGTGTCTTTCCAGGGACAGCTGTCGGGCCATGGAGGCTGGGCGAGTTCTTGGGGCCAGCAGCCTCACCTCACATAGCCGCCGCCCACCCCAAAACGCTGACGTCCAGGTTAGTCGGCACTTCTTCCTTCTGCTGTCTTCAAACGGGTGGCCGCTATCTGTTTCCTTAAAAAAAAAAAAACTGTTCAGACCAGGAACAGAAATCAAAATTTATGTCTTGCTTAGGTTCATGTAAATGTACGACCATGGTAGTTAATATTATTTTTATTTATTCGCCGTTATGTTACGATGTAATGCAAAGTCGACTGAAAAAGCTGTGTCGGCAAAATCTGGTGACAGGTGACTTGTGTAGACGCCTACTATGTCGGATCGCTGGGTAATGAACCTTACACGTAACCAGAGAAAGTGGGCACTTGATGTTAATGGCAAAATACAGCGCTGCGGAACAATTCGAAGGTCAAAATTAACAAAAAGTAAGGGGGAGGGGTGCGGGATCCCATTTGAGGACGAAAAGTTGACTACAATGGGAGCGTTCGTGGTGGATTAGGGAGAAGCCATCTTTAGCACAGACAGATACCACAGTTAAAAATATGAACTGTTCATCTGGAACTTTTTTTTTTTTTTCGTTCTGTGAGGTGTCAGTTGAACTGTTCAGCGTGCCCCTCAGATGCTATAGCCGATCCATGGTGTCCTACAGCTCCGCATAAGATTGCGCAAATTTAAGAAAAACAATGTCACGCAACGCAAATATTTTATCGAAGGAAAAACTCTAGGGTGACAAAATTAAGCATGAAAGTACGGGTATCACACCACATGTGGATACATTAATGAGGGGGCTCATCTGAACGACAAAAGAAAGAAGCAGTCACTGTAACAATTTGGTTATCAGCATAAAGCAACAAACATATGAATTACGCACTGAGATTAGTATGAAAAGATTTATTTAGTCGACAAAAGGTTATAAGTATGAAATCTAGCTTTGGTACAGGAGGGTAGGCTGGACGCACGAGCTGTATCGCGGATACGGCAATGACTGCAACTGCAAGAATGGTTTGGGTTTAAAGAACCCAGAAAAATAAGTACGGAAACTAAAAGAATCACCAAAGTGCATAATAGAAGCAACTAACTGGCTCCGAACGTTAAAACTTTGCAGATGAGCCCTTATAAAAGTTAGCCAGCCTCGCGTCCTCCTCGATCTGGTGATTGCGTCGCCAGCTCGTTCTTACCACTCCTGTACGGTGTGATTGTGGAAGACAGTGGCAGTGGCGACCGGGAATACTGAGTCCTGCTCTCCCGTTGTACCCAGTTCTGACACGGAGAAATCCTCCTGTGTGACGCCTCGGCAGCAAGCGTGTTCTCTTACAGCCCCCAGCAGCAAGTCTGCCCTCTTCCGTCGCCTGGCACCCAAGTGTTGTCTGCCGCAACTCGAAGCAAGTCGGCTATTGCTGCCAGTGTAGGAGTCTCGCCGGCCAATTGCAGCTGACCTTGCGAGCTCCAACAAATAATAATTTCGTAAATCAGTTGAACACACACCTACTCTCACAGATTTTTCTCGTGGTTAACCAATGATGGTTTGGCACGGGGAAGAAGGTAGAAAATCTCCGCAATCCGTGACAGGTTTCTAACTCCAGCCACCTGAAGGGCTTATGCATGGGCAAGAGTGCCTTTTACAGAAATAATTATTGTGACACAATTAGAGTGCCTGGTACTATGATTTTAAACGAGTACTCTTTGATGGCGTGACTGCAGAGAGACAGCCACACTCACGCTTAGCCGTTTTCACGGCTGCGCCTGTCTTCACATCTTACCTTCTGAAAAGGACTGTTTCCAGTGTCTGACACAATAGAGATTTGTGGCAGATACGCTGCTCCAAATTACCTGCAGCACTGAGGTGGTACATGGAGGATCCCCCCATCTGCTGCCTGTTCCAGAGGACGCTTTCAGCTCTGAACTCGTTTATGAATCCTCCTGAGTATTTTAGGTAAACTTCACCATTGCGCGAGCCAGCCCCCCCCCCCCCCCCTCCCAGCCACACACACACACACACACACACACACACACACACACACAGTAATAAAAAAAGGAAGAAAGAGACGTAGTAATTTGGTGAGCAACCGTCTGCAGTTATGATGTAGCGTTAAAGAATAGACAACCTTGACTTGAGATGTGTATATTGCATTATAAAATACCTTGCATGACACTTCGGGGATAAATTTCCATGTAACAATAAGATGTGTGTGTTTCGAAATATTTATTTGTTCACAGTTAAAACAAATACCGTCTATATATCGATGATGCAACCGAAACTTTGGCGCAGACAATAAAAAATTTAAAATTAACAATGCAGTTGTTAGTACACTGCAGTCTGGTGACGGCCAAATAACTGTAAGTCAGAATGAAAATGAGGTACAAGAAGCTGTTTTTACTTTAAGTAAAATAACCAGAGAATACAGACTGCACATCAGTTACGAAGACAAAATAAATGGCATTTGAAGGACACCAGCCTATGCGAGTTAAGATCAAAATTGACAATCACATCATAGAGCTAGTTAAGACACTTAAACTTTTATAGGGCAATATTACATACGGGGGAAATAACGGAATACAAAACAAGTGTTCAACGATTTCTGTGGAACTACATTCAGAACGTTGGGAAAGTAAGTCGACAGTGATTACCTCGCTTGTCTGTGGAAGTGGAAACACTGTGTAGAAGCGTTTTCAATGTTTTATCTTTCCTAAACTTTCGTCATGTTGTCTGTGCGTTTTCTTGGAGTAACGGACGGTGAGATGTGCGGTGGGAGACGCACCCTCTGCATCGCGCCAGCACCATCATCCTCCGAGGACCTCCAGCTGCACCTTGGCCAGAGCCGCTCGCCCCCTTATCCCCTTTCACTCCCTTCCTGGCTCTCCACGATTTTCTCTCTATTTTACTGTATTTTGCTTAGTCAGGTCACTCAATATTTGCTTCCTGTTTAGAGACACACATGATGAAGGGACCGATGAGCTCGTAGTTTGGTCCCTTTAACATCCAACAAACCAATAAACAGGATTTTTAAGATCCTTGAGAAAGCCACGAATCACGAAATTATTCCTCCTTGTATGAATGATATGAGGTAAGCGAAACTATTCTCAACTGATAGGTATGAATACTAACGAACTGAGGTATGAATACTAACGAACTGTCAGTTCCATGAGTTATGGTTATAAAATATTGACACATTATTTACAGAAGAATGGAAAAACTGGTGGAAGCCGACCCTGGGGAAGATCTGTTAGGGCTTTTTGAGAAATCTAGGAAAACATGAGGCAATACTGACCCTATGGCGTATCTTAGACTGAAGAAAGGCAAACCTACGTTCTTGGTATTTGTAGATTGAGAGGACGCTTTTGCAAAGTGGACTACACTGTTTGAAATATTGAAGTTAATAGGGATAAATACAGGGAGCGCAAGATTAGTTACGCCTTGAGCAGAAATCGGAACGCAGTAGTAAGAATCGAAGGACGTGGAAGGGAAGCATAGGAAAGAGGGAGTGAGACAGATTTGCAGTTTGTCACCTATATTATTCAAGTGGCACATTGAGCAAACTGTGAAAGAAACCATGGAGAACTTCAGAAAGGGAACTGTAATTCAGACAGAAGAAATAAAAACCTTTACGCTTGCTGAAGATATTGTAATTGTCACACTCTACACAGGATCTGTAAGAGCAGTTCAGTGAAATGGATAATATCTTGAAAAGCCGTTGTAAGACGGACGTCAACAAAAATAAAACACGGCTTACGGAATGTATGGAATCAAAAGATCTGCCAACAGACTGGCGGGGGTCGAACAGCAAGACGGTGGGAGTGTGAACCAGAGTACCGTGTCTAAGAGAGGACGGTGCTACGGGTGTGAAGATAGAAAAACGCAATATATTTCTTTTTGTGTTTCAAAAACCACTCAAGTTTATTTTATAAAGACTGCACATAGTGCCCTGGAGTGGTAAAACGACATGTGGAAACAGTATGTTCAAAAGACATTGTGGAGACTCTCCGTTTACTTGCAACGTTTTCGTACATGTTTTCCACTCGGCTATTCATACCTGAGTTTGGTCATCGTAGCTTACATTGTTCTTCTTCGTGTGCTATGACACACATTGTGTAACCATCTTTGTCCTGTACAGTATGTAAATGTTAGAATCACTGTGTAATTTCCTTACGTAGTAATAACCCCCCCCCCCCCCCCCCCAACGAACCATCGGCCTTGGCGTGAGTGGGGAGGCTAACGTGCCTCAGCGATACAGATACCCGTACCGTAGTTGCAACAACAACGGAGGCGTATCTCTTGAGAGGCCAGACAAACGTGTGGTTCCTGAAGAGGGGCAGCAGCCTTTTCAGTAGTTACAGGGGCAACAGTCTGGATGATTGACTGATCTGGTCTTGTGACACTAACCAAAGCGACCTTGCTGTGCTGGTACTGCGAACGGCTGAAAGCAAGAGGAAACTACAGCCGTAACTTTTCCTGAGGGCAGGCAGCTTTACTGTATGATTAAATGGTGATGGCGTCCTCTTGGGAAAAATATTCCGGAGGTAAAATAGTCCCCCATTCGGATCTCCGGGTGGGGACTACTCAGGATGACGTCGTTACCAGGAGAAAGCAAGCTGGCGTTCTGCGGATCGGAGCGTGGAATGTCAGATCCCTTAATCGGACAGGTAGGTTATAAAATTTAAAGAGGGAAATGGATAGGTTAAAGTTAGATGTAGTGGGAATTAGTGAAGTTCGGTGGCAGGAGGAACAAGACTTTTGGTCAGGTGAATACAGGGTTATACATACAAAATCAAATAGGGGTAATGCAGGAGTAGGTTTAATAATGAATAAAAAAAATAGGAGTGCGGGTAAGCTACTACAAACAGAGTAGTGAACGCATTATTGTGACCAAGATAGATACGAAGCCCACGCCTACTACAGTAGTACAAATTTATATGCCAACCAGCTCTACAGATGACGGAGAGATTGATGAAATGTATGACGAGATAAAAGACGTTCTTCAGATAGTGAAGGGAGACGAAAATTTAATAGTCATGGGTAATTGGAATTCGATAGTAGGAAAAAGAAGAGAGGAAACTAAGTAGGTGAATATGGAATGAGGGTAAGGACTGAAAGAGGAAGCCGCCTGGATGAATTTTGCACAGAGCATAACTTAATCACAGCTGACACTTCGTTCAAGAATCATGAAAGAAGATTGTATACATGGAAGAACCCTGGAGATACTAGAAGGTTTCAGATAGATTATATAATAGTAAGACAGAGATTTAGGAACCAGGTTTTAAACTGTAAGACATTACCAGGGGCAGATGTGGACTCTGACCACAATCTATTGGTTATGAACTGTAGATTAAAACTGAAGAAACTGCAAAAAGGTGGGAATTTAAGGAGATGGGACCTGGACAAACTGAAAGAACCAGAGATTGTACAGAGTTTCAGTGAGAGCATAAGGGAACAATTGACAGGAATGGGGGAAAGAAATACAATAGAACAATGGGTAGCTTTGAAGGATGAAGTAGTGAAGGCAGCAGAGGATCAAGTAGATAAAAGGACGAGGGCTACTAGAAACCCTTGGGTAACGGAAGAAATGTTGAATTTAATTGATGAAAGGAGAAAATATATAAATGCAGTAAATGAAGCAGGCAAAAAGGAATACAAACGTCTCAAAACTGGGATCGACAGGAAGTGCAAAATGGCTAAGCAGGGATGGCTAGTGGACAAATGTGAGGATCTAGAGGCATATATCACTAGGGGTATGATAGATACTGCCTACAGGAAAATTAAAGAGACCTTTGGAGAAAAGAGAACCACTTGTATGAATATTAAGAGCTCAGATGGAAACCAAGTCCTAAGCAAAGAAGGGAAAGCGGAAATGTGCAAGGAGTATATAGAGGGTACATACAAGGGCGATATACTTGAGGGCAATATTACGGAAATGGAAGAGGATGTAGATGAAGATGAAATGTGAGATGTGATACTGCGTGAAGAGTTTGACAGAGCACTGACGGATCTAAGTCGAAACAAGGCCCCGAGAGTAGACAACATTCCATTAGAACTACTGATAGCTTTGGGAGAGCCAGCCCTGACAAAACTCTACCATCTGGTGAGCAAGATGTATATGAGAGATGGAATACCCTCAGAGTTCAAGAAGAATATAATAATTCCAATCCCGAAGAAAGCAGGTGTTGATAGATGTGAAAATTACCGAACTATCAGTTTAATAGGTCACGGCTGCAAAATACTAACACGAATCCTTTACAGACGAACGGAAAAACTGGTAAAAGCCGACCTCGGGGAAGATCAGTTTGGATTCCGTAGAAATATTGGAACACCTGAGGCAATACTGACCATACGACTTATCTTAGAAGAAAGATTAAGGAAAGGCAAACCTACGTTTCTGGCATTTGTTGACTTACAGAAAGCTTATGACAATGTTGACTGGAATACTCTCTCTCTCAAATTCTGAAGTGGCAGGGTTATAAGACAGGGAGCGAAAGGCTATTTACAATTTGTACAAAAACCAGATGGCAGTTATAAGAGGCGAGGGGCATGAAAGGGAAGCAGTGGTTGGGAACGGAGTGAGACAGGGTTGTAGCCTCTCCCCGATGATATTACTCAATCTGTATATTGAGGAAGCGGTAAAGGAAACGAAAGAAAAATTCGGAGTCGGAGTTAGAATCCATGGAGAATAACTAAAAATTTTGAGGTTCGCCGATGACATTGTAATTCTGTCAGAGACAGCAAAGGACCTGGAAGAGGAGTTCAGCGGAATGGACAGGGTCCTGAAAAGATGATATAAGATGAACATAAACAAAAGCAAAATGAGGATAATGGAATGTAGTAGAATTAAATCAATTGAATTAGATTAGGAAATGAGACACTTAAACTAGAAAATGAGTTTTGCTATTTGGAGAGCAAAATAACTAATGGTTGAAATAGACAGGATATAAGATGTAGACTGGCAATGGCAAGGAAAGCGTTTCTGAAGAAGAGAAATTTGTTTTCATCGAGTATAGATTTAAGTGTCAGGAATTCGTTTCTGAAAGTATTTGTATGGAGTGTAGCCATGTATGGAAGTGAAATGTGGGCGATAAATAATTTAGACACGAAGAGAATAGCTTTGGAGATTTGGTGCTACAGAAGAATACTAAATATTAGATGGGTAGATCACATAACTAATGAGGAGGTATTGAGTAGAACTGGGGAGAAGTGAAATTTGTGGCACAACTTGACTAGATGAAGGGATCGGCTGGTAACACATGTTCTGAGGCATCAAGGGATCACCAATTTAGTATTGGAGGGCAGCGTAGAGGGTAAAAATCGTAGAGGGAGACAGAGAGATGAATACACTAAGCAGATTCAGAAGGATGTAGGTTGCAGTATTTACTCGGGGATGAAGCAGCTTGCACAGGATCGAGTAGCATGGAGAGCTGCATAAAACCAGTCTCTGGACTGAAGATTACAACACAACAAAACAACAAAGTAATAAACGACAACAGTTTCCTCAAACCCAAAGCAAAACGTGTTTGTTTACTTCATCTAGACAACCTACGTCAATGTGAAGCCCTATTGTGCTCGCTATCCTTAACAAATCAGACTGAGACGCCTTGTAGCAACGGTGGTACAAACGAACACGGTAGCAACGCAGGGTTAAGTGATACTGAAGGAAATAGAGTTTGAAACGTGACAGTCAAAGTCGTAGATGAGTTTCGTTAATGGGACAGCAAAATAACTGATGTCCGAAGTAGGGAAAACAGCGAATAGTGAGAAAAAGCAATTGTGGAATAGAGGAATTTGTTATTTAACATAAACTGGTTACAAAGTCTCTTATGAAGCACAAGAGTTGAATGCAGTGAGGGGGCATCCCATGCATGTAGGTCGCGGCATTTAGGCAGGGAAGAGGAGGGGGATAAACTAGCATGGAGAGAGCATCAAACCATTCTTCGGGTTGATGGCCACATCATGGAGACTAACCGGTTGCAGTTCGTCCCGCACATCACTTATGAATGGCGTGTGCCACACATGCAGAAAGATGATTTGCAAAACTTACATATAAATGTGGATCAAAAGAGGATGGAAGTATTCGTGCACTCAGAACATAGCGGAAAATTTTAATTATTAGTAGTCGCTTTATTCTCCGAAGGACTAACACAAAAGTTTTGGTCAAAGCTCTGTGTTTACTTGATCTTCAAGTTTATAACTGTTCGGTCGTCATACCACGCACACGCTTCATCAGCTGGCAATAGTGACCACACCTGATGTTATGCAATTGAGTAGGTAATTCTTTGATTAACAAACATTAGTTGGCAACTTACCAGTTGTGGTCGAAGGTGAGGATGGTAATCGGTTCCTGAGGTCGCAAACTTGGTCCAGGTGGTTTATCTAGCGACTGACTTTGGTTTACACCCTACGCAAATGACAGTGTCTGGTTATCTGCGAACAATCTTTCGTATATCTGTATTATCGCGATAAATTTCCGCGGCGCAACACTGCCGCCAGTTCGACGCGAGATTTCATCAGAGAAACATCACGGTAACACTACGTCCATCTTAGCGCGTCTCATATTAACCTCTGTGTGCGTGTGTTCGCTATATGCATCAAGTGAAGGAATTTGTGCGAGAAATCACTGGAAAGACCAAAAGGCAAGTACAGTACAGTAAGTTAATACTACTATCGAAATCTTACCTTGGTAGGGCTAATTTTAGTGTTATGGAAAAGATGTTAGCGGCTGCATGCATTGTATTGCATAAATGTTCTGGCATAACACGTAAGCCACCAGGTTCTTACGAGCGACAAGCTTTTCCAGATCTTAATTGTTTTGTTAAAAAGCGAAATTTCTATTCTGACTTAATTTTTTAAGTGTTTATTTCAGTTTGTCATCTTACCGGTTAAACAACGTTTTTTAAAATATGCTAGAATCTATGAATTATTACACAAGGTATCTGTGTTCTCAACAAATTTCGTGCCTTGCAAGTACTTACGGACTAACGTGTTTGATTGGAATACAATGGTAAACTTTGCAGGATGAACTACGCACAGCTGGAATTTCTAACTTTTGTTAATGTTTTCAGGATTTTTGCCACTTCGGTAGCTCTAATTAATTATATATTATTGACTGTCTGCTGAAAATTAGGATACCAGTACAGACGAAAGGCTTTTAATTGCCTCTCGTGTTACAGTTGTTTTCTTTTGTCTTGAACATCAGATCATCTAACAATTTTGGTGCTTTCATCAGTGCTTTTTCTGTAAGATGTATGTTTCAACAGTTTTAATATTACTCACTAATCCCCGAAAACGAAATATATGACGAAAATGGCAAATATATAATCGTAAACTAGAAAAGTTTCTTATTGAAAGTTTTTTAGGTTTTGAACTCCCCCGTTCGCACAAACACGTCTGTTTTTTTAAAGGGCGTAATGTTTTCCTATAGTAAATTTCAGTAAAGAGCAGTTGAGCTCAACACTAATCTATGCACCAGTAAACAGTTGCAGTTGATAAGCTGTGCGAATGTCCGTAGAGATGTAACAGAGCTATTGCAAAACCTGATATCAGGTAAGAACAGATTGATGGTTTCACTGTGTTCTTTTGCTGCCACTGGTTGAAACTCCTAAATTAGACGAGGAACAAAGGTACACTTCTTGTAATAATCGTACTTTCATAGTGGAGAAATGTACACATGCGATTCGGTGCGCGTGTAACAGACTACAGGGAAGAGCTTAGTGCTGTGACTCATGTTCCGTCAAAGACTTTCCTTTCTGTTAATTGTTGTGACTTGCACGTCTAACAAAGCTTAATGTATGTGGAAAATACAATATTGCACCAAGTTTCAGAATCCAAGCTCATTAATCCCATAGGCAACGCTAATTAAGGATTGAGAAGATCTAAGGAACCTTCTGCTACGTGAGTGGTTTACGTTCATTTTAGATAAGTCTCTTCATAATTTTGTAACTACGTCTAGCTCTCGGCAGTTACTTGTAATCTTAGATGAACAAAACGCATCCACTTGTGTCAGAGGCAACAGCGGCAAGGCAGAGGCGTGGCGAATGACGTCACTGGCTGGGTGCGTTCTGCCCAAGTAAACCGTCGCCGCCCCCCCCCCCCCGGCCACCACCCCCCCTCTCCCTCTCTCTCTCTCTCTCTCTCTCTCTCTCTTCCTCCCACGCCCGTCAGGAACATTATTACTATTCTAGCCTCCGCATTGTTTGTATAAAAGTCACTTTCCACTCATATCGATCTTCACTTCTCTGGACTACCGTATCATCGCATCCACAAAACACTGTATCGTTGCACAACATTGAAGTTTTTGTAGTTAGGTTTTATTATTTTATTTATTTACACATTAAGTTCCGTAGGACCAAATTGAGGAGCAGATCTCTCAGGTCATTGAACGTGTCAGTACATGAAATCACGACATAAAAGTAATAACAGATGAAAACAAATGTTTATGAACCCGAAAAAAGTCCAGAAGTATACGCGGTCAGCAATACAACAAGCGTCTGCTTAATTTTTCAAAGAACCCCTCGACAGAATGTAAGGAGTGACCCATGAGGAAATTGTTCAGTTTCGATTTGAAAGCGCGTGGATTACTGCTAAGATTTTAGAATTCGAGTGGTAGCTTATTGGAAATGGATGCAGGAGTATACTGAACACCTTTCTGCACAAGAGTTAAAGAAGTCCGATCCAAATTCAGGTTCGATTTCTGCCGAGTATTATATATATATAATGCTTTACAATGGGCATATTCAGTCGGCTGAATATGAAGGCTGAAAAACCATTGACAGCGCGAGGAGGAGGAGCGAGGGGAGGTTGCCGTCGTTGAGGGAGGGAGCGGGAGGCGTGATATGGACGGTTGCCGGCCACATCAGTAACCTCGAAAACTTAACAGGTAAAAATATTCAATAGCAAAAACAGAATTTTTCACCTTAAAAATAGAATAATGCAACGACACGTTACTTACTTAAAGGCAGCAAAATTTTGTGTTTTCTGAGAAAGGAATAAAAATTGTCTAACTTTCGAAACGTAAATGAACCTCGCTATTAAAACCTTGTCCTGAAGGTAAATAGTGTAACAATTATGGAGAATATTTCACTCTCCAGTTCAATGTTCAGGTGGAAATGTAGCTTTCTGGTGGTAATAGCGGCATTGAGCAAATGCTCTCTGAAATAAAGATCACATGAACATAGCGTAGTTGTCACAGTTTCTTACAGTCGATTTTTAGTGTGCTGTGTAGTATATGTCCCCGATGCTGCTTTAATGATAAGTCGTTGTAGTAAAATCGGTTTTATTATAGTGGAGCTCGCTATATACACGTATCATCACACGGCCCCATCCCAATATCGTAACTGTCTGAGGAGGACCAAAATAATAAGACACCGGGAAACAGCTGAAAGTGTGTAAACGCGACTGTGATACAGGTAATTCTTCGAACACGTCGCCGTGTCATGTGCTGTGGTTACAATAAATAACTCTCTTTGCACCAGTAAATTACCCAGTGCGTGTTATTTCTATTTTTTGTATGTTTTATTTATTTATGCTGATCACATGAGGCTCATCATGCGTTGACTTCCTTCTAACCATGCATTCTACATATTTTACTTTATGTTCGCATAACGGCACATGTTTGGTAAAGAGAGTTTAGTGAAGGATACATAGAACACTTCAAAGGAATTGTAACACAGTGGAAAGCAGAAGTAGCTACAGCAAAAGAAAGACAGAGTTCATAGTTGTTCGTGTAAAGTAGAAACAACAAAGGCCCGTTACAATAGATTGGCTCAAACTGGGGCCCTGGTAGACGTGAGGTAGGATGTGGGAAGCAGAGGAATTACATTGACGACATAAGGCTGACTCATATCGACATCCGGAAACCAGTTATTTCTACGTAAGGGAGTGGCTTGTAGAGAGCAGTTAGGTGATACCTGTCTTCGAGCAGCAGCGTTATCATCATCTGTCCTACTGCCCTCAGATACGTTAAAGATAACGGGCACGGCCGCGTCTGAGATAAGGCGGCGAGGCGTCTTTGTTGTTGTCCGCAAAGTGGCTCGTATCGTAAGCCCTTTCATGAGGCTGGCTTTCAGACAGTGTGTTTTCGCTTGTGTCTGTGCTCTGTACCGTATGCGGACAGACTCCCAAAGTACCGTGTGTGAGACTTTCTTTCAACGATGGAGGAAAACAGTAAAGACGTGCACATCTTTTTACGCTGTAGCTTGTTGCGCTGCGTTCATGACTGCACGCAAATGTTCAGAATTCGTTTTTCTTCGTATCAAATAGATTTTTTAAAATGATATTTAAGAGGTATGATCTCGCTTAGGATACGATGGCTCTTTCAGTTGAAGCAAATACCGCCGATAATCAGGGTTTCGATTTGACGTCCAACCCGAAGCACGGTTTCAATCTATGTGGAAGTTTTACAATAATATACACTCTTCTGAGGATTGAGAGGATTGGTTTTGGAATGTGTGAGTTGATGTTGTGTGAGCGAAATGCCTAAGCGAGAGGTTCGCAACCGCCTATCCACTGATCATAACGCCACATCAATATCATAGCCCGCTACGAAATTAATGCTCTTGTTCCCTGCCATATATAAATGAAATTGGACCATTTCCACCATATCCGAATGTGTAAATCGAATAATTTTCATAAGCAGACTACAGGAAGTGCATTACGCGTCCCCAACCACATCTCCTTGTCCAGGCCACTCCTTCAGCCCTCTTTTAGCCTGTTTTAATCGCTTTTAGATTCGGTTTACTTCCTTTCTGCCCCACTCAATTTTCCATTCTAGGCGTCACACTCTATGGAAGTGGGCGCTCTTGACTGTAATGGATCCGGGTGGAACGTTTCCTGCCACATACAGAGCCCTGGAGACGCCCTTTCCTATTTGTTCACCACACTTTTGTTGCTGACGCCACAAAATATGTCCGTTACGTTTTTAGCCTTTTCGCTTGCACTGATAGGAATCCCCTGTCTAGATCAGGTCACGTTCTGGTGGACGTCTCTACTTCTGGATGCACCACTGTTCGATCGTGTGACTGACCCCCTTGCTGTTTAGTCCTTTAACCTCCTGCTCCCCCCCCCCCCTCCCCCATATCAACCAACTCACTGTTACATGTGGTTCAGTCTGCCTAATCCTTAAACAACGGATGCGGTCTGTCTGAACAGATTGACATCACAGATCAATTTAGCTGCTTCGATTGCACGTTCACGCTTACTCGGTGTCAAGATTTTCATCGTGGATGTCAACACGATGTCATACGTATTAGAAGACCTGTCATCTCAAAATAGAATCTTTTCTACATGTTCGTGTTCTTTTTTCCCCCTCCATGTGATCCTAAAAACATCGTATAGTAGCTTCCTATCTAGTTATTCCCGCCTAGTTATGTCGAAGAGCAGTCGACCAGATTTGTGTCCAAAATAAAAAGGCACGGTCAAAAATATTGGACAGTTCTATCCTTTAACTAGCCAAAATTCCCACGTATTTGTAAAGGACAATTTTTTACTGTGACAAATGTCTCGATTATGTCCCCCAAACGTTTGAATATTTGGGGAATAGGATAGCCAGATTATTGTTGAAACTCCTCAAAGTGCCCATCAAATGAAGCATCGTGATTTCTTGCCTTTAGAGGGTGTCGATAATCCTATGTTTATTTTGAAGGCAGGGTGAATGAAGAGAGAACTGATAAAGTCTCTACGAAAACGATTATATCAGTCACCAGGAACTGAAATAAATAGCAGTATTAGCTGCTTCATTCATGCTGCCTAACAATCCAATCGTTTGGACCCATTCCCAGCCTCCGGTGTATTGTTAACGTGTTGGATCGATATAATAGTCAGAGGTTTGTGGTATATCCTGATCTCATCAGGTCACGTGCTTCTGTTTGTATCTATGCATGTTTTGTGTCCTCGAAGGTCACCTCTTCAGTCTTGCATTAGATAGGTAAAACCGCTCCGAACCAGAAGATGATTTGAATAAAGTAGTGATCTCCAAGCATGACTCAGCTGTAGGTGTTATTCTATTATCTTGCTCAGACATTGGGGAGAACCAGTTTCAATGGGCACCACTGTTCGTGTCATCCGATCCATCCAGATCAGTTTATTTCTTCACGTACACCAACAACTGCCAGTAATGAAAGTCACGTTAACTCTTAAAAAATTCTGTAATAGCCATTGACCCTACGGACCTTGTAAGCTGATAAGCGCAAAGGCACGAAGACATACGTGTGTCGTATATTTGTCGTAATTAGGTAATAGTAACGCGTGTGATAGTTCCGCACGTTCTTTGTCGATAACATATTGGATTAAGAGAGCGATGTTAACTTTATCTTCTTCACTTGAACGAAGAGGCCTATTTTCTCACATTTCCTATTGTGACGTATAATAGATAGCTCACCAGCCGACCCGTCAATTGTTGGGAAGATCTGCAAGGTACACAGACTCGTGTAGATGATTTTAGCAAACTTGAAACTTTGCATTTGCTAGTAAAGCACTAGTGTTCTTTTAAATTGCTGACACGATGTAAACAGATTGTGAAGTGTTCATAGTTATCCGTGGAATATCATTGACTGTAAGATATCTTCTGGTATGCTAGTAAATAAACGCTGCTGGCCTTAAAATGTTGTTTGCCGGCCGAAGTGGCCGTGCGGTTAAAGGCGCTGCAGTCTGGAACCGCAAGACCGCTACAGTCGCAGGTTCGAATCCTGCCTCGGGCATGGATGTTTGTGATGTCCTTAGGTTAGTTAGGTTTAACTAGTTCTAAGTTCTAGGGAACTAATGACCTCAGCAGTTGAGTCCCATAGTGCTCAGAGCCATTTGAACCATTTGAACCTTAAAATGTTGACACAATGAAGATGGAAAGCAAGAAACAAATTGACATGAAGCGTTGTCGTACATGCTTGGATGTGCAAATAACAAGCATTTCTGCGCTGCCGCACGAAGTAGGTAGAGTACACCATCTACATTGGGTGTGTTTAAGGTAGATTACGTCGTGCGTTCCCCATTCAGAAACCACATTTTCGTAATGGCTCTCTGTGACATGATTCTGTTATGCCTGGTATAACAAGCATAGGCATCTACCAGCGCGTGTCGGAATTCGACAGCAGCAGGATCGTGCACTACCGAGGTGTGGTTTACCGTTCCGTGATGCTGCTGCTGCTGCGCGCGTTGGTCGAGATGCGACGACTGTCCAGTGAGTATAGAATGAGCAGGTGCAGGGGGGACATAGTCAACGCCGTATACGATAATAAAGCCACGACGCGCACACTGAGCCACGAAATGGGCTTGTTTTCAGCAAGACAACTATCGACACGGACAGTACAAGGTCTTCCAGGGCAGAACGGACTGCGCGTGCCAACAATGGTGCGCCCAACGACACTATGTCGTCTGTCCAAACGAGTCTCTGTTCTAATACAGCATAACGATGGACGTATCGGTGTTTGGGCATCTCAGAGGATAACCAGTGTTGCCAAACTATATTCGACATCTTCATGCGAGCTCAGACTTGGCGTGATGATATGGTGAGCCGTTGGCTACGCGACTTGACCACCTCTGGTTAAGAGGCGGTAATTTGGCAGCAGCCATTGTACTTCTGACGTGTTACTGTCTGTGGCCATGGTATCTTCGAGGTTTCGGTGTTACCTTTCAATACGATACAACAAGACCTCACATTACCCTTCTTTTCCTGACCTACCTTCCACTGTTGCACTGGTTAGGACGTCGTCCAGACCTCTCACCCATCGGATGCTGACGTTGTTCCCTTTGTATAAATTAATTTTCCAGATTGCAAGCATCATAAAGCATCGAAAAAGGGGGAAGTGCAACTATCCTCATTGCCTCTGAAATTATTGTAAATGATGCTTGTGTATACTTTAAATGCAGTTGTATTCAATGATTCCAATGGAATGGATGAAAATGAAATTCAAACCAAAAGTCGTCGTTGATTAATGGCGCGCTCAGTGACAAATGGCCGTGTATGTAGTTAATGTTCATACAAAAGAAATTAGTTTGTTAGAAGTTAATTGGACTTCGAATAAAGGTGCAGGTTCTACTTTTGAGGAATAATAAAATAACTAACAATAGAGTGCTTAAGGTGCTCGATCGTTGCGTCACCAAACCAAGTCGCTCAAAGTTTAAATTAAACGGTCATAAATGACAAAATTTTGTAAATGGCTGGAGCAACAACTGTAAGGCGAAATCTTCATGAAGGAAATAATAACCAGCCAGTCGGTTGCAAAAAGGAAGGTTTATTTAAACCCTTCCACCACGGTTTCAACGTTTACAAAAACATCTTCTTTATAAGGAAAGGAGTGACATCCTAAATAGGTTATCGGTCAATACATGCTAAGCGTACCTCATTAATGACACAAAAGTTACTCAAACTTACTGGGTTACATGCTATAGCCGAAGTACATTGAAAATTAGCCGAAAATATAAAATTTAACGTCCATAATATTATAAACTTGCACAACATGGTCGTCGTCATCACTGAGTAGTACCCCACCGATGTACAGCTCAGGTTCTAGCGTCGCATACGGGGCGTCTGGGCCAAGGAAAGCTTCCGGCGAGAAGGGCCACTAGTAGTATGTGTGAGCAGAGTGCGAATTACTGAATGAACGTTACTGTGCTGAACATCCTTAAAACGTTAAAAATTAAAATATTGATATTAAAAAAACAGCTCATATCCTTCGTTATGATGATGTCTTTCTTCATGTTTTGATGTTCACAATCTCGAAGATAAGTTGTTTTTACCAGTCACACACGTTTTTACCATCTTCCCCCTCCCTCCTACCTCTTCCTCCATTCTCCAGATGTTATGCAGTCTATATTATTTACACTGTCACACAGTTTACATAATTCGATTTTACCACGATATACCTCTCTTGAAGGTAACTTATTCTGGGTTGCCAATTTGTTAATTTTACATAAGTTCATAGCTAAATGTGATACGGTTTTTAAAGTCATCGTTTTAACATGCATGAGCTTTACGTTGGTGATATACCAGTTTTTGCGCATATTTTTAATACTATGAACCTGAAATTTTATATTTTGCTACGTTTTTCAACTAAGCTTGACGTACCTCCGCTACAACATAGTAAGTTTGAAGAATTTTTGCATCCGTAATGACTCACTATTGCTTTTATATATATGTTGTTGTGGTCTACTGGTTTGATGCAGCTCTCCATGCTACTCTACCTTGTGCAAGCCTCTTCATCTGCGAGTAACTGTTGCAACCTACATTCCTCTGAATCTGCTTAGTACATTCGTCTCTTTATCTCTTGGCCTGCCTCTGCGATTTTTACCCCCGAAGCCTCCACTTCCCTCCGGTACTAAAACTGTGATCCATTTATGCCTGTCCTACCAACCGATCCCTACTTTTAGGGACGCTGTACCTTAAAGTTCTTTTCTCCCCAATTCTATTGAGTACATCCTCATACCGTGGTCAAGGGGCTTAAATAAACCTTCCAATTTTACAACTGACTGGCTGTTTATTGTATCTTCTCGAAGGGCAGACATTAATTGCATATTCGAATTAAAACAAAAGAACTGAGAGATTTGATGTTTTACGAACTGAGAAATAGTGTGAAATATAATGGTACCATTATTAATTGCAAATAACATCCATATCTTGCCGATGCCACAAGAAGAAGAAAAAGAAGAAGAAGAAAAAGAAGAAGAAGAAAATCTAGAATCGCGTCATTCCTCAGATGGAACAAAGATTGATATAGCATCAATGGGATACAGATATTTATTTGTCCAAGAATTTGCTTTTCTATGAGAACAACCAAAATCAATAGTTTTTTGTTGTTTACTCAAGGTAACTGATGATTCTCGCAAACCTTATACAGAAATAGTTACGTGCCAATCCATATGCAGGAATATTGATTGATATTATTATATTCATGTCCCTTAAGGACCATTCAATGAGGCACAAAAGTTCAACCTTGCGTCTTTATCAAAAAATATGTAATATTGCACCTGGTGATGGGCTGGCAAGAAACTCGTAGGCTGCTACTCGCGAGCCACTGTGACTGGTGAACTCTGGACCAGAGCTCAGGCAGCGTGGAATGACGTTCCCGTACCTGTCATTCTCAGTTCGTCTCTGCTCCCAGCCGGATTAGAGTCATAGTTGCTGCAAGTGGTGGTAGCTCTTTGTACTAGAGTTCGCATTCTTTATATTCCTAAACCACGTACAAATTTAATCATGCATTGTTAATTGCATCACTTGGCTACACGCTAAGCGTTCCTAATAAGAGTACTCTTCCAAATTGAACAGCATAGAGTCATCTGAACAATATCGATGGTCGTTTCGCCTTATTTCACATTGGCTAGGACGTAGTGCTATCGAGACTAAACATTTTCAGTTGAACCTACAGACTGTGACAGGACTTAGCTAAGCCAGTACTGGAAAATCTTGAGAGAACTGTGCAGTAGAATTAACAAGGGGACAATCTGACAGAGGGCTTCGAAACCATTGTCTGGCCGGCGCATCTCTGCAGAGCCTACTGGTGCTGCGCCAGCGCGCTTTCCCCGCGGAGAGAGCACCAGGTTTTACCCCCCCCCCCCCCCCGCCCCCCCCCCCCCCCCAGTGGGTACCACGATTGCTTCGTCACTGCTACTACTGGCGTTAGCAAACAGTGCAAGGGTGTTCTGTAGCGGGCCAACAAAATCACATTCTGCACGGGACTGGATAACTGCTCATTGGGATTCCCTAAATCCGAATATTAAGTTCAGCACGTACTGTACTTCAGCTTATTTAACTTCTTGAAAGGCTATAAAGTTTCCTTTGCAAATTCTTCCCTTGCGTGCATTCAAGTTCTAAGGCCTCCGATTTTTTTTTTCTAATTAACTACTCACCCGAAATCGATGAAACTGGCGTCACTTCTCGATGTAATCGCCCTGCAGACGTACACATTTTTCACAACGCTGACGCCATGATTCCATGGCAGCGGCGAAGGCTTCTTTAGGAGTCTGTTTTGACCACTGGAAAATCGCTGAGGCAATAGCAGCACGGCTGGTGAATGTGCGGCCACGGAGAGTGTCTTTCATTGTTGGAAAAAGCCAAAAGTCGCTAGGAGCCAGGTCAGGTGAGTAGGGAGCATGAGGAATCACTTCAAAGTTGTTATCACGAAGAAAATGTTGTGTAACGTTAGCTCGATGTGCGGGTGCGTTGTCTTGGTGAAACAGCACACGCACAGCCCTTCCCGGACGTTTTTATTGCAGTGCAGGAACGAATTTGTTCTTCAAAACATTTTCGTAGGATGCACATGTTACCGTAGTGCCCTTTGGAACGCAATGGGTAAGGATTACGCCCTCGCTGTCCCAGAACATGGACACCATCATTTTTTCAGCACTGGCGGTTACCCGAAATCTTTTTGGTCGCGGTGAATCTGTGTGCTTCCATTGATCTGACTGGCGCTTTGTTTCTGGACTGAAAAATGGCATCCATGTCTCATCCATTGTCACAACCGACGAAAAGAAAGTCCCATTCATGCTGTCGTTGCGCGTCAACATTGCTTGGCAACATGCCACACAGGCAGCCATGTGGTCGTCCGTCAGCATTCGTGGCACCCACCTGGCTGACACTTTTCGCATTTTCAGGTCGTCATGCAGGATTGTGTGCGCAGAACCCACAGAAATGCCAACTCTGGAGGCGATTTGTTCAACAGTCATTCGGCGATCCCCCCAAAACAATTCTCTCCACTTTCTCGATCATGTCGTCAGACCGGCTTGTGCGAGCCCGAGGTTGTTTCGGTTTGTCGTCACACGATGTTCTGCCTTCATTAAACTGTCGCACCCACGAACACACTTTCGACACATCCATAACTCCATCACCACATGTCTCCTTGAACTGTCGATGAATTTCAATTGGTTTCACACCACGCAAATTCAGAAAACGAATGATTGCACGCTGTTCAAGTAAGGAAAACGTCGCCATTTTAAGTATTTAAAACAGTTCTCATTCTCGCCGCTGGCGGTAAAATTTCATCTGCCGTACGGTGCTGCCGTCTCTGGGACGTATTGACAATGAACGCGGCCTCATTTTAAAACAATGCGCATGTTTCTATCTTTTTCCAGTCTGGAGAAAAAAAATCGGAGGCCTTAGAACTTGAATGCACCTCGTATTAAGACGATTCCTTGAGCGTACAAGAATACCGAGAAACGGACTTGGAAGTACTCGTTGGGGTTGCCAGCTGGAATGAAAATAATTAGTTAACGAAGTCCATCAAAGGGGGCAGAGGATTCGATCTTAAGTGCATGATTTCAGCGTTTGTACAGTAGAAAAAATAAATGCTAAAACGAATACATATGGCTTCCGTACCACGGAAACTGATTACGAAAACATAGGATCTGAAAGTATAACTTCTGATAGAAACAAATAAATACAATAGTGTTATTAAACTAAAAAAGATCGATGAGAGTCCTTGTGCCATAGTGGCAGCGCCTAATTTTTGAGCAGATAACAATAAATTCCAGCATGATGCGTAACTTGACACGATCATAGATTTAACACGACATAAAAAGTGACTGCTTTAAACATCTCGATTTCCATACTTTACCGATCAACGTTGTTGTTGTTGATGCAACTGTCTGTTGCGGACCTGTGTTCACCAAAATGTGAGAGGTGCGCTCAAAATGACATGCGTTCTGCACGTCGTCTTCCTCATGTAGTTGCCCCTTTTAGTTTTCTCTGCGTTGTAGGGCAGGTAAAGGTTACGAAGGCTTCGATAAGAGACTCGAGAGGGGTGCTGAATGTTAGAAGTGTACAGGTAAATTTATGGAAATTTGTGGTGAGGTCTTGTGGGACCAAACTGCTGAGGTCATCGGTCCCTAAACCTACACACTACTTAACCTAACTTAAAATAGCTTACGCTGTGGACAACACACACACCCTTGCCCGAGGGAGGACTCGAAACCGCACGGACCGCGTCAAGGCGCCCATGATCGCGCGGCTACCCCGCGCGGCATACAGGAATTTGGGGGAGGACGGGAGGAGATATCGAAACCAGAAGTAAACACACGCCCTAACGGTCCTTCCACGTTTCCCTGAAGTTTGCCTATAATGGTAAGTTTCCAGCCGGTGTGAGAAACATTGTCCACATCATTCAGCCCGTGCAAGGGTCCTTAAGTTGCGCTTCCATCCCAATGGTACACATTCTCTGTACCCTCCCGCCTAGCGCTACTACGAGAGAAGTTTGAATAACATTAGTACTTCCCCTCATGCGTTCATCAGATAACATTCGTTAAGCAGTACCCGTGTTAAGATGACAGCGTTGTTCTCTAAAATATGCTGAGACACGGAACTCACTCGAAGTATTTAACCTTCGATCATACTGCAAATTACTGGCTTAGCTTCTCATTGACTTCGTCGCAGTTAAAGCGAAGAAAAATTGAAACAACTATTTTAAAAAGAAAATTTATACTAAGTTTTTAAAAAGGCCAAGATTTTATTAGAATGTTGGTTCAAATGGTTCAAATGGCTCTGAGCACTATGCGACTAAACTTCTGAGGTCATCAGTCGCCTAGAACTTAGAACTAATTAAACCTAACTAACCTAAGGACATCACACACATCCATGCCCGAGGCAGGATTCGAACCTGCGACCGTAGCGGTCGCTCGGTTCCAGACTGTAGCGCCTAGAACCACACGGCCCCTCCGTCCGGCTGTTGGAATGTTCAAATTTTTTTATCTGCTGCTCGGGAAACATACAGCTTTGGGACAGGGAATATTACTGATTATACACCTTTCTTAGGCCACGATCATACAAATGTCGCCTAGGAAGTGTTATAGTGCGCTGTTATCAATGACGTACTACCACACAATATTTCACTGAATTGGCAGCCAGGAAGTGGAGAAAATATTGATTACAATTATTAAAGCACGAAAATACACTTCCAAAGCTAGTTAAAAGAAAGTAGGTTTCGCGGTAATTTGTCATCTAGTCAACGGCGCACATCGTTTGTTTGAGAAGGGGTGCTGTTGTTGACTACGAAATTTGGAGGCGGGTGATAGGGTGGGGGAAGGGGTACTTTTCACAAAATAAATGTAATACAGACGTTGTGAATGGTGGAGGTGGTGGTAGTAGTAGTAGTAGTAGTAGTAGTAGTAGTAGTAGTAGTAGCTGTTGTACGTGCTTCTCTCCAGGCAGATGTTGCATTGTAGTCACCCAGAACATTAATTCAAAGGTTTGACTTCCTTACGCGGTCAGTATCATTGTCAGGACGTGACATATGATATCAGAGTCGACAACACGGACGTAACTACTTTTAAAGCACTAAAGCACCCGATAAAATGTGCAGTCACGCTGAGAACAAGCAGCGCCTTGCCGTCAGAGAGAATGGAGGGATGAAGATTAAACAAAGAGAGGGAAAATAAAGAACAATAGAAAATAAAATCGACCTCGATATATGTTCATATGCACGCATCATGTTGACGGTCAACACCTGTACCTTGTAACTATTCATTTGAATGCGAGCGAAATGGATTTCGGCCCCTTCAGACAGTGCCAACAGCTCACAGCTATACGGAGGTTACTTGACTTGTCCAGAGCACCATCCCAGGAGAAAACTAGCATCTGCTTCGTGAAGGGAAAAGGGCTGCAAATTAAGTGGAAAGTAGCCATCCTACTCGTAGAAACTTCACAGCTGCAATCAGTTTGCTGTTTGAGCCCATCCCATGCAACTCCATTTTCAGGAGACAGCGCGTTCCTGACACTAAACACTTTACCTTAAGTCTCATTCACTAAGAGCAATGATAAAGGTAGTGTGTGTGTGTGTGTGTGTGTGTGTGTGTGTGAAAAAGAGAGAGAGAGAGAGAGAGAGAGAGAGAGAGAGAGAGAGAGAGAGAGATTTTCTACCTGAATGCCAGGAAACGTGCAGCGGCTGGTAGGAATGCAGAAGCGGGCGGCTACCCGCGTGGTGCAGTGCAGTGCAGGCAGGCCGGCCGCAGTGAGTCACTCAACGCGATAAGTCAGTATCTGCGGCACGGCTGCAGCCCAGCACGTTCAGCAGATAGTTTCGCGCCTGCAACTTTGCTTTGTGTCTGACGTCACACATCCACTACTTGTTCTTGCCAGTTCCTATTGGCCGTTACTGTCCGAATTCGCAATGTAGAGTCGTCATTTTCTACTTCTTCGTCATATTTAGAATTTTTGCCATTAAATGTCCACAACACCACTTGACTTGAGTTGCTTCAGACCTTACAATATACGTATTCTAGAGTCGGTATGCTGGTTTTGTTTTGAGAGATCAATTTCTCTGATTCGTTTAATTACACCACATTCGTTCAACTTAATTTTTCCAGGTGTTGCATATTCAACCACCGTCTGGTTTCAGATTTTGGTCCCTATTTTCATGTTTTAATCTGTGAACTGTATTACTTTTTTACCATTTAAATTAAATGCAGCACTGCTTGCTTTGGGGGTCGAGCAGCCCCACATTTCTGTAGTCAATACTGAGCGACGCCACCTGGGTAGTGGGTGACTGCGAACGAGTGATTTGGAGTGATAAATGACGCTGTACCCGTGACAATCCGAAGGAAGCTGTTCGGTTTGGCGAATGCTTGTAACGTTACCTGCCAACGTATGGAGTGCCAACAGAGAAGTACGAAGGAGATGGTGGTGTGTTAAGGGGGTGTTTCCTGTGGTTAGGGTATGATCCCCTTATTGCACGTAAGAAAACGCTAAATGTGGAAGGATATGAAGACATTTTACAGCACTGTGTACAATAGAGGAACAGTTCGGAGAGGATTGTTCGCATCAACATGACAATGCACCACGCCATCAAAGAAGCATATGTGAGGCAATGGTTTGTGGACAATGTTGTTGCTGTTGTCGTCGTCTTCAGTTCACAGACTGATTTGATGCAGCTCTCCGTGCTACTCTATCCTGTGCAAGCTTCATCATCTCCCAGTACCTACTGCAACCAACATCCTTCTGAATTTGCTTAGTGTATTCATCTCTTGGTCTCCCTCTACGATTTTTACCCTCCACGCTGCCCTCCAATACTAAACTGGCGATCGCTTGATGCCTCAGAACGTGTCCTACCAACCGATCCCTTCTTCTAGTCAAGTTGTGCCACAAATTTCACTTCTCCCCAATTATATTCAATACCTCCTCATTAGTTATGTGATCTACCGATCTAATCTTCAGCTTTCCTCTGTAGTTCGAAAGTTTCTATTCTCTTCTTGTCCAAACTATTTATGGTCCATGTTTCACTTCCATACTCTACACTCCATACAAATGCTTTGAGAATAGACTTCCTGACAATTAAAGCTATACTCGATGTTAACAAACTTCTCTTCTTCAGAAACGCTTTCCTTGCCATTGCCAGTCTACATTTTATATCCTCTCTACTTCGACAATCATCAGTTATTTTGCTTCTCAAATAGCAAAACTCATCTACTACTTTAACTGTCTCATTTCCTATCCCAATTCCCTCAGCATCACCTGATTTAATTCGACTAAATTCCATTATCCTCGTTTTGCTTTTGTTGATGTTCATGTTGTATCCTCCTTTCAGGACACTGTCCATTCCGTTGAACTCCTCTTCCAGGTCCTTTGCTGTCTCTGACAGAATTACAATGTCATTGGCAAAACCTCAGAGTTTATATTTCTTCTCCGTGGATTTTTATTCCTACTCCAAGTTTTTCTTTAGTTTCCATTACTGCTTGCTCAATAGAGAGATTGAATAACATCGGGGATAGGCTACAACCAAGTCTCACTCCCTTCCCAGCCACTGCCTCCCTTTCATACCCCTGCCATCAGGTTTCTGTACAAATTACAAATAGCCTTTCACTACCTGTATTTTACCCCTGCGACCTTCAGAATTTGAAAGAGAGTATGCCAGTCAACATTGTCAAAAGCTTTCTCTAAGTCTACAAATGCTAGAAACGTAGGTTTGCCTTTCTTTAACCTATTTTTTAAAATAAGTCGTAGGGTCAGTACTGCCTCACGTGTTCCAACATTTCTACGGAATCCAAACTGAATTTCCCCGACGTCGGCTTCTACCAGTTTTTCTATCCGTTTGTAAGGAATTGGTGTTAGTATTTTGCAGCCGTAACTTATTAAACTGATAGTTCGGTAATTTTCGCATCTTTCGACACCTGCTTTCTTTGGGATTGGAATTATATTATTCTTGAAGTCTGCGGGTATTTCGCCTGTCGCATAGATCTTGCTCACCAGATGATAGAGCTTTGTCATGGCTGCCTCTGGCAAGGCTATTAGTAGTTCTAATGGAATGTTGTCTTCTTCCGGGACCTTGTTTCGACTTAGGTTGGTTGTATGGGTCGATATATCGCAGATTTGATATTCGAAAAGTTGAGATCGATCCTCGACAACTTCATCTAGTATGCTGCTAAGCTTTGCAATGAGGAAACCACATTATCATATCAAATATTTCTGACGAAAGAATTCGGGAATAATTGCAAACAGAAAAATATCTGTGTAGTTTGTAACCATTGTGGTAGGCTCAGGTGCCATTGTTTCGATCGTGGAAGTATGTGGACTGCATGGCTACCAATTGTCTTCGTTATCTAACGGTATTCGTAACTGTTCCCACAGGCTTAATTTAATTTCATATTCATTACTTCGAAGAGTAAAATATTTGAGCAGAACCTTCCTCATTACGCGCTTTCACGTTACTTTGTTACTTCAGGGTCCCTTCTGACATTTCTACTGTAGCGCATGATCGACACGAAACGTATGTCTTTAGCACTGCACGAAGTGACGGAAACTGATTCTCCCCGCACCACCCGTCAGCTTTCGAAAGCCCGAGAGCGCCTTCCCCTCTACCAGCAATACAAGGAAGCTGGCTCTGTAAAACGTTTAGAGACTTATCACTTTTAGAATGTTGCAGTAATTTGATATTTTTATTTTTTAGGAACGTTGTGGAAAATAAATTTAAATATAAAAGGGTCCTGGTACCTAGCATGTCCCACAGTCAACAAAATTGGGGGATATTGGTTGTTGTGTATTGGTTCAGAAGAAAATAGAAATACAGAACTGAATTTTAATTCCGTTTACTTTTGTTTTGCTGCCTCAGTGTGCATGTCTACTGAGGTTATAATGCATGAATTCATGCATGTTTTACAACCTGATAGAGCCTGAGAATACGGGCTTTAGTAATTCCATGATAAGGAAAATAACTCAAGCGTATAGGGTCGGCGGAATTCCGACGTTCGTTCTTCCAAGGCATCTTCCGCGAATGAAAAAGTAACATGGTAAAAGTATTTTAACTATATCTAGAGTGCCGGACCTTAGTCATTCGGTTTTCTTTCGTAATCATCTCCTTGTGGTGTGGCTTTGCTTCTGAATTCGTCACTATCAAACTTCTTTCCTGTCGTTAGACAATATTGTATACACTGTACGATCGGATTCCATTAAATTGTTTCGAAAAATGTTTTGACGCACACGGTAAGTAGACTGCCGTCCTCTTTCGGCAATCAACAATCATTATCGTACGTGGTGTGTGAATGGGCGTGGAGGATGAGGACATTTCGCTCTTATTCCAACGACTGACATTAAAAACATGGGAAATTTTTTGAAGCAGATGAATTTTAAGGTTTCGAATAAACAAATACGAATATTTCGAAACGTTAGGGTTGGGTGATAGCAGAGAAAGATCTGATGAAGGAAAATGCTGGAACAATAAATAATGCAACTATATGGTCGTTATATTGAGACGAGGAGTGCAACTGAAATGAAAATACTTAGTCTTCTTTTAATTACGACACTTGCGGAAGACTATAGTGGTTGCTCTTTGCTGCGATGTCCACTGTCAGAGTCGTAAGGAGTAAGCTAACCAATGTTAGCTGTTACGGCTGTAGGGGTGGCAGTTATCACTGAAAGAAATGTTCTTTTTGATCTCCAGTTTAACCTCACTGTTAAACAGCTCAGAATAACTAGTTTCTGAATTAACAGATTCTTGGTTGTTTATTGCTCTTATTTCAGCAATACACGTGGACACCGAACAAAGATCGAAAAATTCTAAAACTTCTTCGCACTTTCGTGTTATCCGTTCCAAGATATATACTATAAAAATATCAAACAAATTAGATAAATGAAGGAAAAGTTAGTCTATTACCGTTCTCTCCTTTTGTTGAAAAGTAATGAGGGGTTGAATATTACAAAAAAAAAAAACACACACACACACACACACGTATTCTCCTACTGATACCAATTTTTTAAATATCTGCTAAAAAATCTTCTGGTATTCGATGATTATAACACTGTTTAGGAACTGAAAATAGTCGGTGCTAAAGGGTGGAAACTGTCGTTGGAGGACTCATTTTCGTGTTTATTTCCGAGGGCTACAAGCAGATAAAGGGCACTACGTTGATACAGGCAGCAGATATACTACTTTCTATTTATATTGTAAACTATAAGTGAATTGCTGATTTGTGATTTATTACTGTTGCTATAGCTTCCTTTTTCCTTTAACTTCATAGAAATGACAGAAAAATAATAAACTTTTGTATAAAATTTGTAGCATTCTTTTCGTTTAATTATTTCGAAAGGAAAGCTCGTTTTCTTGTTGAAGATGTACCTCGTAAAGGGAATTGGAATACAACTGATTTTTTTCTTGAGGGAGCCAAAATTCTCTTTCAGAAAGTTTAGATGAACCAGTTAGATAGTAGGCAAAGCAATTACGTGACAGTAGTTACAGTGTCAATAATGAATTAACCCATTGGCCAATATTTATTGTCCAGTCTGTTCATAGATACTTGTGTTCTAATGTGTTGATCCGTAAGTTGACTCTTTTCATTGATATCTTTCAAAGACGGTATGAATCGTTCAAAAGCTACGGAATTTCATACCAAACTCGCTTTTAAAATAAAGACTTTGTTTAAAAACTAAAAATCTTAGCACTACTAGTACCACAAACTGATACATCGGTTTTATATCTGGTTATTAGTAAAAAATAAAGATACCCGTTATAATCGAGACCAAACAAATACCGAAAAACAGCGGTATCGGTTTTCAGCGGTCGGTTTTTCTCATCCCTGTCCTGGGCTGTAGCACCACCGCCAGCTGACATGCCTAGGAACTGCTGGAACTACTACTGGCTTGCGTATAGTTGAAGTGTTGCTTTATACAGGAAAGAGTGTCAGATTCCAGGTTACGCGATTGTCGTTTTGTTTAAACTCAGCTACAAAGTCAACATTTCACGTGCATTGGCCAGATTCCGCGACATTTGTTCTGTTCCAAATTTGCAGTGTTAAATGGTATGAGATACATCAAGGAAAAGGTGAACCCGGTACTCAAGTTGTTCCAGAACAAAAGTCATGTTTATCGGACTTCGTCCGTGAAGCTAAATATATAAAGGGTAGGAAATATTTAAATGTCAGGTCGCCAGATACCAGATCAACAGCCTGTATTCGGAAGAAAATACGGTGAGCTTGATGTTAGTAATGAAATGTTCGGTGAAATTATGATCAACGGTGGCGGAACAGTCTGCAGATTACAAAAATGGCGCTGAGCGCTATGGGACTTAACATCTATGGTCATTAGTCCCCTAGAACTTAGAACTACTCAAACCTAACTAACCTAAGGACGTCACACAACACCCAGTCATCACGAGGCAGAGAAAATCCCTGACCCCGTGCAGATTACATACACAAAAATCTGAAGATTGTTATTCCCTTACCCTCATTACAGCCTCGGAGACCGAAGTTACCGCGTATGTACCAGCACTGAATATAAATCATTCTTGCAATGAAATCTCCTGAAATGGTTGTTGTATTTTCACTTTCTTGAGTATACGGCATGGAGCTTCGACACCCTTTGGAAAAAGTCATAATAGCCCCCCTGTCCCCCCTCCCCCCCCTCCACATATGTATAATGTGGACCGATATGAAATAAATTACTTACATCAACAGCAAACTCCCGTAATTAATCTCCTTGACATTAAAGCTGTAATCGACTTCTTTAAACAATGTAGCAGGCTACAATCTGGATATGAGAAAAACTAAAGTTGCACTGTGTTCCAGTATCCAACGAATTACCATAAATTTCTTATTTACAATATCTCGAAACTTTTATCAGTTCTCAGTGCTATTTCCTTATTCAAATCTTAAAACGAAAACCCTTTTTCGTCTACATAAGCTCACAGATCTACTTTCATGATTCAATAAAAATACAGAACATTTCATTTTTCTTCAAACCACAGAGACAGGTAATATTTCCATTGTTACGCATTAAAAAGCAAAAAACAATTGTCTCTTTTGTAACGGAATATGCTGCCTCATATTTTAAATCTCTGACTCGTTGAAACGTTTACGTAACTCACTCCCAGATTTCACTTTAGTCGACGTCCATGGATTCTCTCTTTCAAATTCTCTTTAGTCAGTAAACGGTTTTTTATGTTGCTGAGCAACAGTCACACAATAATTTTATGCCATTTTCGAGTGACTAAGTTTGTGATAAAGCAAGCATGATGTTCTGCAATATATGTTAATGACATAAACAGTCACTTGGAAATGGCTTAAAAGGCCGAACCATGGGTCGTAATTAAACAAACAACAATACAGCCAAACGGCGGTGTGTTCATTTACAAATCTCTTTAGTCACACCAGATGGCAAACCCTCTTCTGTCACGGATCGTCTCTTTCTTCCGCGAGTGTTACATACATTGATTTCGTGACGTGAAAAGCGAAAAAACAGAATAAAATTCTACTCTCTCTGTTCACACGTAGTTTTAAAAAACATTTCACTGAAATTGTATGACGTGTGCGCGCAAAGAAAATTACCTGCATTTCTAAAGGAAAAAAACACGCAGCTTCCGAACGGAATTAGCTCATCCCACTGGTGGAAATCTACAGTAAGAGCGTTACCTTACAAGGTTTCTGGCGCATCGCTGTTTCATTGTGTGTGGGATAGGTAGTATCTGTAGTGGTAGAGCAGCGCAGTCCGTAAGCTGACAGCAACCGTGTCTGTCCGCAGTAAGATGACCCAGCGGCCGTCCCCGGAAGCGGCGGTGGCGGCGGCGGCAGCAGCAGCCTCTGCCCCCGACTCGGCGTCTGCGGAGCGCGTGGCGCGCTACAAGGAGGAGCGCCGGCGGCAGCTGGCGGCGGCGCCCACCGCCGGGCCCGGCCCGCCCCCGCAGCGCCGCTTCATCTCGCGCGCCGCCTCCGCCGCCTCCGCGACTGCCGCCTCAGCCTCCGCCTCCTCGGGCGACGCCCAGACGGCCGCCGCGCCTCGAGTTCGCACGACACGCACCTCCCGCCTCCGCTCCGCGGCCACCGCCTCTACCGACTCCAGCCCCAACGCAGGTGAGTGCTGTGGAGTCCCACCTCCCACTGCTAACCGTCACCACGAATGGCCCCGTATTAGCCGCATTTACCCCCCCCCCCCCCAAAAAAAAAGGCCACGAAGAACTACAGTGAGGTACGTACGAAGGCTTCAGGGGCACTGCTGCGTCATCTTATAAAATATTTGCACTGAAGAGGCAAAGAAACTGGTACACCCGCCTAATATTGTGTAGGACTCTCGCTAGCACGCAGAAATGCCGCAAAACGTGGCATGGACTCGACTACTGTCCGAAATAGTGCTGGAGGGAACTGACACCGGAATCTTTAAGGGCTGTCCGTAAGAGTACGAGGGGGAGGAGACGTCTTCTGAATAGCTCGTTGCAATTCATCCCAGAAATGCTCAATAATGTTCATATTCGGGGAGTTTGGTGGCCAGCGGAAGTGTTTAAACTCAGAAGAGTGTTCCTGGAGCCACTCTGTAGCAATTCTAGACGTGTGGCGTGTGGCATTGTCGTGCTGGAATTGCCCGAGTCCATCGGAATGCACAGTGGCCATGAATGGATACAGGTGATCGGACAGGATGCTTACGTCTCACCTGCCAGAGTCGTATCTAGACGTATCAGGGTCCCGTATCACTCCCCACACCGTTACAGAGCCTCCACCAGCTTGAACAGTCCCCTTGCTGAGATGCTGGGCCCATACCCGTACACGTCCATCCACTCGATACAATTTGAAACGAGACTCGTCCGACCAGGCAACACGTTTCCAGTCGTCAACAGTACAATGTCGCTGTTCACGGCGAAGCGTAAAGCTTTGTGTTGTGTAGACATCGAGGGTACACGAGTGCGTCTTCGACTCCGAAATTCCGTATCGATGACTTTTCGTTGAATGGTTCGCACGCTGACGCTTGTTGATAGCCCAGGACTGAAATATGCAGCAATTGTCGCAAGGATTGCACTTCTGTCTCCTTGAACGATTCTCTTCAGTCATCGTTGGTCCCGTTCTTGCAGTATCTTTTTCCAGTTGCAGAAATGTCGGAGACTTGAGCGTTATCGGATTCCCGATATTCACGGTACACTCGTGAAATGGTCGTATGCAGAAATCCCCACTTCGTCGCTACCTCGGAGAAGCTGCATCCCATCGCTCTTGCGCTGACTATAACACCACGTTCAGACTCACTTAAATCTTGATAACCTGCCATTGAAGGAGCAGTAACCGATTTAACAACTGCGCCAAACACTTGTCTTATATCGGTTACCGCAGTGCCGTATTCTGCTTGTTTACATCTATCTGTACTTGAATACGCATGCTTATACCTGTTTCTTTGGCGCTTCAGTGTAAAATGCTCTAGCACTACGATGACTTGGAGTTTCGGTCTTCCTGGAAGAATATACTGAAATGTTGGTTACTTTAATATTTTATTGTTTAAAGCATTTTTTAAAGATGACGCCACAGTATACCCAGAAGGGTTTTAAGTAGATTCATGGTACTACGAATCTATACTACTATATCAAGACAAGATGGCGGCTGGTGGTCATAATCTTCTAGGTGATCAGAAGAGAAAGGTTGTTAGCAAAAATCTTATAGTTTTGTGACCGATTTGCTGCAAATTCTTACTAGATCACTATATACACGGACAAGAAAAAAAAATCCCCAGTTTCCCAGTTGAAATATAATTTTTCTTGGATAAAAACACACTATACAGATAGTGAAAGCATATTTTTCCGTGTTAAATGTCATTGTACTTTCCCTCGTAGCTGTAAAACTCACCAGCCAATGACAACAGATATTCAGGGCATAGGATGCGTTATGTAGTCAGCCAACAGCAACATCACTGATAAGTAGCGCGAACAGACGAATAGAAAAAGTTAATAGTTTACATACATTACAGCTACAAGAATAGCTAAGCTCACATATAATATTGGTCGCCGAAATTTTTTCACTATTTGTGGTATCGTAAGCACTCAGCATAAATTGTAGCAGCTGAACGTTTCTGACAATGGCGATTATAAATTTCACTGCTATGCAACGAACATTTCGTGGATTACTTGGCTGAATACCTGTCCCGTCGACCACTTCGACTTTTTCATGGAAAAGCAAGTTACAAATTAAATTGCTCAAGAACTAACTACAGACTTTTTTTTTTTTTTTTTTTTTTTTTTTTTTTTTTTTTTTTTTTTTTGAAGAATAGTTTACTTTTTGCCATCGTTAATGCATAATTTGTAACCTATGAAAGAACTAAAATAATCATGGAAGACTAACGTTATAACTTGGTCTTCGTTAGCTGATATATCCTTTAAGACATATTAAACACACATGTGCCAGCAAAATTTTAAATAATCGCTTAAATGGCTGGTCTTGCGGGCCCGAAATTTTTCTAAGTGGCTGGTCCTGAGAAGTTTTCAATGAGAGTCTAACGCTCTGTGATTTAAGAAATTCATCACACATTCTCACATGTAACGTAATTCATCCTGCGTAAAAGAAAATTTAATTTTAAAGTAACGCTTCTCAAATCACCGTTCACAATTTTTTCCCTAGACTTGTTAGAAATTTAAACAGTTGTGACGTCACTCTTATCTAAACGAGACTCACAAGGAAGACGAATCGTAAGCCGTTTGTTGTTACGGAATACTGCATAGTCTTCGACACATTTTGCTGTCGACAGACGCTTGTGTGTACATTGTGTTTTGTTGTGTCGTAAATGGCGCATTTTCCATGCAACTAAAGTTTTAGTTTGGTGTTATTCTTTTGTTTGTTTGTTTGTTTATGTTTTATTGCTGTATTATTATTCTGCAGTTGTGCTAAAGTAAATTTTTTTGTTAGAATATCAATTCTTAACAGTCAAAAACACTTTTGGGTACTACTAACAATTTTACATAAATTTTTATAATGCCTTTTCGTTTAAAATGCTCAAATACATGAGATTTCCGAAATGGGTTTCAGGATGCTCCGTGGCGATGACCAAGAACGGTTTGGTTCGCCAGGAGGCAGCGATCAGCCTGTGAGCTAAATGAAACGCCTCAGCGCTTTCCCAAACTTCACGTTTGCAAAACACTTGCCGGAGTAGCTTCCGTGGTTGTACACAGCCTGACAGAGTATGTGAAGGCCGACATGTTCGGGTGCCAGTGTCGCTTCGTGCAAGTACACACGGTCGGCTGCTGTGTAAATGATTTAGAGTCGCAGTTCTCTATGACAGGTAGAGCGCTCACCAGACTGCATTCGTGAATGCCTTTTTTGTATTGGTTCGAGTATGTGCGGTATGTAAGGGGGACGTGAAAGCTTCAGTGGTTGAGTAATCACTATGAAGGACACAGACTTGCCACTTACTCCATAAGACAGTGTTACCAGTACGTGACAATTTGAAAGGGGCCTCATTGTGGATCTCCTTTTGGCTGGCTGGTTGAATGTCCGGATTTGTGTGGTATTCGGATGTGACCACGTCTGACCACCGCAAGAGAGGATCCTTGTATTGTGCGCCAAGCACATCGCAACCCCTTCACATCTGTGCTCGCCGTCCAAGAACAAGAAATGAACTCCCTGCAACTTTCTGTGTCGCCGAGCACCATTGGTACCAAGCGAGGTGGCTCGGTAGTGAGCGCATTGGACTCGCAGTCGGGAGGACGACGGTTCAAATCCGCGTCCGACCGTTATGATTTACTTTTTCTGTGATTTCCCTAAATCGTTTTGGTCGTGCGGTAGCGTTCTCGCTTCCCACGCCCGGGTTCCCGGGTTCGATTCCCGGCGGGGTCAGGGATTTTCTCTGCCTCGTGATAGCTGGGTGTTGTGTGATGTCCTTAGGTTAGTTAGGTTTAAGTAGTTCTAAGTTCTAGGGGACTGATGACCATAGATGTTAAGTCCCATAGTGCTCAGAGCCATTTGAACCATTTGAACCTAAATCGTTTCAGGCAGATGCCGCAGTGGTTACTTCGAAAGGGCACCGCCTATTTCTTTCCCTATCCTCAGATCAATCTTGCGTTGTGCTCCGACTCTAATGACCTCGACATCGACTGACGTTAAACCGCAATCTGCCTTCCTTTTCTATTAATTTTTTTATTCACGGAGTAGCAGTAAGACAAGGAAATGACCGTACCGTGCTCAGGCTGCCGTCGACGTCAGCACCGAAATGGCTGCGTTTGGAGTGGTACCGTGACCGTTAATCACGGACTGCTGACGAATCAAGTCCCAATGTGTTCAGCGATGAATCCCGGTTCTGCACGACCCAGGCGGCTATTGTCAACGAATATGGCGCGACCTAAGAAGAGGTCCCTTTTTTGTAAGGACACAGCGGCGTTATTCTTGGCGATATGGTGTTAAGAAGCCATCGGTTTTGGTTCCAGGTCATGGCTGGCAATGATTAAGGGAACTCTGAAGGCACAACGGTACGTCACGGACATTCTGCGTCTTCATGTGTTACCTCTCACGCGACAGTATTGTGCTGCCGTTTCTCAGCAGGAAAACGGTTGTTCGCGTGACACGTGTCTCCATGAACCGTGTGCGAGATGCTAAGGTACTCCAGCGGCCAGCAGGCTGCCCAGATCTGTCCCAGATAGAACACTCGGGCGTCAACACCGTCCCAGAGCAAGCATCCAGGGCGAGTTAAACATTTGTGGGCCAGCTTGCCTCAGGAAAGGATACATCGCCCTTATGAGAACCTTCCCAACGGAATCAGTGCACGCACCCAGACCATAGAGTTTGCAGTTTCACTTAGAAAAATGGGTCCATACTACTACGTTCTCTTAAATTTGACTCCATATTGTACTCACTGAAATAACATCACATAACCTCTCAATCCGTGAAGTTTCGCTTTTTTTTTTTTTTTTTTTTTTTGCCAGGAAGTGTATTGTTACCACCAAGACGCTGTTTTCTGGGTTACGTTACACACAAAGAGGAACACACAAATCCTTGTCAGGGGCAGGATTCGAACCTGCGACCTCCAGTACAACGTCCCCTCAGGGGACTCAGCATTTATGTGCTGGGTACGGGCTTGGCGAACCCGGGATCCCCGAGCTGGGGACTGGCGTGCGCCGCCAGTCCTCTGACACCGTAAGCTCTGGGCATGCTTCAGCGACCACCGTGTGGCGCAACGGTGGAACGTTGTGTGTCGCAGGGACCGGGGATCTTGGCTTGATTGCCTGGATCGCGAGGATGGTACACACCTCTATAAAAAACCCTTCAGTCTTAAGGTGTGCTGCGCGCCGATAAGATGCATGGCTGTTGAGGTGGAACAGTCGCTAGCGGGCGACCTCTGAGGAACCTGCCGCACCTCAGTTGTATAAGGCTTACCCAGGCATGCGGGGCTCTGTCTGGGCTGACGTTTCGTTCCCTAGCTGCTCGTGGGACGCACATGGCAACCACGTATTTCCCTTCACCAACTTCGCAATCAGTCAAGCGCATGAGGGAGGCTAGTCCTCCAGATATGCCGATGGAAAAGAGTAACAGGGCTCATGGAGTCGTAAATGACAATGTTTTCATCGTGATTAAGAGGAAGGAGGGCTCATTTGAAAAAGCGTCTCCTTTCTACATACATAAAGGTTTAGAAGGAATCGCAGGTACACTGAAATCTATCAAACGCCTGAGGAATGGTACCCTGTTAGTTGAGACTACTAGGGCAAAGCAAGTGGAGCTGCTTCGGAAGTCACCCAAGTTAGGCGAGTATGATATTACTGTCGAGTTGCACAATTCCCTCAACTCCAGTAAAGGCGTTGTCACCTGCCGTGATTTAATGGATATCGATGTCGACGAGCTGAAGCAAGAATGGGCAACACAGGGGATTGTAGACGTGGACCAAAGGACACGTAGGAATAATGGAGTTATTGAGAAATCTGCCACCTTCATTGTGACTTTCAATTCGCCTGTCTTACCTGAATACGTTCTGGCTGGTTTCCTCCGACTTAGGGTTCGGCCTTATATACCTAACCCTATGCGCTGTTTCAAATGTCAGCGATTTGGCCATACGACAATGAGTTGTGGGGGTGAACCAACCTGCGGTATATGTGGCAAGGCAGCTCATGAAGCTGGGACCAACTGCACATCTCCAGCGCTGTGTATCAACTGCTCTGGGAGCCATCCTGTCTGGAGCAGAGACTGCCCCGTCTTTGCGGAAGAACGAAAAATTCAGGAGATCAAGGTGACAAAGAGGCTACCTTATGTGGAAGCCAAAAAAGAGTATAGGGCTACAAAACCCCCTTTCTTTGCCACATCCTATGCCTCCTTGGTGCACAACCGTGCGTCGCGAGTAGACGCTTCGACGCAGACCATGTCCAGCGTCGCAGTATCCTCCACCAATACCTGTACCTGCGTTTGTACCTGCCAGAGTACTCCCACTACCGATATAGCTATTCAGGCTGCTCCGCCTGCACCAACCGCTATTGCAGAGAAAGCTCCAGTGAAGCCTTCGAAGGCCCTCCAGAAACAGAGTGCCTCTCCACTTCCCCCATCCCCGACTTCCACAAAGAAAACGGGACCAGGGAAAGGGGCACGGCGTTTGACGTCAAACCTGCCAAAGGCACCATCGGATGTCGTCATGGCATCCCTGACTGATGAGGAGGACATCTTCATGGATTTTGATACCTCTTCCCAAGAACCTGGCAGCCCCTCTGCTGCCACTCGCTCTACAAGTGCCTCACCAGCGCGGCGCAAAGACAGGGGGAAATCTAAACCGAAACGCTGATATGGCTCCCATACTTCAGTGGAATCTGAATGGAGTCAGACCTCGCTTTGCAGAATTGCGGCTGTTAGTACAGGAAATCCCCATTTGCATCTCTTTGCAAGAGACACATTTTAAAGAGACTGACACGCCTGTACTTACGGGATATCACATGTACAGGAAAGACGACCTGACTGGTAATAGGGCTCAGGGTGGGGTGGCAGTGTTCATTAAGGACACATTCCACTCCTCACCTGTGACCTTAACCACAACGCTACAATCGGTTGCAGCTCGGATCCTGGCCCAGGTTAATGTTACAGTGTGCTCCTTGTATTTACCACCCGCTGAGCTCATTGACAGTGAAGCCCTCGCACGGCTCATTGATCAGCTACCCCGTCCATTTCTCATTTTAGGAGACTTTAATGCTCATAATGCATTATGGGGTTCCAACAAAACCTGCCCCAGAGGCCAGATGATTGAGCAGTTGCTCAGGACTTCCGACATCATACTGCTGAACACAGGTCAGGCCACGCATTTTAGCACCGCTTCAGGTTCGTCTTCTGCCATAGACCTCTCTATTTGTTCGCCTGTGCTTGCGGACATTGCTCAGTGGGTCGTCGACGACGACCTTCATGGCAGCGACCATTATCCTATCTGGCTCCATCTGCCAGTTGAAATGGGTCGTGTCGCACAGCCGCCGAAATGGTTGTTCAGGAAGGGAAACTGGACGCTCTACCGGCAGTTGGCTGTTTTTTGAACGGTGTGAAGGCGTCCAGGATTGGGTGGATCACATTACGGCGGTGATGCACCATGCCGCTGATGTATCCATACCAAAGTCAAAGGGAACACCTGTGAGACAGCCTGTCCCTTGGTGGAATGACGACTGTCGTACCGCCATCAGAGACAGACGGGCGGCTTTGAGAAGATTCCGTCGGTGCCCCACTGCTGCGCATCTGACAACTTTCCGAATAGCACGGGCACGGGCGAGAAACATCGTTAGGGAGAGTAAACGGAGGTCTTGGCGTGAGTTCCTGAACTCCATCAATAGGTCCACATCTTCAAGCAAAGTATGGGAAGCCATTAGGAGGATCTCAAGGCGATACTCTCGACCGCCAATAGCAGCTGTACGTGAGCGGGGGTGTCTCCTAACATCTCCAAGAGACATCGCCCGGGCGTTGGCAGAATCCTTTCAAACTATTACGGCCGATTCTAGCCAGGACCCAGAATTTCTGCGCTATCTGGGTACACAGGAGAGGGCTGGTTTTGATTTCCGTTCAAAGAACGCTGAGGAATACAACCAGCCTTTCTCTTTGTGGGAGTTGGACTCTGCACTGTCCGTATCTCGGGATACCGCACCTGGTCCAGACCTGATATCGTATAGCATGCTGCAGCAGTTGGATCTGCGGTCAAAGGAAGTCCTCCTTCAACTTTTTAATGAAATTTGGAAGACAGGCGACTTTCCTAGTTAGTGGAAAGAATCGATTTTAATTCCCCTTTTAAAACCAGGGAAGGATCGGACCGAACCCAGTAGCTACCGTAGCATTAGTCTCACGAGCTGCGTCGGAAAGACATTTGAGCGTATAGTCAATAGGCGCCTGGTGTGGGTTCTCGTATCCAGATCCTTACTTACCCGCTGCCAGTGTGGGTTCAGGAGGTATCATTCCACCCTAGATAACCTGATCCTACTCGAAACAGCGATACAGGATGCTTTCCTACGTAAGCAACACCTTATCGGGGTTTTCTTCGACCTGGAGAAGGCGTACGATACTACCTGGAGGCATACCATTTTGCGGCAGCTTTATGAGTGGGGTTTCCGTGGGCGTTTACCCACACTCATCAGATCCTTTCTGTCGGACAGGTATTTTAAGTATAAGGTTGGGAATGTCCTGTCTGACCGTTTTAAGCAGGAGAACGGTGTCCCTCAAGGAAGTGTCCTCAGTGTGACAGCTTTCGCAATTGCCATCAATAGTATTGCGTCCACAGTACGACGGCCCGTGCAGTGCTCCTTGTTTGTGGACGATTTCTCCATTTTCTGTGCGTCTTCCTCCCTCACAGCTGCTACACGCCAATTACAGCTGACACTCGTGCGATTGGAGGAATGGTCTAAGACCACGGGCTTTCAATTCTCTTTGGAGAAGACCGTTTGTGTAGATTTTAACCGTTCCCGTTCTCTTTTTAATCTCCCTGTTTTAAAACTAGGAGACACTGTTCTCCCCTTTATGGAAAAAGTGAAATATCTGGGGCTTATTTTTGACGAGAAGCTCACATGGTTGCCACACTTAAAGGATCTAAAAGTCCGCTGTTTCAAGGCTTTAAACGTCCTTAAATGCGTCAGTCATAGATCCTGGGGCGCTGACAGGGCACGTCTGCTCCAACTTTATAAGGCCTTTGTGCGACCTCGACTGGAATACGGATGTCAAGCTTATGGCTCTGCAAGACCTTCCTACCTCACAATGTTGGATGTGATTCACTGTGAGGGTATTAGGCTTTCAACGGGGGCTTATCGCACGAGTCCAGTTGCTAGTCTGTGTGTCGAGGCGGGTGAGCCTCCCCTGTCCATTCGGCGTCTTCTCTTCGTGGTACGGCACGCGTACAGGGCCAAGTCCACTCCTCTTTCATTGGCGTCCGACACCTTTTCCCGGCCGGCACTGGCACGTCTCTTCCGCCACCGTCCGGCGGCAACAAAGCCGTTTGGCATCCGTGCCAAGGAGAGTCTCGAGTCAGTACACCTGGAGGGCATTAAGGTCCTCCACCAGGGATGGAGTAGGGGATTTCCCTGGCGACTACAAAGGCCAAGATTACTTCTTGATCTGGCTGCTTACAGGAAGTATTGTACCCAGGACCACCTTTTTAACATTTAACTTACTGAGATTTTAGAACGCCATTCCGATTTTATTACTGCTTACACGGATGGGTCTAAACAGGGGGATTTTATGGGCTGCTCTGCTGTGTTTCCCGATACTGTCCATCGGATAGGGCTCCCAGAGCAGTTCTCAGTTTACTGTGCAGAACTGTTTGCCATTCTGCAAGCATTAGAGCATACGCGCCGACATCGTGGCACGAAATTCATCATCTGCTCCGATTCCCAAAGTGCTCTACACGCTCTTGAACAGATGTACCCAGCAGATCGGATGGTGCAAGAGGTGCAGGACGCACTCCTCCTCTTGCAACAGCAGGGTAAGGATGTGATTTTCTGCTGGGTTCCAGGGCACATAGGGATTCCTGGAAATGAACTTGCAGATGCGGCTGCCAAGGAGGCTTGCTCCATCCCACCTCCTGCTCGCTGTTCCGTCCCCCTGCAGGCCATTACGTCTTTCGTGACTCGGAAGGTCATGCGTTGGTGGGAGGCTCAGTGGCTGGACGTGAGGGATAATAAGTTGCGAGCGGTGAAGGATTCTGTCCGACCGTGGTTCACCTCCTTCCGACAACGACGCGCTGAGGAAGTAGCCCTTACACGGCTTAGAATAGGACATTGTCCTTTGACACATGGTTTTCTGTTACGTCGTGAGGAGCCACCAACGTGTCAGACATGTGGGACACAGTTGTCCATACGGCATATTTTAACTGAGAGTGTTTTATATGCGGGTTTGAGGGAAGGTTTCAGTTTCCCACCAGACCTACCCTCTCTTTTAACTAATAATGAGGCGAGTGTCGCTAGAGTTTTACGTTTTTGTGTGATGTCTGGCCTTCTTCCCAAAATATTGGGATTGAAGTCTTAATGTGCTGTCCAGTGGTTTGGTCACCCATTATTTGTAAGTGGTCACTCAGCCACCGTTACTTATTTTTCCCTGTTTGTACTGCTATTTTATTTTTAGTTTTATCACCCTGTTTTGATGTCCTGTGTCCAATCTTGCAATTTGAACAATACCAATTCTCTCACAATTCGGCTCTGAATTGAACTTTTGGAAACGGGCGCTGATAACCTCGCTGTCGTGCGCCCTAAAACGCTAATAATAATAATAATCATCATCATCCAGTACAACGTGTTGGTGCATTAGGCCTCTCGGCCACCAGAGGCCGGCGTGCTGGCTAACCAGCACCAGAATACCTGACTGACTTCGTAGATACAGTTCACGGAAGTCTGATTTTTCTTGCCGCCCGTGGGTGCGTAGTCATTTCTTAGCGACAGTTGTATTTTCATTGTGCGTGTGTTTAATCAAAGCGACTGCAAAACGGCTGAGGTTGAACGGCGAGAGTAACTCCTGTGCGCACATAACCTAACTGTCGATTGTGGAGGTTAAAAGATGATAATTAATGTATAAATAGCTTGTTGACTCAGGTTAAATCTTGTTGAAAATTTCTTACCAGCCTAAAGCTTTTAATGAAAAAACCATACTTTTGAGAGCACCAGTGTCCGAACTTCGTTCGCAATATAAAGAAATACTTTCATAATAACTGAAATTTTACGTCCTTTTCTTTTTTCAAACTTTCAGGCCGAAATACCGCTGTTTTTTTTTTAAACTGCCTCTTCAAAAGTCCTGATTTTATGCGTAATGGATCTCTCGACAGAACATTTCCAGATGTGCAATAACAGTGAACGTGCAGGGGTTACGTAGAGGGGTTGCGCAGTAATATTTAGAATACGAAAAACTTTCCCAATATTTGGCGTGATCCAAGAAATACTGTACCGGCTGGGGACAGTATTCTTATCAGTAACAAACGTGCTTCTTTGAATTAGAGACTATAGGCTTCTTTCTGATCACTGCGTTGTTTATTTAAAAAAACGAGTTGAAGACAAGAGGAAGAATAATTAATATTAGCGTATGTTGAAATACACTAATCGTAATTAACATTAGGCGATGTTAAGCAGTGTAATATAGACCGGAACACTTAATAGAGGTTCTCATGAGGCTGCCCACTAAATACAGAGAACGATACTACATAACTACGAGGGAATATCTTTTATAGCAGTAGTCCTTTAAGAATAAAATTCAAGAAGGAAGCCATACGACGAGGGGGCTAAAAGAAAGCAGTTTGTTTTTTGATCATTGGGGAAACAGTTTCCGGGAATGTATCTATAATATGTTACAGCATAAACACGTAAAAAGTTCTGATAACCATCCCGACTCGCTCAACTTAAAGTACCTCAACAGTTTCTCCTGTGCGAATTTTTGACGTGCTGCATGCCAATTTTTCATCCACATTTTTTCTTCTACTTGCAACAAAGTAAAGGAATTACCACAGCAGCAGCGTCGTGATTGTGCACCGTTTGAACAGGATAAAAAATTGCACATCATTCTACATTTTTATTGAGCGGTTTAGGAAAATGTTCAGTGAGATTGCACATAATTATTGTAAAATAATGTTGTCCCTCTAGGGGCTGCTTTACATCGAGCTGGAGCAACAATATCGTTAGTGTTTACAAAATAATCATCGTGTATGACAACCATGTAACAGTGGTTTTTTTATTTAGGTTGTTTACTTGTATCTTCATAGTTCATGTATTTTGCGCAACACGGTAGAGTTAGTTTTTCTCCTGTTAAAAAGTAAAATTCAATATTCACGAATAAGTAAGAGAGAAAGTAGATTATCGTCAACAAACTTTGAAATTCGACTCAGTTATGATCCAATCTCGGTTATATCGGCTAAGCTGTATCTTTGATACTTCTCTATTAGAGTAATGTTTGCACAACGTAAATAAGATTCGCTCATGGCATTGCTATCCTCAATGAAAGTGAAGAAGAATTAAAAGATCTCAGTAACGCTATGGTCTAATGAGTACAGCATATGGAGTGAGAGTAAATCGAAGAAAGACGAAAGTAATGAAAAGTAGCTGAAACGAGAACAGCAGGAAACTTAACATCAGGACTGTTGGTCACGAAGTAGATGAAATTAAGGAATTCTGCTACCTACGCAGCAAAATAAATCGTGACTGACGGAGGAAGGAGGACATAAAAAGCAGACTAGCACTGGCAAAAAGGGAATATCTGGCCAAGAGTAGTCTACTAGTATCATACACAGGCCTTGATCTGAGGAAGAAATGTTGGAGCACAGCATTGTATGGTATTTAGATACGGACGGAACAGAAGAGAATAGAAGCATTGAAAATTAGATGGACTGTTAAAGGTAAGGAACGATGAGGTTCTCCGGAGAATAGGGGAGGAAAGGAAAATATGGCGAACACGTACAGCAAGGTACGGGATGATAGGACATCAGGGGAGCCATGTAGCTGCGCGCAGTCCCGATCACGTAAAGTGAAGGAAGCAGTAATGCATGCAAACGCGAAGGAATATTGCACTGTTGTTCGGAATAGTACAGACACTGCAATATCGTACTCAGTAATTGTATGAAATACTGAAAATCAATTTTTTGTTGCCCCTGAACCGTTAGATATGCATTCTGCAAATGAGTTTGGGTACCATGCGTTGAGTTCAGAGATAGTCGTTTTCAAATACGGGGTGTACATAAAAACTGGAAACACTTTAAATTATTTACTGCGAAAGAACCAAACATTGTACAGATATCATACACGTCATTTTAAAGGGAAACCCTGAAAGTTTTTTTCGTGTATACTGCCACAGTGTAGTTCGGTGATTTGCCGATAGTCAGCGCTAGTCGCAAACTGGCGAGTTTAGGTGTGGAGCGAGCTTTCTGCGTGTTGGAGTCCGACAACAAGTAGTGTGTTGCAGCTGTTCAACGGATGTTTAGAACCAAGTACGGTAAGAAGCCACCAACAAGGAAGGCCGTTTACCAATGGCACAACAAATTCGTTAAGACGGGTTTTTTGTGCCTTGTCACGTCGAAAACTCTACGGGTCATTCTTCTTCGCCGAGAGCACTGTCACTGGATATTCCTACCTGGACATTTACAGCAAAGGATGATGCCTCAAATGCAATCGGCCTCTCCATCTTTCAGCAGGATGGGGTCTCCATTTCATTCTCATCGAAAAGTTCGTGGGTACCTGAACACGGAGCTGCCTCATCGATGGCTCGGCCGTGCTACAGAAGGGAACAGCTGCTTCATGAAATGGCCTCCCCGATCACCGGATCTCACTGCGTGTGACTTTTTTCTGTGGGGACACATTAAAGATTTGGTGTATGTACCGCCTTCACCACGTGATGTAGGAGAGCTCCGGGAGAGAATACGGAAAGCTGTCACAGTCGACGATGCCATGCTGGGACGGGTATGGCAAGAATTCGATTACCGTATTGACGTCTGCCGGGTCACTCATGGTTCGCATATCGAATGTTTGTAAAAAAGAAAAAAAAACTTCAAGAGTTCCTCTTCAAAATGCAATATGTGTATCATCTGTACAGTGTTTAGTTCTTGTGCAATAAATAATTGAAAGTGTTCCCGGACTTTATGTACACCCTGTATACAAGGTGAGTCTTATTAACGTTTAAAAACCCCCAAGGAGACAAATAATTTAGTATAAGACACATGGGGTTGAAAATGTCGGGAAATACAGCGAAAATTTGAGAAATGTTGAACATGTGATGTCAGCAGATGATGTACGTCACCGGACGTACAGCGGTTGTACTTGGGCGTGGAGGGATGTATGAGTGGTGCAGTACCTGCATTCGGGCAAACAGTGCAAATTTCGAACACCTTTTGTAAATGTGACCTGTCATAAACGTAGAAGTTAAAGAATTATTGTCTTTGCTGCAAACTTATTTTGCGTGTGCTTTGCTTTGGGCCTTCTTTTTTTATGTTTACAGTGATTATTTAGTAAAGAACACGTAGGTCATTTGCTGGTAACCACGGATTTCGGAAGCTTGTACTAACCTACTTGTGACAAAATACGGTAGACTTTTGTTGTACTGTACTTTGCAGTAAACTAGCAGAGACAGAGAGACCGGTAAATAATAAATCTTGCCTCAGTGTAAACACACAGTTTGCTAACGAAATGAAAAAAATTCTGCCTGCTAGACTCCAAGAGTCGAACTCTGAGCTCCACGTGCTAAGGTCTCGCACGTGGGTCCGCAGCCACACCGATGTGAATACTTGACTGGGTAGGGATGATCAGATGCGACTGACCGATAGGTTGAACCACTGCACGTGCGGCGAGGTAACTCTTCTGGTGACGTCACGTGTTCAGCATTTCTCATTCACTTGTGGGGTATTTCCCGACATTTGCGACCCCCAGGTGCCTTACGTTAAATTAATTGTATCAGCGTCATCTACGTCGCTTCTGAGGATTTTACATAAACAATCCGATGAATAGAGCCAGCAACGCTATGCAACTCCATGCTGATGTCCGTCTGGTACACGGGAAGTTGTCGTCGTTGAGCGATTGTTGGACGACACGGGATGAATTAGGATTTCTATTTGATGTGATGAATGGCTGCTTTTTGTAAATGTAGAAGAATTTGTGTTAATGCTCATGTGTGTTAAAAAAGATCCTGAACTGTTCGAATACAGCATTAGTAGTGTGCTTTTTGACACACTGACATCTAATAAATATCAATGCGTAACGTTGAAAAATGCATATGGAATGGAATGAGCGCGTAAGGTTAGTAGTAGGGAAGGCGAATGATCGACTTCGGTTTATTGGGAGAATTTTATGGAAGTGTGGTTCATCTGTAAAGGAGACTGCGTACAGGACATTAGTGCCATCTGTTGGTGAGCGCTGATTGTTTGGAATCGTAAAGGGAAAACATGGAAGCAATTCAAAGGTTCGCTGCTAGACTTATTGCCGGTAGGTTCGATCATCACGGGACTATTGCGGATGTACTCCGTGAACTCAAATGGGAATCCCTGGCGGAAGGCGAGTTGCTTTTTTTTTTTTTTTTTTCGCGAAACTGATAGAGAACGTTCAAAGAATTGACATTTGCGGGTGACTGTAGCATAATTCTACTGCCAGCATCATATACGTCTCGTTAATAACCGCAAGGGGAAGACAAGAGAAACTGGGTCTCGTGCGAAGGTATGTACACCGTATGTTTTCCCCTCTGCATTTACGAGTGCAGCAGGAGAGGGAATGACTAGCTGTAGGATAAGGTACCGTCCGTCAGGTACGTAGATGCTGATGGTGAACAACTGAGAAAGCCGTCGGATGTCCTACGTAGAAGGACTCTGTGAAAAGAGAATGTGATAGTCTGGGAACAAAAGTACCCCGTGTGGAGCCTATCTCTCGGATGCGACGAAACGAACGGCGGGCAGGGACAATAACGGTGGAGCGGCGCCGGCGCCGTTTTACGAGGGCCGGGCGGCGTTAACAGCGCGCCGCTCACACCGCCGCTCGTAACCCGGCACGTGGCGCCGCGCGGGGGCCCGCGCACGTGGCGCCGGCCGAAATAGCCACCTAAATAACTGAGAGCCTCTGCTGGCCTGTCCTAGCCTGCCGGCCTCGTGAAAAGTTTACCCTCTGCCGCGCCGCGCCGCGCGGGTTGCGGGCAGGGAGGAGCAACCAGGCAGCCGCGGCGCCGCGACCAATGAGGCAATACTTCTTCCTTTAATCCGATTCCTGGACATTCACATCATCTACCACCACCTCCACCACCACCACCACCACCACCACCACCACCACCACCAGCAGCGTTGTCTTCTGAGGTATTAGACGTCTCGGCATTTTCCGCCTCAGAATTGTTCAGGTCGTCTCTTCCAGGGACGTCCAGCATTTGTCTCTCCTGTTGCGCTACATACGCGGTTCAATCACATTAATGTGACCACTGCCTACGTTCGACGCCAACCTGTAATAGCCTCACAGACGGCAGATGGCAGCACCAGCAGTGGAGTGTATATAAAGCGTGTCGTGGGGACGCGGAAGACAGTGCAGTTGTTGTCGGAATGCGGAAACGGAGCGATTTATCCGAGGTCAAAAGAGCAGGATCATTGGCTTCCGCACCAAGGGTGGAAACATTTCCGGAATGGCTGAGTTCGTAAATGTTCGCGTGCCGCCATAGTTAAAGTATACCGTTCATGGCAAAATGGCGCTATCCAAAACCGACGTCCAGGCAAGTGTGATGCACCTCAGACCATCGATGACGCCGTGAACAACGCTGCAGTGATGCGCACGGGAGCATGAATCCAAGGGCTAACAACAGTATCATCGGCGACAAAGGCTGGAGTTTCCACGCCAATATCGCAACTGGACGCCCACTGGCCTTTCCAGATAAATCACGTTTTATGCTCCATCGGACGGATGGCCGTTTGCATGTACGCCGTGAAATATCTGAAATCAAACACACTGCAACAATCAAGGGCGCGGTATGGTCTGGGGAATGTTATCGTGACATTTCCAGGGTGACCTAGTTATTCTGGAAAACACAAGTATGCACATATCCTTGCGAACCATGTCCAGTTTGGTTATTCTCAGCATGGCGGCACCTACCAGCAGGACACGGCTAGCTGTAGACGTCCGTGGTTCGAAGAGCACTGGGAAGTGTTTTCACTGTACTGCCTGGCCCCCATTCTCCCCGGATTTAAACCCAATCGAGAATACCTCTGACCACCTCGATCGGGCTGTTCGCGCCGTGGATCCTGAACCGAGAAACCTAGCGCAGCTGGCCACGGCAGTGGAGTCGCGATGGCTCCACGTCCCTGTCGGTGTCTTCCAGACCCTCACTGACATTCTTCCTGCACGTCTCGCGGTGATCCGCGCCGCAAAAGGTGATTATTCAGGCTTTTGATAAATGGCGAGATTAATGTGACTGGACAGTGCAGTACTGCAGATTTATAATGGGGCCGGTGAAACAGCTTCCGCGACAGTCGACGGCCGTGTTGCCAGTGCTGCTACGCGGTTGTTCGTTGATACGCCGCGTCGGTCGCACGAATACGCGCATCACACTGGATAATTGTCGAGCCCTTGCAGTGCTGTACTACTGAAGCTTGAAAAAACGCTAATGAGCTTGGGGAAGGGTGGGGGGGGGGGGGGCAGGGTCGTAACATACTCTTCGTAATTAAAAGAAAGATAAAGATCATCATGCCTCAGTATTTTAATACGTATTTTTATGCATAATGCAGTCTTATCTGCAACTGCAAGAGAGTAGACTCTATAGTCTTCAAAAAGGGTGTAAAGCTCAGGTAATGTATTTTCATTTCATTTTAGATCATTTTTTGCGACTGTCGGGCTCGAGAATGGGGGCCTTACACAGAGAACACGCTTCGTTATGAACTGTACCCGACCATGTGCCTAATACGAACACACTTTTCAAATATTAAAGTTATTAGTTGAAAAATCTAAAATGTCGCTTTGAAATAATAGAGAGACATGTCTGATTACTTTGTTTTATTGTCCACTTATAACGTAGCACATTTCCCTAATAATTCTTATGCTCATAGTGTCTCATGCTACGATTAGGTTTGTTTCACATTCGCGCTCAAGAAACCATTGCTGCGTTACATTTCTACATTAATTAAACAGGTGGTCACTGAAAAACGAAAGCCTTTCCATTTAAGTTCCTCCACGACAATTACTGATTCACAAAGACACTATTTCAAGCATAAATCTCATAATTACTCCCGCGTGCCTTTCCGCCAAATAACTGAATTTCTCCCGTGAACCGGTGTAATGCTTTCAACTGTTAATTGTACTTTCTACCAGTTTCATCATACTGCTTATCCGGAACGCGGCTGTGTGCTACCGCTCCGTGCGTGACCCCTACTGCTGGGGCGTTGTTGCCATTAACAGCAACACAATGCTTTCTCAGAGAAAAGGCTCGCTCGGCCTCAGAAGTTCCCGAAGCCAGAGATCAGTAAGAAGTACAGTATCGATACGTTAATCATTGGGGATAGCGGTACTTCTCACAAGGGTGTCGTCATTATCCACATCTCCGATGTCATTGTCACTATCTTCACTTCTGCTGCAATCATCCCCTAATCTTATTATTAACACTTCCACTCTTTGTCCCAGTGCACCTCCTCGTTGTCATGCCTCTTCCAACATTCACCTTGTATGTTTGATAATTGTTATATGCAGCAGTAATAGTAGTAGTAGTAGTAGTAGTAGTAGAAGAAAGAGGAGTAATCGTCATCGTTTCTCCTTATGCAGCGTCATGCTGAGTTGGTACAAACATGGTATTTCTCCACTTCTCGCTGTCTCTGACATTCTTCTTCTATAACAAATGTCTGAGGCGTCACGCATTAAAAATTCGACGTCTTTTGATTTGAAACTTATATTTCGGTCTGCAACACACTATTTCGCCTGAGCCCACACGAGTTCTGTTGGACTGCAATGACAGTGAGATGGTGGAAGGCACAAGATTTTATGACCATTTGACCATTTTCTTCAGAAATTTTGTCAGTTTCATAAATATTGTGTGAGTCATACGCTTTCAGTATTTCCAGCAGTTCTGAGGTTTCCAATCTAAGCTGTCCTTTAGCCAGTCCACTGTGTCACTCTTCCTGCTGCTGCTTGTACTGACTCTTTTTAATTGAACGGAGTGATATGATGCATTACCGAATATTATGGCGCAGTTATTTTCTACGTTTGGAAATCAAGATTGCGCTAACCAGTCTTTAAATTTCGTTGTCTTCATTTCCTCACGCTAGTCCCTAGATTTCTTTGATGTAAACAACAACAACAAAGCACTTGGAACAAATGTACCAATTATTCCAGAATGTAAAAGTCGGTGCCGATTGACATTTCCAGCTGGAGCTTCCATTGTTCCTCGTGCAGTCTCAGCAGTCCGTGCACCCGTTCTGGCATGAGCAGCTCCTACGCACATTCGGCCAACCAAACAATTTCGTAAAGTTTGCACTGAGATTCGTTCCTTAAATAATGGTATTGCCAAGTAACGTTACCCTCTCGTTTATGCAGAACACTTCTTCCAGAAAATTTTGTCCATCCATACCGTATCTGCTTTTGTACCTCTGAAGGGCTTGCTTTTACTCCAAAAGGCAAAGTACCATCTCATAGTGAGAGAATCAGCTTTTCCCGCACTTAAAAGCTTCGCAGAATTGCATCCTCAGGAAAAATTATTCATTTGGTCGTTTTAGCAGCATCCACTGTGGTTTCATCTCGAGTAGAAAGAGCAGCAGTTAGTTTCCGTATACCTTCAGCACACTTCTCCCTCGTTATTTTCTCCGAAGGACATCCAAGTTTCAGAGCTGTAGCTCCTCGTCGATGACTTCCGAAAACGGTGTAACTGGCCTTCCGTTATCCCTCTCTTTCTCAAAATACCATCGCACATTGTATACGAGCTGACGGGATTGGCTCTTTCGGGTTGAGGAAAACGGTGTCACATACGTTTGAAACTGACACTGCAGACCGCATCGCTACCACGAATCGAATCGGTAACTCACGATCAGTACATGAGAGACGCTTTGCGGCCACTGTACTACCCGCGACTGTGAGTTGTACGGCAACGCTAACGAACTCCAGCGTCCGGTTTGGTGTCATCGCCCCCACTCCACACAGTACGTGAAGTGCCAGGCGCGTTCTCCAGCAGCTTCACTTGTCCTACTATTACACACACGTTCGACATGACTTTTTCGGTTCACTATCTTTTACTTTTTTCAATTACAGTTGTCACTCATTCTATAGTTAGACTATTGGTGATTTACTTTATGGTCCAGTAATGAATAGCCCTCCGCAAGGCAGAGGAACTTCATCTCTGATGACTCGGCTTGTCGTAGTTTATCAGATATTAAAATCCAACATAACCTACCATACAGCAGCAAAGGCTATTACTTTTTAAAATTTTATTAGTGTGCCTTTCTGTACATAATGTTTTAAAGTATGTTGCATGGTTCCACGGAAATGTCTAGATCCGACCAATTTTAGCTCTACATTATCGACATGTAAAATCTGAAATTTCATACTTCCGATATTTTTATGATACTATCGAATACCTGTTGTCTATACCGATAACATAGGTATCAAAAATAAGTCCATACGTTCTCACATCAGTGATAGTGGAGCAAAACAGGACAGCTGAGCAGAAGATAACTACCAATCAGCCTGAAGAACAGAATGTGAATACGTGTGGTAGAACGTAACTAATTCTTGGCCGCGTGCTAGATACAGGAGGTACACAAAATAATGTGAACACCACGCTATATAGTACACCTTGTTGCAAGTTGGCACCTCTACGTATGTGAAAATACTGTGGTACGGCTGCAGTGCACAGCTGAAGTACCAAGTCGTGCAGGTTATCTTTCAGTGTATTTTACATTTTGTTCTGCGACGATTAACACAACCGATCGATGAAATGTGTGATCTCGCAGACTTCGAAAAAGGGCAACTCGTTGGTGCGCGGTCAGCGGGAGCATCTGCGACGAAAACGGCTGAACTGCTTAACGCTTCACGATTGACAGTGTAATGTAATGACAACATATACAAAATGCGGTAACACACCATAGGAGAAGAGGAATGTTGGGCGAAAGGCGAAGTTTACTGACAGAGATCGACGAACATTAGAAAGAATTGTGCCAGGCAACACAAAACTACCGCGGCAAAAGTGACTGAAGAGCTCCGCACTCACCTGAGTAATACTGTGGCGACAAAAACAGTACGAGAGGAGATTCACAAGGCTAACATTCATGGAGGAGTTGCAACTGCGAAACCCTTAATAACGGAAGCTAACGCAAATCTGCGAAAGAAGTGGTAATAAGATCATAAAACTCGGAGGCTTGATGACTGGAAGAATGTGAAATGCTCCGATAGATCATCATTTACTTTGTTTCCTACAAACCGACGGCTTTATGTGTAGAGAATACCAAAAGAAGCGTATAATCCGGCCTGCCAGCTTCCTACAGCTAGGCACGGAGGAGTTTCCGTTACCATTTTGGCGGCTGTATCATGGCATCTTGCTGGTCCTATCATTACCCTCACTGGCCGGATTACTGCGAGTGAATATCTCGACATGCTTGACTGAAATGCTTACTGTGACTAGCGTATTGCTGCTGAACACTGCCGTATTTCAAGATGATAACGCGCTCATTTACACATAGCCAAAAATGTTCAGGCGTGGTTTGCGGAGTATAACAATATCAAACATCATCTTCCCTGCCAGAAAAATCGCCAGACCTCAACATTACTGAACACTTATGGGGAGTTATACAAGAGAGAGTTAGATGCAGATATCAAGCTCCAACATCGTTGAAGTAATTAACGGATGTTTTTGTACAAGAATGCGAGGAAATTGCGCTGGAAACGATTCAGATGCTATACGAATCTATTCCGCGAAGAATTGTAGCTGTTCTCCTTATTAATAAATACATATACATATATGTCCAGTGTTCATATTATTTTGTCCACCCTCTGTAATTTGATGCCACGGAAGATACAGGGGTTGGGAGGCATTCACCATTGTCCAGTAATGATAGGAATCTACTATGAAACCAGAGGTACCGCAGCTTAAAATGAAGCCGAACTTTTGCTGAGAAATAAATTAATAGAGCTGTGCGAAAGGCGTTCAGTGTATTCTAAAGCAAGGATTGATCTGCTGGGTTTTCAAAAGCCTAGAACGTTTAGTCCTGCGTAAAATCCGTTAATGGAACAAAGTTCTCGTCTTTCCAGATATTCGTTGACTATTACGACACCGAAGTCGAAGATGGTAAAGACCGATATATTAAAATTTGTCTTTCGAAACCGCTTCATCAGAGGAGGTCACAACGCTGTTCCCATATCGCATGATTGTGAAATAAATGAGCCCCGAATTGAAAACAGTTCTTAGATCGATCGATAGAGGAAAGGTCAAAGGACCTGATATGGTGCCCAGTAGACTGTACACAGAATACGCTGAGGAGGTCGCTGGAACAACGGGGTGCACTATTCGACTGGAAAAAGAAATCTTTACGAAATGGAGAGAGATGATTAAAAAAAATTGCACGATTCGTTTTAAGTGTGTTCAATTAGTGCGCAACGAAAACTGTCAGCAAATGAGCTGAGAGGCTTAACGAAAGAGGCTACGTGCATCCCGGAGAGCCTTAAAAGTTTCTGAGAATACACATTCCAAAATGAGCCTAAAAATTTAATACTTGCTCCAGTGGCCATGATGCTAGACTTACACACATTCACGTCCGTACGAGAGCGAAATGCTCTTAAGCTTAAGAATAATTCCAGTTCCCAAGCAAGGAGGGCCGGCCGGTGTGGCCGAGCGGTTCTAGGCGCTTCAGTCTGGAACCGCGCGACCGCTACGGTCGCAGGCTCGAATCCTGCCTCGGGCATGGATGTGTGTGCTGTTCTTAGGTTAGTTAGGTTTAAGTAGTTCTAAGTTCTAGGGGACTGAGGACCTCAGATGTTAAGTCCCACAGTGCTCAGAGCCATTTGAACCAAGCAAGTAGGTGCTGACAGGTGCGAATATTTCTGAACTATGAGTTTAGTAAATCGTAGTCACAAACTACTTAAATTATTTAAAGAAGAGCGGATGAAGTGGTACAAGTCGGCTTAGAGGAAGATTAGTTTGGGTTCAGGAGAAATGTAGGAGCATGCAAGGTAATACCGAACCTGCGGATTATCTGAAATTCTGTAGGTAACATGAATAAAATACAAACAGCCAAAGGTTATTTACAACTTGTACAGAAACTAGACTGTAGTTATGAGTCGAAGGATAAGAAAGGGAAGAAGTGGTTGAAAAGGGAGCGAGAGAGGGTTGCAGCCTATCCCCTGCTTTATTCAGCATCTACATTGAGCAAGCAGTGAAGGATATGTTCGGAAAAGGATATGAAGTTAGGGGGAAATAAAAACGAAGTAGTTTGTCCATAGTATTGTTTTTTTTCTAGAGAGAGTAAAAAACTTCGAAGAGCAGTTGAGCGGAATGGACAGGGTCTAAAGAGATTTTATGTTGAGCATCAACAAAAGTAAAACAAGGGTAATGAAATGTAGTCGAATTAAATCAGGTGAGGCTGAAGGTAGTAGATAATGATATGGAACACTAAAAGAAGTAGAGGAGTTTTGCTGTTTGGACATCAAAATAAGTAATAATGGTCCAAGTAGAGAGGGTGCTGTATAAAATGCAAACCGGCTATAGCAAGAAAAGCCTTCCTGAAACAGGGGTATATGTCAACATCTAACATAAATTTAAATATAAACGAAAATGACAAAACTTTGTATGTTCCACAGGATTAATTTACTTTGTAATCCAGTTTTCGGCTCACTATGCCATCATCAGAATTCAACTACCGTCGTTAAAGAATTGATACATTTTTCCCCTCTCAAACATCCTAGAAAGTTTGTAACATCACGGAATCACCCTACAGATACATACAGGCACCGGCGCCTTCAACTTCGACGCTCCGTAGCGCCGTTGGATGTTTCCCCACATGGATTCGTATGTAAACTCGATATGCTAAGTCCCTTCTACAACCTCTTTAAGTGTGTAACATGAATTGTGGAACACCCTATATAATGATTTAAATTAGATCAACAATCCCAACAAAATAAAATCGGTATTTGACAAGAATACTAAAGAACAGCTTGGAGTAGTACTACGTATAGAGACGTTAATACAGAAACAACGTTAGATGGGATCGACAGTTGCAACAGTAGAATATATGGAGTACAGACGCAGTCACAATAAAATAAATAATATAGAAAAATTGAGGCATAGAAAGGAACAGACAGAGTGGTAAGAATTGGAGGTTTGGGTGAAGTTTAGAATTGAGGAAGTATAGAGCTGTGTTTGGTCACTTAATATTAAATCAGCACTTTTGGCCAGATGTTTGTTGATTTCCAGTGCTTTCAAAAGGTTCAGTTTGTGTCCTTCGTTTGCTAAGTGGAGGACATGGGACTGTGGCTGGTAGTTGTGGCTCTCTCTCAGTACATTCTCAGCAAATGTGGAGTCATAGTCCTGCAACCTCCGGCTGTATCCATATTCAATTGTCATAGTTGCCATGTTTCATCGTTATCGACCAATACACGAGGGCGTGATGAAAATTAATTTCTCCGAAATTTTCATGTGGAAACTCTTAAAGCTTTCTAAATAAAATAAACGTCACTAACATTCTCCATCTTCATTACTCAAGTCCTCGTATTTGGAGCCTCTGCCGCTAGGGAACTGCGAATGGTTGCGTGTAAGTGGTGATGTGTAGCGTAATTACGTCGTTGCGTGAGAAAAACAGTGCTGCCATCGAGTTTCAAATAGGAAGAGTTCGACTTTCCTTCAGCATGACAGTGCCACACTAAGGCGCCGCGGCGTCTTCAACAGTCCGACGCCTTGGGTTCACTGTCATCGATCACCGCCATAATACCGAGTTGGTCCCATCCGATTTTCATCTTTCCAGGTCTTCATTGCGATTATGATGAAGTGGTGCAGGCAGATGTGAGGTTCTGATTCTATCAACAACATTCTATAGTGACGGGTTTCACCAAACTGGTGGTCTCTCGTTGGGAGAATGTGTTCGTCGCCAGACTGAGTTTATTGAGATCTAAATATGTAGGCATGAAGAACAAAGATGTAGCATGTTAGTAACGTTTGTTTTGTTTAAAAAGCTTTACTAGTTTCCACATACAAAATTCGGAGGAGTTACTTTTCAGCACGTCCTCGTGGTATTAGCCGCGGATACGAATTCAGCCTCTATGTGCTGGTCTTTTATAGAAGAAATGTATCTTCCTTATTAATCGACTGTAATGCACACCATTTAATCTGGTGCAAAAGTCTACAAGCAAGAGCTCTTTGCAGATGGCGTTCCGTTATCTGGTATGTTCCACGTGATGGGGAAGCAGAAACGACTGCTAGTACTACTGATTCTTCTGCGCCCGAACACAAAAAGAGATTTCTGTGTGCAGCCATCGAGAGTACTCATCAATACTTTTAGGATCTTAATTAAAACCTGTGTCCAGAGGTAGTGGTAGTTACTTTTTCTTTCACAGAGGAGTAACCGTGACCTCTCGGCTTTGTTCGTCAGATCAAAAAGGACAAAGTAAGGGTCTACAGATACTGTAACGAACTAGATCACGTGTATAACTACCCGACGGAAGAATAGTATTTACGAAATGGCCACAAAGAGACTAACGGTGTTAACTGCACACTCTTGGACTGAGAGTTACATTTATAAGTATGCATTTTCCCTGTTGTTGTTGAGATCTGTTTCTCCAACACATTGGCAGAGTATCATTCGAAAGCCTTACTTTAATTGCGTCTCTTAGTTGGTAATTGCTGCGAAAACTTCGAGGCCCAGAAAGCGTATTGAAGTTTTACTTACTGTAATCCGCCTTAACTCCAATGTAATTAACGTAGTCAGCGATTTTAACCAGTTACAGAATTTGCCCGTATTTTGGTGGCATCGCCATCCTCCAATACGAGAGAATTAGGCTGTGTGCCAGCACCGGATGAGGCAGTCTCTCATTGTTCCATACTCATCTGTAACGACAGACCTATACGAAACACACAAGCACCTCCGTGATCTCCTGGCTGGCTACGTTGGCTACTGGTGTGGATGTTTTATTTCCCGCATTGTGACCAACATTACAGACTACGGGACTGATATTGAAGTTTGACTGTAACTGTATCTACATCTACACTCCACAAGCCACCTTGATGTGTGCGGCGGACGATATTTTGAGTATCACTGTCAGTCGCGAGTAGGTCGCTGGAAGAAAGAGTGCCAGTAAGCCTGTGTGCGGGCTCGAAACGCAACAATTTTTTGTTCATAGTCTTTCAGTGAGATATACGTAGGAGAAAGCAATATACAATGATGGAAAAAAAATCGCAATACCAAGAAAGAGTTGTGCTACATAAACGCGTGTTTCTACATATGAAATATGGTGTCTGCTCGAATTTCGCGCAAGTCTTGCAACAGTGATGCTAGTAGGATGCAAATAAAATTGGATTTAAATACACTCTGTAACGGTCGTGAACGTTAGTTACATATGAGACTGGACGCGGTGAGTTTATGTTAGTCAAGAATGCCGTTAATGCAAGGAGGACGCCATTTTCAATACATCACTGAGTTTGAAGGCAGTCGTGTAACAGGGCTACGAGAAACTGGATGTTCCTTCTGCGATATTAAAGAAAGACTTGGCATAAATGTAACAACTGTACATGACTGCTCGCAGCGGTGGGCACTAGGATATATGGTCGCAAGAAGACCGGGCTTCGGACGGCCACGTGGCACTACCAAGAGGGAAGACCATCGCGTTCGACGTATGTCTCTGGCGCATCGCATTGCATCTGCAGCAGCAATTTGAGCAGTAGTTGGCACCACAGTGACATAACGAACTGTTACAAATCGGTTACTTAAAGAACAGTACCCAGACAGAGAACATGTAGCGTGGACTCCACTGACCCCGAACAGCCGCCATTTTCGACTTCAATGGTGTCAAGAGAGCGCTTATTGGAGGGCAGGGTGGAGGTCTGTTCTGTTTTCTCATGAAAGAAGGTTCCGCCTCACACCCAAACCTCCAGATCTCAGACACTCAGATCGGTACCAGTCGTTGTATGTCGATAGAGTATCAGCCAAAACAACGATTTAGTTCGTGCTGTGTGCTGTCGTCCAGTAGGACATAAACTGTAATTAAAAGTAACACCAGAACTATGGAGCACAGGAAAGGCGTATCTGTGAGTGAGTTTTGTAGATCTCGCGTGGGTGAATTAGTAGAGCGTGAGATCTTCATACCAAAGGTCCCGCGTTCAAGCCCCACCGATGATAATTTGTTTTAATTGTTTACGCGTGAGAGTGTTACATGGGAGAACAATTTCCTGGCGTGTAAAAGTACTTTTGGAGTATGTAGCAATGTTCTTTCGGCAGTCTGCTTTCGCTTGCTAGTTGAAAGTAGCAAACCTACAGAGTACATTCGTATACGTAGGTATGATGTTCTGTCGGGCATTTGCGACAGAGCAGACGCCGCTTGTGGTGAAGCAGCTAGCGCGTTTGTGGTTGCACAGAATAAACATAAACAATCGGAACAGTGGAATAAAGACACAATTTTATAACACGTGCGGAAGTATTAACAGTCCTGTATAACGCTTTCACCCATAATACAGTCAAAAAAGTTGTCACAATTGGGGTATGAACCGAGGACCCTTCGAACAACAATCTAACGCTCTACCAACTTCCCCAAGGAAGTTACAGTTACGCTTATCCTGTGCTCCGTAGCCCTGGCGTTACTTTTAATTAAAAGTTTACGCCAGTTCTGCTGGACGACAGCTCGTAGTACGGACTGAGTCGGAGTTTTGGTTGATACCCTATCGGCACACAACTTTTGGCACCGATCTGAGTGTCCGACATCTGGGGGTTTGGGTGTCAGTGACAGTGAGGGCCATGTGCTGACTAGCAGGCGGCCAGCTGAGGGCCTTTAACCTGTATGCTCGCTAGACACACTGTATCTACACCCGGAGTTATTTTTGGAGATTTCATATGACAGCAGGAGTACTCTCGCGGTTATCTCATCCTTCCTGACTGCAAATTTGTACGTCACTCTGGTAATTCGACCTCTTACGTTGCCATTCATGAACAGCATTCTAGGGTTTTTTTGCAACAGGATAACGCTCGCCCACATGCTGTTGTAACCCAACATGCTCCACAGTGTGTTGACATCATGTCTTGGCTTCCTCGATCACAAGATCTGTCTCCAATCGAGCACATCGGACGACAACTCCATCATCATCATCATCATCATCCACAAATAGCATTCACCGTCCCTGTATTGACCGACCAAGTGCAACAGGTAGGGAATTCCGTCCCACAAACTGTTATCTGGCACATGTGCAACACAATACATGAACGTTTGCATGTTTGTATTCAACATTCAGGCGGTTACACATTTTCAATCGCTTATCTCGTACTTACATTAATATGTGATCTTGCAGTGTGAATCATTTATGTATTTTACGTAGACAAATGTATTTCCGAAATTTCATTACTCTACATTTCTTATTTTTTGTGTTGCCATTTTTCTCCATCAGTGTATTTGTTGCCTCTACCGGGTATGTACACTCTCGGAATTTTAACAGTAGAACATACCGTGATGCAGAACGCCTCTCTTGCAGCGTCTGCCACTGGAGTTGGTTGAGCATCTACGTGACGCTTTCGCTCTTTCTAAAGGAAACCGTAACGAAACGTGCTGCTCTGCTTTGGCTCTTATGTATTTCCTCTATCGGTCCAATCTGGTACGGATCCCATACCGACGACTAATATTCCAGTATCGACCGAGGTAGTATTTTGTACTCCCTTGTTGACGGACTACACTTCTGTGGATTCTTCCAGTGAATCTGTCTGGCATCTGCCTCAACCACGATTAATTTTAAGTGGTCGTTCCACTTCATATCGCTCCGTGCGCATATTCCTCAATGTTTTATGGGAGTTACTGCTTCCACTTCTTCTGCAATCGTGTAATTATTCGCTCAAGGGTCTTACGCTACATTTGTTTATGTTGAGGGTCAGTTGCCACTCTTCACCAAACGGCGATACTCTGCAGGTCTTCTTGCATTTTGCTACAGTTGTAGCGTCATTCTCTCCATACAGGAGCATCTTCCGCGAAAAGCATCGTGGAACTTCCAATTTTATCTACTAGGTCATTTATATATATTGCAAAAAATATGAGCCGTATATAACTTCCTTGGGGAACGCTGAAATTACTTTTATGTCTGAAGACTTCATTCCGTTGAAAACCACGTACTGTGTCCCGTTTGACAGAAATTCTTCATCCAGTCGCACGGTGGTCTGATATTCCGTAGGCTCGTGTTTTATTAGGCGACTGTGGGGAACTGCATCTGCTGCCTCACTGACGTCAAGAAACACAGCACCTAGCACACTGGACTCGCATTCGGGAGGACGACAGTTCAATCCCGCTTCCGGCCATCCTGATTTAGGTTTTCCGTGATTTTCCTAAATCGCTCCAGGCAAACAGGCAAAGGCCGGGATGATTCCTTTGAAAGGGCACGGCCGGCTTCCTTCCTTGTCCTTCCCTAATCCGATGAGACCGATGACACCGCTGTCTGGTCTCCTCCCCCAAACAATCCAATCCAAACGTAGCACCTTTCTGAGCGCCGGTGTCTAGTGCCTTCTGGATCTCGTATGTGTTACGGTACATTTAGTTCTTATCCATCACTGGAGCTCATTATTAAACGTCGTTCAGTTCTCAGTGACGAGGTATGGAGGATTGTCAAGTAATTCCAACTTGGTGTGACGGAGGTAATATTGCAGACATGTAGTTGTCTGCTCGAATCTGAGTTGGTGGTCTCATGTACATATTTAGTGCGATAATGTTCCGTTGTGTAAAGTCTGTCATTGTGGAAAGTGATGGAAATCAATAGATGGTTAATGCTAAAATATGAAATAGGTTGTTGCGTACAACATGCAGGAAAATGACGATAGCTCATAGTAGAGAAGACATAGACTATGCATTCAGTTGTCTTTGCGGATGAAGACGTAATAGCCATCTGGTGCCGAAGTGTGTTCTGTCACGTGTGTTTTGCTAGAAATTACGGCAGCGAAAATTCCTGTCGCTGACAGGTGTGTGTAATGCTGTAAAATCAACTACCAATCAGTGAAATATGCTGAACTCCCACGCAATGCACATATTTCACATATTAGCGCAACTGAAAATAAATATTAAATGATTTTTGTTTTCTCGTTCATAGGGATGTGTGTGTCGGATGGAGGAGAAATGGTATGGGTCTGTTGTGTGTGGAGTGAAATATATATTAAGATATTTTATTACATGTTATATGCTTGGTTAAATTAAAAAATTGGACAGTAAATGCAAGAAATCAAAACAGTTTACATAGATGACAGTGCTTCCTAGCGCCTATATATGGAACTTCAATCAGCATGTGGTGCAACTTCAATCAGCATGTGGTGCACTATAGGTGCAGCAGAATACCTGTTCAGTAAGGTGGACTGAAAAATTTCAAATGATTTTTTAAAAATCGTAATACTGCGGAAAAGATGCAATTACAGAGACGAAAAAAAGCAAGAAAGCTCATTCATTCGCATCTATACGTCACCCGTGCGCTCTTAAAGCTTGCAGTATTTTGCAAAAGTTAAAATTTTTACTATTGTGTTTAGAATTTTTCAACTCGACATCGTCCAAATGTAACAGCTCAAATGTTATGTACTCGTATTACAACCGAAGATATTGTTTAAACGTTATTCTAATTTGTTAGTGTTGCTAGTTAGCGCATTTCCTTCAAAGCTCACGAAAAGTGAAAAGCAATTAATTTAAAAAGATAGATCACAGTTAAAGGATAAAACTATAAATACATTTGTTTTTTCTCGTTTATTTCACTGGTATAATTTCAAATATTTAAGAACAAATGCCTGTCTTACGATGGTTTTCCTAGATAACAGCATAGTTTATCACAACGTCACAAAATGAAACAAACTGTAACATGTTGATAGCAAAAGATAATTTGAAATGATAAGTAGAAGAGCCATTACAACACGAGTGATACAAGATGAACAAGTGTCGACTGACAGAACAATAGCGTGGAGGAAAGGTGGGGCCTCCGACTTTCTTGAAATTATCCAGTGACCACGTATGCGAAGTTCGGCTTAAGATTTTCTCAGTATTTTGTAAAACTTGACAGCGATTTAAATCACTGACCGACTGAATCAACCTTTTTTTTTTTTTTTTTTTCTACTTCGTCATCGGTTCGAATCATATTCGAATAGAGGTATTACATTTACGTTGTGGCAAGTTAAATATAAGGTTCTCCGTTAGGAGGCTATACAGTACAGAATCGGTAAGCCAGTGAGGCAACATTGCCGTGAACATTGAGACAATCATCCAATGGAGGCCCCCAGGTTGATTTGATAAATCACCAGTCCTCTGCATATGGTACTCGGTAAGTACCTGTTGCATGTCCTCGTCCCACAGGAATCGTCGACACATCGAGGCGTTTTTAAGGGACCGAAGGCGTGGTGATCCAGTATCTCCCACTCGATTTCGCGTAACTTCTGCGTTTCGGCATTTTAGATATGGGGACGTGCTTTACCATGAAGCAGCAGCACTGCTTGCCGCACTCAGTTCCACAAGAGGCTTTTTAGACAGAAATGCTGCCTCACACACACTCTGCATTACCCAATGGATGTCTACCGGTATTGGTCCTAGTTTACATTTCCGCATTTATCGCACGCACGTCGGTCAGACGCGAATGGCGGCGCTTTTGCATCCCCATCGGAGACGCGCTACGTTGAACATACGCTGCAGTGATGGTATCAAGGGGAAACTTTCTGATCGCCCCTTGTAATATTTGTTTATTTATTTACTTGCAAATCTGGAATGCATATATGACCGACAGATATGAAGCGTTTTAATTTTTCCCTTTTTTATGTCTGATTCGTGTCTTTTCCGCGGTACAGCTATCTGAAAAGGTCTTAATTTTTTTGGCCCATTTTAGCGATCAGACTAATCCTTAGTAAATTGAGGATTACCACTTTCTTTTTTGATACACATACGTACTTTGGGTGAATACATGCGGACGCTGCAGTGTCCCACACATTAGTGTTGTAGAACGTGGTCTATCTCATACAGTGAGTTGCCCTGCTACTCATTAATGATTACCTACTTGAAAAACAGAATATATCGACGCGAATCATTTCGTTGCTTTACTCTAAAACTCTTCGCTGTTGATGTGTTCGATTACATTCAAATTTTAAATTCTATCGAATGATTTGTACATTTACAACCAGTCGACGGGTTGCGCTTGAGTCTTATATTTCTGGGGTATAAAATGGGCTGCCGGCACAAAACAAAGAAACTGAGAAAGAACACTCGTTTTACCCTCGATCTGAGATGTTTGCAAACAAGATGTGGACAGAGAAAATGTTTTATATAACATAAAAATAGAGCTATTTCCCTGACATGTAATGGGCGAATTGCATAAAAAATCAATCTGCAGAGTACCACCCCGACATAAACGTTACGAAGATCGAAAGGACGCTCAGAGGACCGGTTTTCTGTTGCAAAAATGTAGAGATACAGGTTACAAACTAAAAACACAAAAACATATGACGAAATTTCAACTGTAATATCACTGAATAAACGATATGTTCTAATAAAATGTGAAATAAATTAAATTCGCTGAAGTAAAACGACTGGATTAATAGGGGATGAATTAAATAAAGGTAAACTGACGTGAAATGATATCAGTGTAAATAACTCACCTAAGCGTAACACTCAACGTAATAAAGATGTAGTGACGGTTGACTGTGCCAGATGGCGCCAGCGTTACAATGTTACAAGCAATAGTAGGAAATGTGGGAAATTTATTTTGCTTTGTAAGAGTGTCAGGATATAAATAGCAGGGTATCTCATGAGTCGACGTCAAATACTCATCAGTGGGGAAGAGGATGTACAGCAGAAACTGAAAATCAACGTTCAATACGCTTTAGATCAATATGTGCTGAACACGATTTTGGGGGATGGGAGAGACCCGTCGTGGTTCACTAGCTGTGTTAGGAAGTTTCCACGAAAGCAGAGACATTTTTACAGGTCTAGACGAAGTGAAAACCTAGCAGTCTAACAAAAGATGAACATAGTCAGAATGAGCGTGAGCGCAAATTGAGAAACGCTCAGTGGATTCGAAAGTAAAATTTTGGCAATCAGCCTGACTAAAAATCCGAAGACATTTTTTGGTGTTGAGTGAGTAAATTGACAGAAGTGACCAGACTGGTACTGAAATGGAAGCTGATACGGTGAAGTCCGCTGTGCTGAATTCGCTCTTAGGAAATTGTTTCACTGCAGAAAATTTCAATACGGTTCCTTCTTTCAGTCATCCCGCGAACGCTGGAATGGTAAATATTAAGGCAAGTGATCGCTGAATCTGTGCAATAATAAAATTGTAAAAACGTTCTATCTGTTTGTCTATTTGAATATGCTAGTCTACGAAGTTACTAGGCGAATTTTCATGGAGGTTTTCACACGTAGCTCGACCATAGTTTGTGGCGGCGTATAGGCTCTTTTTTTATCGGAATAGAATCACTTAAAAAAACATAGCATAACTTAAAGTTCAAGGAGTCTGCCCTGTTCAGTATTTCTGATGTTTAAATGACAGCGTAGCACACAAAAGAACCAACAGACGTCGCAGCTAATTTTTTTTACCTCAGTGGCAGAAGTATTTTCGGAAGTTTAAGTCCGTGACATAATTAAGCGCCACAGTCTTAACTTTACGAATACAAACTAACATTGGTTAACTTGTCTAGATACACGGATTTACTGATTTGGCTTTGTGTATTAAAAACTTAACAAAACCTCCCTATTTTGGATAGGTTTATTCGTATATGACTTCTGGGCTAGGGAAAAAAGTATTCATTGAGTAATTGACCCTATAAGGCTTCAGTTTTTACCGATTGAAGTACATAACCCTAAAAAGCGACGGTATGCAAAGGCCTTTCTTTAACTTTCATTGCGAAGTACCGGCGTATAATTAGTAGAAAACAAACTAAAATCACTAAATACACTCCTGGAAATGGAAAAAAGAACACATTGACACCGGTGTGTCAGACCCACCATACTTGCTCCGGACACTGCGAGAGGGCTGTACAAGCAATGATCACACGCACGGCACAGCGGACACCCCAGGAACCGCGGTGTTGGCCGTCAAATGGCGCTAGCTGCGCAGCATTTGTGCACCGCCGCCGTCAGTGTCAGCCAGTTTGCCGTGGCATACGGAGCTCCATCGCAGTCTTTAACACTGGTAGCATGCCGCGACAGCTTGGACGTGAACCGTATGTGCAGTTGACGGACTTTGAGCGAGGGCGTATAGTGGGCATGCGGGAGGCCGGGTGGACGTACCGCCGAATTGCTCAACACGTGGGGCGTGAGGTCTCCACAGTACATCGATGTTGTCCCCAGTTGTCGGCGGAAGGTGCACGTGCCCGTCGACCTGGGACCGGACCGCAGCGACGCACGGATGCACGCCAAGACCGTAGGATCCTACGCAGTGCCGTAGGGGACCGCACCGCCACTTCCCAGCAAATTAGGGACACTGTTGCTCCTGGGGTATCGGCGAGGACCATTCGCAACCGTCTCCATGAAGCTGGGCTACGGTCCCGCACACCGTTAGGCCGTCTTCCGCTCACGCCCCAACATCGTGCAGCCCGCCTCCAGTGGTGTCGCGACAGGCGTGAATGGAGGGACGAATGGAGATGTGTCGTCTTCAGCGATGAGAGTCGCTTCTGCCTTGGTGCCAATGATGGACGTATGCGTGTTTGGCGCCGTGCAGGTGAGCGCCACAATCAGGACTGCATACGGCCGAGGCACACAGGGCCAACACCCGGCATCATGGTGTGGGGAGCGATCTCCTACAATGGCCGTACACCACTGGTGATCGTCGAGGGGACACTGAATAGTGCACGGTACATCCAAACCGTCATCGAACCCATCGTTCTACCATTCCTAGACCGGCAAGGGAACTTGCTGTTCCAACAGGACAATGCACGTCCGCATGTATCCCGTGCCACCCAACGTGCTCTAGAAGGTGTAAGTCAACTACCCTGGCCAGCAAGATCTCCGGATCTGTCCCCCATTGAGCATGTTTGGGACTGGATGAAGCGTCGTCTCACGCGGTCTGCACGTCCAGCACGAACGCTGGTCCAACTGAGGCGCCAGGTGGAAATGGCATGGCAAGCCGTTCCACAGGACTACATCCAGCATCTCTACGATCGTCTCCATGGGAGAATAGTAGCCTGCATTGCTGCGAAAGGTGGATATACACTGTACTAGTGCCGACATTGTGCATGCTCTGTTACCTGTGTTTATGTGCCTGTGGTTCTGTCAGTGTGATCATGTGATGTATCTGACCCCAGGAATGTGTCAATAAAGTTTCCCCTTCCTGGGACAATGAATTCACGGTGTTCTTATTTCAATTTCCAGGAGTGTAGAAGGACGGCAACTGGGCACAATGAGATACCTAAGAGATTCTACGAAGATGAGACGAAAGAACTTGCTTCCTATAGCAGAAGATTTGTCTGGAGTAACGAAGGGTATCTAGCTATGGGAAAAAAGCGCAGGTTACCCCCGTTTTCGAATAGGGTTGTCGGACAGACTGCAAATACCTTCATCTATTTTTTGATAATAAATTTTCATTCCAGTTTGCGGTAATCGAATGAGAGAAAGGGGCTCGTTACACCAGAGAGACAGATGGCTGTTAAAATAAACCGTTTGTCTAAAACAACGTGCGCACTGCATTATGTAAGTACACGGAACTATATTTAACGATCGTTTTGAAATAAGTCACTCAAGTTAAACACAATTCATTATTTCACTTGCCGCAAGTTTATGATCAGCGTCTACCACGCTCGTCCAGTAGCAGTCAACGAGCTAGCTACATAAGCAAGTTCCTTACAAAAATCGTTGAAATGGCTCTGAGAACTATGGGACTTAACAACTGTGGTCATCAGTCCCCTAGAACTTGGAACTACTTAAACCTAACTAACCTAAGGACATCACACACATCCATGCCCGAGGCAGGATTCGAACCTGCGACCGTAGCAGTCGCGCGGCTCCGGACTGAGCGCCTAGAACCGCTAGACCACCGCGGCCGGCCAAGTTCCTTACATCTGGTCCGTGTTAAGAATACATCACTTAGTTACTTCAACCGATGCTTTTCAAGACCTTATTCAATATCCACATTCTTTTCACGGTTACATGTAAATAAGTTAGTCTGCATTGTGCTTCTTCAGACTGCGCATAACTCAAGCTTCTTCACAATCAGATGTACTAAATCATTTCCAGCCATCTGTAAACAGTCTCTTCTCATCCATAATCTATGCGAACTGTGTTTTCTCTTCCTGATTAACTTCTCACTCTTCCCCCACTCTTCTCAGCAGCTTCTTATGTCTCACTTTGTCTACCCGTTTTGCCCTTTCCATCCTGCTCCAAATCCACATCTTAAGTGCTTCTATTCTTCTTTCTTCCTCTTTGATCAGTGCCCACATGTCAGCTCCGTGTAGTGTCACGCTGCATATAAAGCACATTGCCAGTCTCTTCCTCACGTCCCTGCCCATGTATGCACATAGAACCCGCCCTCTCTTATTAATGCTTCGTTGGCAATTCCTGTACGCGTTTTCACCTCCTTATTAAATCTTATGTAGAGACTAGAGTTGCAGCAAATTAAAGCATATAGTAATAATTACTTACCAAATGCTCTGTCAATAATTTTTGAAAACCTAATGAAAATATCTTTGACGCTCAATCCCTACCGTCCACCATGAAAGCTGGAATGCCCGCTAGTAGGCGGCAGGGGCCAGCCTGACTAGCACTGACACTGAGCATAGGCGATATCGCTGTCAAGGCAGTTGCTAATATCGATCTTGACTAAGAGTTTTGATAATGGTTCCCGTACATGACGTCATTGACGCCGAACGGTTGTAAAAGTGAGAAACATATTTTGTGCTCACGCATTATGATGTTTGTGGCAGATGAAAATTTCACCTACAAAAATCAACAAATTCCACAAGACTGCCGGCCGAAGTGGCCGTGCGGTTAAAGGCGCTGCAGTCTAGAACCGCAAGACCGCTACGGTCGCAGGTTCGAATCCTGCCTCGGGCATGGATGTTTGTGATGTCCTTAGGTTAGTTAGGTTTAAGTAGTTCTAAGTTCTAGGGGACTAATGACCTCAGCAGTTGAGTCCCATAGTGCTCAGAGCCATTTTGAACCATTTTCCACAAGACTGTTCGTCCACAAGGTCCATAGTGCCGAAGATGACGTGCAGATTGTCGACGTGTTCGTTACTGCAGTAACCCCTTAGATTCCATTTTAGTTAAAGAATACGATCTCACCTAGTATCGGGCCAGATACTTCCAGGACTTCCTTGCAGACAGAATTCAACACGTCGGTCTCAATGGGCCCGGCCAGACAGCCGCGAGCGTTTGCAGACGGTGGCGGCAGGAAGGGTATCTGGCTAAACTACTACTGACATTGCCAAATCGAACCCATGTAGATACAAGACAGAGATTAGGAAAAGAAAACTTCTTTCTAAACGGACCACTCCAAAGGGTGTTGTAGGGTTGCTACTATCTACAATTTATGTTAAAGAGCTAGTGGATAACGTTGTAGGCTGTGTGGGGTTATTCACGGATGTCGCTGTTGCCAACAGGTGATTTGCAACGCCGGACGAACGTAGCGAATTCAAGAATACCTGCAGAGTATTGATGCTTGATCCAGGGCCTGGCAGTTGAGCCTCACGGTAGATCAACGCGAGGCGGTGTACCTGCTGTCACATTACACCAATGGCAACAAATCATAAAACAACTAACTAACTAACTGCCGCAAAATACCAAGTCGTAGGCAAGTGGAATCACCACATAAAGCAAATACGTAGAAGAAAAAGCAGATGCCGGGCTGAGATTTATAGGGTCACTCCTAATGAAATGTAATTCATCCACGAAAAGAGACATAAAAAAACACTCGTGGACGGATTCTTGAGTACTGTCAACTTGTATGGGACCGTTGTTAGATCATATGGATGGATAGATAGATAGAGAAATGATGGGGGAAGGGGGGCACGAACGAAGAGCATAAAAGCAGCGCATTTCAAAAGTGATCGTTCACTAATCGCAAGAACGTAATGGAGTTGCTCAGCAGACTCCTGTGGCAGAAGCTACAAGAGAGGCGTTGTACAGGGCTATTACAAATGATTGAAACGATTTCATAAATTCACTGTAGCTCCATTCATTGACATATGGTCACGACACACTACAGATACGTAGAAAAACTCATAAAGTTTTGTTCGGCTGAAGCCGCACTTCAGGTTTCTGCCGCCAGAACGCTCGAGAGCGCAGTGAGACAAAATGGCGACAAGAGCCGAGAAAGCGTATGTCGTGCTTGAAATGCACTCACATCAGTCAGTCATAACAGTGCAACGACAGTTCAGGACGAAGTTCAACAAAGATCCACTAACTGCTAACTCCATTCGGCGATGGTGTGCGCAGTTTAAAGCTTCTGGATGCCTCTGTAAGGGGAAATCAACGGGTCGGCCTGCAGTGAGCGAAGAAACGGTTGAACGCGTGCGGGCAAGTTTCACGCGTAGCCCGCGGAAGTCGACGAATAAAGCAAGCAGGGAGCTAAACGTACCATAGCCGACGGTTTGGAAAATCTTACGGAAAAGGCTAAAGCAGAAGCCTTACCGTTTACAATTGCTACAAGCCCTGACACCCGATGACAAAGTCAAACGCTTTGAATTTTCGGCGCGGTTGCAACAGCTCATGGAAGAGGATGCGTTCAGTGCGAAACTTGTTTTCAGTGATGAAGCAACATTTTTTCTTAATGGTGAAGTGAACAGACACAATGTGCGAATCTGGGCAATAGAGAATCCTCACGCATTCGTGCAGCAAATTCGCATTTCACCAAAAGTTAACGTGTTTTGTGCAATCTCACGGTTTAAAGTTTACGGCCCCTTTTTCTTCTGCGAAAAAAACGTTACAGGACACGTATATCTGGACATGCTGGAAAATTGGCTCATGCCACAACTGGAGACCGACAGCGCCGACTTCATCTTTCAATAGGATGGTGCTCCACCGCACTTCCATCATGATGTTCGGCATTTCTTAAACAGGAGATTGGAAAACCGATGGATCGGTCGTGGTGGAGATCATGATCGGCAATTCATGTCATGGCCTCCACGCTCTCCCGACTTAACCCCATGCGATTTCTTTCTGTGGGGTTATGTGAAAGATTCAGTGTTTAAACCTCCTCTACCAAGAAACGTGCCAGAACTGCGAGCTCGCATCAACGATGCTTTCGAACTCATTGATGTGGGGACATGCTGCGCCGAGTGTGGGAGGAACTTGATTATCGGCTTGATGTCTGCCGAATCACTAAAGGGGCAAATATTGAACATTTGTGAATGCCTAAAAAAACTTTTTGAATTTTTGTATGTGTGTGCAAAGCATTGTGAAAATATCTCAAATAATAAAGTTATTATAGGGCTGTGAAATCGCTTCAATCATTTGTAATAACCCTGTATATCACGACGAGGTTTACTGTCGAAAGACAGCGAAAGGTACAAGAAGAGTCGAGTATCACACTAGTTCTCCCCATAGGTATTTGAGGAAGAGACCACAAATTAGAGCTCATACGGAGGCTTTCCACGTGCCATTCGCGAATTGTTCAGAAGGGAGACGAAAATAGTGGTAGCAGAAGTACCTCCCCCCCCCCCCTCTCCCACACTTGCGGAGTGTTAACAGTAGACGACCAAACGTTGTCACGCCGTGATAATAGAGAGCGCTTCGATCTCAATTTGGGAACAGTCAGTCCGCCTGCTTAGCTGAATGGTAACCTGTTCGCCTACCATGCAGCGGGCTCGGTTTCGATTCCCGGCCCGGTTGGATATTTTCTCCGCTCGTGGGCTGAGTGGTGTCATCATCATCACCGACGCGCAAGTCGCGCACTGTGGCGTCAGCTGAAGTAAGACTTGCACCCGGCGGCCGAACTTCCGCGGATAGAGCCTCCCAGAAAGAAACGCCATACGATCATTTCATTTCATTTTGGGAATGGTTACATTGAGTCTTGGTCAATAACTTGGAAGCGAAAGTAGTCGGCCTGTCCTGTGAACCAACTCTGTGCGAGAGCACAATTTCGATTCCGTACGAAGAAGCGTCGACTGCCAAAACCACAGGCTTAGCGGGATCGAAATGAACAAGTTATTTGTCACACTAAAAGGCACTTTTAAGATCCTTCAATGCGTCCTGACTCCCTTTGTTCCAAGCAAAAGGCGCATTCTTCCGGCGAAAATGATGCAACGGAGCCGCGATCTGGGCTGTGCTGGGTATAATCGGGATGTAGTACGTCGTCTTCACGATAACTGACTCCAATTCCGTCACGTTCCGCGGCGCAGGTAGGTCCCGGATGGCCAGCAAATGTGAGGGAAGGGGATGAACACCTTGGCGATTGAGAACGTGGCTCAAGTACTGAATTGGTCTGAATAAAGACACATTTGGTCAGGTCTGAATAAAGGCACATTTGGTCAGGTGATACTTCAAACCTGAAGCTGCATACGAAGGTTATTGATATGTTCCTCCGCTACACCACAGTATCGTCCAAGTCTTTTGAACAGAATGAAGCTTTTTCAGTAAGCTGTTCTAAGTAGCGTTGGAATATGGTAGGAGCGGAAGCGCTTACAAAAGGGTGTGGGCAAAAATTTGAACAACTTTAAATGTGTGTTGACCACAGACACTTTCTGAGACTCCTTATCGAGCGAAATTTGCAAGTACGCATGGCGTAAGTCAGTTTTTTGAAAATAGCGGCCAGCACCAAGCCTGTCCATTAATTCTTCAGGGTGAGGCAGTGGATAAGTATCAATTATTGTTTGTGGATTCACAGGGATTTAAACACAAAAAATGTCTTTCAGAAGGCTTTGATAACATTGCTTAAGGCGAAGCCCATTGACTAGTTTGTATAGGAGCAATAACACTACTGTCTTGCCATTCTTTAAGTTCATTTCCAACTTTCCATGTAAGCGTATGAGGGACGGGACGCGCCACAAAATTAGAAAATAAATCAGGACCTTCCTCAATCAATTGAGTAATACTCTCTTATGGGTTGAAAGTAGACACAGAAAGTACATTGTCCTAAATAAGAAGACTAAACAAGTGAAAAGAATCTAACCCAACAACATTTTCACAGTCTCGCGAACCTAAAATTGTGTCACTTTTCTGGTGCGAGATTGGGATGTGGCAGACAAACTAAATGTAACAAGCATTGGAATGTCCTGACCGTTATAAGCAGTAAGGTGCGTGCAAGATTTTGTTAACTGTGGCAAGCCCAAATGTTCGTAAGTGGTACGATTAAGCAAAGTAACGGAAGCGCCAGTGTCTTAACTGAAGTCGCACACAGCGTCTGGCAAGGACAAACAGTTTTTTGGCGGTCACTGCGCAGCACGTGGGAGGGGTGAAGCCACATTCTAAATTTGGTCATTGCTAGCACCGGTAGCGGGTTTAGAAAAAACTACACTCACTGCGTGAGAAGGTGCTCCGTGCTTACGAAAGTGAACGGGGTAGAGGTCTCTCTCTGTCTCAAGATTGTATACGACCTGGCTTTCCACAAGCAAAGCAAATAGCATTCTGCGAAGCGCAGTTTTGTGTTTTATGAGTGGAAAAGCAACGGGAACATGATTTCACAGCAGATGCACGCGTTGACAACTGTTCGCTATGTCCACGGCACGGTGGCTTGTTTGCGTGCAGTTGTCAGTCGCAAGGCTGTATCTGCTTGTCAATGTGCATTACATTGCCAATGGGAGCTATCTCAAACATTTCCACGGCACCAGCCCACGAGTACTTATGTTCAATAATGTGTAACACTTGTTTCACAGTAGGATCAGAATGTTTGAGAATTTGTTCTTGAGTTCTACTATCTGGCACAGTGTACATAATTGCCTCACGAATCATTGCGTCACTACAGTAATGTCCACAGCTATAGTGCAAATGATACTGTCGTGTCAAATCCTGAAGCTCAGTGACCCACTGACGGTATGTCTGCTCTGGCTTTTTCTGCAATCGACAGAACATGTAACGAGCAGCAGCTTTCTGTACCTGCTCCTCGTAATGCTTAGTGGGAGAGGAAAGCAGATATTCTAAAAGTAGCAACTGCGGCGTGTTATTCGGGAATAACTTCTGAGCGAGGCGGTAAACTCCTGTGCCGGCCGTTGACAAGCAGTAAGAAAGTTTGACAAGGAGTAATAAAGTTTCACAGTACCTTGCTCTTGATGTGTAGCACAGTGAGCGTTGTGCTGAGCGTACCACACTTTCCATTCCTCTTGTTGTTCACTGAAAGAGCGAAACAGTGGAATGCACGGAGGCGGTGCTTGGATGTGACTGGATGTTGTGGCAGCAGCGGCTTGTGCAGTAATGGCTGCTGGACTGCCATCATCAGCTGTGACGTTTGGTAGATCTGAAACTGAAGATACTTCGTTAGATCAAAGCTAGCAACAATCGGAGGCGTAGGCGCAGGTGGTCTAGGAGGCGTGTTAGAGGCCATTTTAATAAGCGGAGTGCCGCCACAAAATATAAGCAAGATAAATAGCGGAACCTTTGCGGCTAGTCCTCAAGAAAGAAAATTAGTAGCAGTTCTCCTCTGAAAGAAAAGAGAGAAATATTACTGTCGCACTGTGACCGAACAGTGAAGAGCATAGGCAGCGTTGGTTCTGGATACCTCGTCGCCAGATGTTGTCGGCTTGTATTTGTCAGCATCGACACACACAAGGAAGGGGAGAAGCTGCGATGGCCGATGTTAGGAATCAAAAGGGTCTGTACATAACACTTTCAAATTATTGAAACACTTTATTTCTAAAAAGTATGCGACGGAACTGGGCCGACCGGAACAGGGTATTTAATTTAATTGAAAACACTGAAATATCTCGAAAACTACATATCACATTAAAAGTTTATGATTCCAATTTGTCTATGAGGGGGACATCCAATGATAACACACTCGACCTCCACCACCCCACCGCATTTTTGAGTGGCGGAGGCAACTTTGAAATCTTTCATTAGGAACCCCCGTTTTTTATTGCAGATTACGATTCTATGGCAAAATCTACATATGTTTTGTTCGAAGCATTTTCTTTGTTTGTGCACACATGGCACTGTACTTGGAGGAATATAAATGGGTACACATTGGTAATTTACGACACGCGACGATTGGCCGTTGAATATCCAGTGCCACGTCGGGCCCAAACTCCGTGCTGCGAGGGTAGGGCAGGCCAGTATTTCATAACGTCAAATTCGAAACCCCAATCTCAACGTTGCGTTCCTCAGACATAACGAACAGCATACAACTCGACGCGCCATTCCGGCCGAGGCTCGAGACGAACGCTGCTCTACTTTTCCAATTAGAGTAAGTGTTCAGAAGTAGTACCGCCAGCCTCAATAGACTTAGTGGTAAGCTTTCCAGATGACGGTATACACGACAGAAGCATATTTGCGGGACTGTCAGCACGAGCGTTTCTGATGTAGTCGACCAGTTACCGGTCTGTTGGTGCTTGCTGGTACACTTTAGCTTTCAAATACCCCCAGAGAGAGAAATCTGGTGACATAGTGGGACAATTAATAGGGTCAACTCTGCCAGTCCACCAAGAAGTGTAAACGTGGTCTAATACCTCCCGTGCTTCTATTGCGTAATGCGCTGGGCAACCGTCATGCTGAAACCACATACGCTGTCGAATGTCCAGGGCAACATCCTGCAGTAGTACCGGTAGCTCCTGTTCCAAAAACGTTCGATATTTGCGCCCATTCATCGTGCCGCCGATAAAATACGGTTCTCAATGAGTCTGTTCCCCATGGTGCCATACCATACGTTAACCGACCAAGAAGATTGATGTCAACTTTCCGTAACCAACGGGGATTGTCTACACTCCAGTAATGCACGTTATGCCGATTAACGCTGCCATGGTTTGTGGATGTAGACTCATCGGAAAATAGTACCTCGGCAAAGAACGTTGGGGTCATTCGCATTTATTGACATGCCCATTCACAAAATACTACCTGTTTATGAAAATCGGCGCCCTGAAGTTCTTGATGCAGAGACACGTGATAATGGATGATATTTACGACGATGCATTATTATGGCAATGCTACCTTCGGACGTAACGGAATGACGGTGTGATTGCCGGTCGTTTACCGGTATCTGTGGGTTGTGGTGCAGCTATTTCATTAACTTCTCGTGTAACAAGTTTACTACGCATCCGTTGGTCGGTCTTACGCTGCCATCAGACATAAAGATGTTCACAACCTTGTTGAGGAACGAACGAGGGCGAACTTTCTCTATAAAACACTCGGTAACCAAGGCAACAGCAGCCTCAACATTCCTCCTACATTCTTCGTAAATCAGGATCATTTCAGTTTTTTCTTCTGTGGTTGCAATGTTCATCGTCCACTTGCACGTCTGTTACCAAATCATAGGCAGATGTGTAAGCAATAAACACTGCGCAAGGACTGTAGTGTTGAGAGCCGCTATCTGTTCTACGTCTGCACGATATGAGAGCTCCGGTAGCAGTGTTCTGTCTGTTACGATACGTCGTAGTTCGCAACGGCCACTGTGGCGTGTCGAGTAGCCACCTGTTCGATATTCCGGCGGAATACAACGTTGCGAATGGAGTTTACAACTATAAATAACCTGTATGAATAATGGTCTGTCCTACCCTCGCAGCATGACGGTGGGGTCCTAGTCCCACTGGATATTCAAGGGCCATTGAGTAACATATCATAAATTAATATTGTGTACCCAATTCTATTCCTCTGATTACAGGACTATCTGATGTGAAACAAGGAAAATGCTTAAGGCAAAACGTACGTAGATTTTCCCGTAGAACTGTAATCTGCAATAAAAAACAGGAGTTCCCATTGAATATTCCAAAGTTGCCCCGCCACCCACGCAAGGGGTGAGGTGACGGATTAGTGTGGTGTCGTTGGATGTCCCTCTCAGAGGCAAATAACTTTCAATTATAAGCTTTTTCATCCAACGTGTAGTTTTCGAGATATTTCAATGTCTTCAGTTAAACTGAACATGCTACTTTTTTAAAAATCATACAATCTCTGACAGCACCGCATTCTTGGTCGTCTACACTAACTGAGCCGTTTCAGTAATCATTCCTCAAGAGACGGAAACTCAACTTGCTTGACCCACTTCCTCCCTCCTTAAGATACTTTTCACCAGTCTTATCTTCCTGCATACGGATTATCGACGGTGTGGCTGAGCGAGTCCCGAGATCTTTAGTTATATCCTTTTTTTTTTTTTTCGTACCACTTTTCACGGGGTCAACATCGCTTCTTTTGTGCGAAATTCTAATATGTGTACTTGTCTGAAGTTATTTTTACAGCTGATTTGTATACCGGTACTATGTAAATTTTACAATGTTGAGAAAACAAAGGAAGGCCTGAACGAGTTAAATGACGAGACAGTTATGCGAATACTTGATGAAAGGATAAGTCATCAAGTGTTAGATAGCCAGAACACACAGGATTTCTTGATTTGTTGACGTTTTATCAAGGGACTTCCGAAAAATTTCGATTTACACTAAGCTGACGAATGTAGTGGTATAGCGTAAGCACATATATAAGTGGTAGTAGTATCGCGTACACATGATATAAAAGGACAGTGCATTGGCGGAGCTGACATTTGTACTCAGGTATTAACGTGAAAAAGTTTGCGATGTGATTATGGCCGCTTGACGGGAGTTAAAAGACTGTGAATGCGAAAGTGTAGTTGGAGTTAATGCATGGGACATTCAGTTTCTGAAATCGTTAGGGAATTCAATATTCAAGTATCCATAGTGTCACGAGTGTACCGAGAATACCGAATTTCAGGGGTTACCCGTCACGACAGATAGCGCAGTAGTGGACGACCTTCAGTTAACGACAGAGAGCAGCGGCGTTTGCGTGGACCTGTCAGTGCTGACAGACAAGCAGCACTGCGTGGAAATAACCGCAGAAATCAGTGAGAGACGTACGTCGAACTTATCCGTTAGGACAGTGCGGTGAAACTGGCGTTAATGGTCTGTGGCGGCAAACGACCGACGCGAGTGATTTGCTAAGAGCGCAACATCGCCTCCAGCGCCTGTCCTGGTCCCGTAACCGTATCGGTTGGATCCTAGACAACGGGAAATCCCTGACCTGGTGAGATGAATCCCGATTTGAGTCGGTAAGAGCTGATGGTAGGGTTCGATATGGCGCAGACCCCAAGTTTTCAACAAGGCACTGTTTAAGCTGGCGGTGGCTTCACAATGGCGTGGCCTTTGTGTACATGTAATGTACTCTGTCCTCTGGTCCAACCGAAGTACTCTTTTACTGGCAATGTTTCTGTTCGGCTATTTGGAGACCATATGAATTCGTGGACTTGGTGTTCCCAAAGAATGTCACCGGGCGACAGTTGTTTGTTATTGGTTTGAAGAACACTCTGGACAGTCTGAGAGTGTGATTTGGCTACACAGATCGCCCCAAGTGAATCCCATGCGAACATTTATGGGACGTAATTGAGAGGTCAGTTCGTGTACAAAATCCTGCACCGGCAACGCTTTCGCAATTGAGGACGGCTATAGAGGCAGCGTGGCTCAGTATTTCTGGAGGGACTTGGAACGACTTGTTGAGTCCGTGTCACGTCGAGTTGCTGCCCTACGCCGGGCGAAAGGAGGTCCGGCACGATACAAGGAGGCATCCCGAGACCTCGGTCACCTCACGGTATCGAGGTTTTAATTAGCAAAAATTCGTCTGTTTTGTGGGCCATATTAAAGTCATTCATCCCTGCGGACATGTTGAGACGTCATCCGCAGGTACAAATCTCGCTCGCGTTATGTGACTGGGCGCAAGTACCAAAACTGCAGCGCGCGTGCGTGCGTGCGTGCGTGCGTGCGTGTGTGTGTGTGTGTGTGTGTGTGTGTGTGTGTGTGTGTTTTAGTCGTGAAAGATACACTTGCGTGATGGATGGCGGAAACGGCTGCGTCGGGCCGTTGTCGGAGCCGGGCAGCAACAAAAGGCGCGGGTCAGCCGCATTGTTCGGCGGTGGAGCGCGGGTCGATAGCCGGCGGCGCTTCCCGCGACCCTCCGCCGTGCAGGGGTCGCCGCCTGCCGAACAGGTGGCACGGCCGCAGGTCGACCGCGCTGCCAGGAGTCGGGGCTGCCTGCGAGCTAGGGGCGCGCACCACCAACACTTTAATCAACAATCGTCGGAAGTGGAAGGAGATTTCTTACGGGGTAGTTAAGACAAATTCCCACTTGAACTGTGTCTTATATGCAGACGACGCCACACTGCTGGCGGACTATGAACATGAACATGACCTACAAAGAAGGATACATTAATGAGGTAAGGTTTGTGAAGAGTACCATTTCACGATTTCAGAAAATACAAAACCAGTGAGTTTCAAAGGGAAATATCCAATACGGACAAAAATTTTGATCAACAATAGGTCAAGCATTTTAACTAGGTTGTGGTCTCATATACGACTATAACGAAGACGTAATGAAGAAATTACCAAATTTTGGGAATACTTGTGGAACAATTAATAGATGGCTCAAAAATATAAAGAGGAAAGAAACAAGATTTAAATATTATAAGACAGTGGCTGTTCCAATTATTGTTTTTGTAAGTGAACTGTGGCTTATAACTAGAGGTCAAGAAAGTCGCATACAAGCGACGGAGGTGAGGTGTCGAAGAGCAGTAAAGGGATTCACAAGGGCCGACAAAATCTGGATTTCGGAAAGTAGGGGGCAATTGAATACATTTAACATCCTCAGTAAAGTAACAGAAATAGGAGAAAGTGGGATAACATCTCGAAAGGAGGAGTGGAGAAAGTTTACCTCTCCAGCTAAGACGATATGAACCGGTAGTAGAAGAGGCGATGAGTACCGTAACAGGCAAAAGAAAAGAAAACGCCTATTGTTAGCAGTGAACATGACATGATGAAGATTTGTGTTTTAATGCCGAGGTGCTATCCCCCTTCTAGTGTCGAAGGCTTATTTGTCTATTCGGTTGAATCTCTCAATGTTCTGCTGATAAACTATTTGCGCCAGTGGTTCCCAACCAGGAGTATTACCCCATAAAGGGCAAATTCGTTGCTATGATCACTCTTTCGTCAGACCGTAATGTTGATTACGTAATTCCCATTAATTATTTTTTTTATTTCAACTATCTGCAGCGCCCGTCGTTGCTCGGGATGTTTACATCTGCCACACGAAGTGGTTGGCCCTGTGCCTTGTTGATGGAGGGAATTCAAGCCGCGTGGGAAACTGCCATCGGTTTAAATCGAAGGGCATATGTGAATCACAGGGCGCAAAGGAATCGACGAGTGGATACGTCTTCCCCTGCGGCATTCATAAAAAGCAGGCTCTAGGCTTCCGGTTCTGACTTTCGCAGATGTACATTAATTTCAAATCAAAAGCTCAGTAATAACAATTACACCATAGATTATGCGTAGATTCCGCTTAGATTCCCTTTTAAATTACAAATTAAAGTAACAACAATTAAGGAAAAGACAGATTTCTACTTACCGTTAAGATGACACGTTACGGTGCATACAGGCACAATTAAAAGACACTTTCAGATTACCTTTCGGCCACAGGCTTCACCAGAAAAAGAAAGAGAAATACATACACATTCATTCACATAAGCAAGCACACGTGGCGCAAAATTACCATCTCCGGCAGCTCGTAGCAGAATGAGCTGCCTGAGCTTGCAGGCATGTGTCCGTGAGATGTGCTTGCTAGTTTGCTTTTGTGTGTGTGTGTGTGTGTGTGTGTGTGTGTGTGTGTGTGTCTCTGCCTGCCTCCCTTTCGTTTTCTGGCGAAGACTGTAGCCAAGAACTAATGCGTAAGTGTCATTTAATTGTGCCTATATGCACCATAACGTGTCATCTTTACGGTAAGAAGCAACTTATCTGTTCCTTAAATTGTTATTATCCAACCTGGAGTTTCCATTGTTTTCATAAATTAATGTAAAGAACTTTGAAGAAAATCGATAAAGTGCTTCTAGAGGTTTTTGATAACATTTCCCCTTTGTATACTGCACACACATTTGTTTCGAGTCACATTACGAAATCTTACGTAGTCAGTGATATTCCCCTTGCCTGAAGGTAGTGTACAAAATTTCATCAACACCGGAATAAATCTGATTTGTATGAATTACAGACAGACAGACCCTCTTCTTTATAAACTGTATATAGATCTACAGCAAAGCACGACACAATGTGCTGAGGGTGATAGCTTGTGAAATGAATATCTGGACGTCTTATCCACATAATTCACTCAGTACACATAGCCTATATTTGTTCTGTGCATTTATGACAGTAGAACGGAGACATGTATGATATACGCTTGAATCTCATAAAAATTCCTTCGCAGAGTTGTAGGTAGTTCCCGTAATAGGCCAGATATTGCTTCGTTAGTCACTTTGCAACTATAGACGAACTAAACGGCAACATCATAGAACAGTAACTATGTAACGCTTCTACACTGCTGTAAGACTTTCGCAGTGTAATTATTATTATCATTATTATTATTATATTAGTATTGGAAGTGGTCAGATACAAAACATTGGCAGTCTGAATTACATTTCCTGTCACTTGAGAAGCAAGAACTCCAGCAATTACGTGTTTTACCTAAGCTAAACATAGTGCACACTTCTTCACTTGGTTGATTTTAAATGAGGGTGTCGCTATGTCTCTGAGTGGTACAGAGGAAGTCTACCCTCAATATGGATAGATTGATTTCCTTTCTGAGGAAGAATTGCAGTTAGCACTCACGATGCATCGAGAATTGCTACAGTTACGTATATAAACAAGGCTGTGTGTTTATTTATTTGTGATTTATACAAATCTACAGTTTCATTCCGATCTTGTTTAAATTTTAGACACTTTACGTTCAAGACAAGATGATCACTGTCTACGTAAGATTTCGTAATCTGACTTGAAATACAAATGTCTGTAATATTTAAGGGGGAAAGGTTGTTACAAAAAGCGCCTAAAAGTTCTTGGCCGATTTACTTCATATTTCTGCTCTATCCCCTACTGAATATTTCTCTCTCTCTCTCTCTCTCTCTCTCTCTCTCTCTCTCTCTCTGTTATCGTTGTTACATATGACATATAGCCTAGGAGATAATTTAGTCCATGTCTCACAGTTATTTGTATCAATAAAATCCACAGCGCCATACAAACGCTAAGGCAAGTCGTGGATATGGTACCTACAAAAGTTGCTAGATCGCGGGACAAATCATAAGATGGAACCCGATATTTCCCGAATTGTGACGTACACTGATCGAACAGTTACAGTCGTGCTCACACAGCACTATTTGAAAGAGTGAAAACTGAGCTGGAACAGTAGAAGACGAATTCTCCAAAAACGCAAAGAGATACTTATCATAAAATGTAACAACAGATGTCACAAGTAAACATCTTTTCATGCAGCCGAAGACGTATTCATTCATCGCATTCCGTCGACATTTACTGATTCAAATATGCCGTTCGATTTCAAGCGACTGCAGTTTCATGTTCGATTTACATTCGGTATTGGTATCAACAAGGCTCAGGGACAATTACTGTGTGTGGCAGATATCAAACATCCCGGGCAAAGACGGGCACCGCAGCTAGTCGTTCTATAAGAAAAGGTTGTCAGAAATAAGATGTACCAATTGCTTCAATGATTATTTGGTTCGTGGATTGATAAAAAGCACGCAAAAACTAAATATCATCAATCATTCGTCATCTCAAAGATAAGTGTTCACAGAAAATTCTTTTTCGTTGTAAAGTTTGATAAGGTGCTAATGCTAATGTTGATTGTGGTGGAAATAGGTGGGATGAGGGGTAACAACTAACTTGGTCTCAAGGAAGTTGCAAACCACTGATCTGGCAAAAATATCTGTGCGCGCACACACACACACACACACACACACACACACACACACACACACACACTGACATTAACATGTGGTGTGTCCACTGTAGCCATTATGACGACTTGAATTCTGCTGGGCACACTTCCAGTGAGGTGGCTGAGTTCATCATCAAGAGCCGCAACCAGAGGAGGGAGTGATGGTTGACGCTGGGGTCTGGAGTGAAGTCGATGTTCTAACTTAACTGTAAGTTCCATTGGGTTATAGACGGGACTCCTCTGGGCCAGTCCATTTCAGGAAAGCTAGTTACCACCAACCACTGTCTCACAGACGTTGCTTCATGACAGGATGCACTGCTATGCCGATAACAATGATAATCGTCTCCCAGTTATTCCTCTACAGTACGCAGTACACAAAGCTTTAAAATCTGTTGATGGTCTTCCACATTTAGCGTTTTGTTAAGCGCAGTAAGAGGACCGCACCACCATTCCCCCTACTATAATGACAGCTAGAACTGACAACTGTAGACAACAGATGTTCATTCGAGCAGTTACCTGCTATTTGTAAGAACAGGCCATGCTAAAGTAATGGTCCGCAACTCGTGGTCGTGCGGTAGCGGTCTCGCTTCCCACGCCCGGGTTCCCGGGTTCGAGTCCCTGCGGCGTCAGGTATTTTCTCTGCCTCGTGATGACTGGGTGTTGCGTGATGTCCGTAGATTAGTTAGGTTTAAGTAGTTCTAAGTTCTAGGGGACTGATGCCCATAGATGTTAAGTCCCATAGTGCTCAGAGCCATTTGAACCATTTTGCTAAAGTAATGGATGTGCGGCTGTAGTCTGTCAACGTTGATGTGTCACAAATCTATATGGACCAATGAACTGAAAGTCCGTAAATTATTAGAATAGATGCACCAAAATAGCTGCTTGTAATAACAAATCACTTGTAACAACAAATCTTTATTTACAACATATTGTTTAGGCATTTATCGCCTTTGTTAAGTACCTGCGAGCACAATTTTGGCGAGAACGTGTGTAACTGTGAGCTGTATAAATGTGAATGTCATTTATATTAAAGTGACTATATAGTGCTCACGTCTAAACTGATATAACGTCCAAATAACGCCGTTAGTGAACTGTCACTGTTTTTAATAATGTGGTATATGACTTATATATTACTAATGAAACCTTAATTACGGTGTGACAGTAGTATGATAGACCCACTCTTTCGACGCTATAGGGGTATCAATACAACTTGAGGTCCGTCATCTTAACTAGCTCAAAACATTGGATTTACCGCATTTATAACCCCCCCCCCCCCCCGATTGTTCACAGCGATGACACTTCACCGTGACGTTACTCTGGCCTACCCGTGCCGGAATATAATTAATTAATGCACTTTTTAAAGCCGCAAATATTAAACTAGTCTTTCCAACTAATAACAGCCTTTCAATAAAACTACGTTCCGCCACCACTAGAACGTCAAAATATGATAATCCAGGCATACATAGTCACGTGTGGCAGCTGTAAGAGCTGTTACATTGATCAAACAGGAAGAAATTTCAATTTGACATACAAGGATAACATTAAAGAGATCGAAAATAATAAGTCGAGCTTCTTTCTACACTTGAAAAATCAAAACCGCTGTGCTGATGCGATCGAAAATACAGAAGAGTATGCACAGAATACCAAAACGTTTTGCAATGAACATTCGTGAAGAATTGGAAACGTATATACACACACGAGAAAATACCCCCAAGAAATATTAAACGAGCATACAGACTTTAGACCCAAGTACTACCTCAAAACCTTCATTGAACTTGGAGAATATGAAAATGGATAAATGGGAAGTAACATAGGCAACCAAAGACAATCGTAACAAATTTTAGTTAATAAAATAATATCGCTGTTCGTCCGCATAATCTTTGTAAACATATAGCGTCGTAAGTGTGGAACTGTCAAACTACTGTCACACCATAATTAACGTTTTATTTCCAATGTATTACGTCATTTGCCACCTTATTAAAACGGTGACAGTTATAAGACAGTTCACTAACGGCGTAATATGGACGTCACATCAGTGTAAACGTGAGTACAATATAGTCACTTTAATATAAATGACATTCACATTTATACACGTTCTCGCTAAAACTACATTCTTTGGTACTTGCCAATGGCAATAAAGCCCGAAACACTCTGTTGTAAATAAACATTTATTATAAGCAGCTATTTCGGTGCATCTATTCTAATACCAGACATAGTTGTGCGTTACTCTTCTCGCCCTAAAGAAAAACTCCGAAAATTTTTTTAAGGAGGGGAAAATGTGTGCATAGTTTGTCCACACACACACACACACACACACACACACACACACACACCAAACAAGGAGAAGAGAGTACGAACCTACCACTAAACGACAAGGTGGAGAAATTCACATGAAGGATCAATCCACTGACGACATAACCAACATGTAAACCAATGTGACATGTGAGTTGAACAATATCCCAAAAAAGGATTTTCCTGACAGTTTCACAAAGTTGAGTGAACGTTCTTTGCGTTGCACTTAAGTGGTGAGAGACTATGTAGAACACCTGAAGCATTAAAAACAGAATCTTAATGTTTCTTTACTTTCTATTAGTCAAGTCTCGAAACTTTTTGGATTGACGGGGTATGTAGACCGAGGACTGTTCTCTAGCAGCAGCCTAACGTAAATATAGACGACTCGCGTGTTCTGAATAACCCATCGGCCAAGGAGTATTCAGTTTTATTATCAATGACTAAAGCGATTTAACCACACACACACACACACACACACACACACACACACACACACACACACACACACACATTTGTGTAGAGTTGTTTCGAGGGTAGAGGTTATGTACGTTTCTGTTCTTACATTTTCGGTCCTGTTCCGTGTCCCTGGTTGGCATCTCTATCAGCTGCTATTTAGTGCATTGCCTTCACTCAGTTTATCACAAATTTCCGTTCACTACTTCACCTCACATGCACTTACATAAAATTGGCGAAATGTGATCTGGCAGACACTTCTGATAACACACTGAATGAGAGGTGTCATGACATTGTCTCTGTTCGCAAAAAGAAATGTTGCTTCATCGCTGAAGATGAGTTTCTCACAAATTCCGTCCTCTTCAATAAGCTGTTGCAACCGTGCCGAAAATTCAAAGCGTCTGACTTCCTCAGAGGGAGTTAGGACTTGTAGCAATTGCAAGCGGTAATACTTAAGCTTCAGCTGTTTCCTTAAGATCTTCCAAACGGTCCGTTGTGATATGTTCAGCTCTCTGCTTGCTTTGTTCGTCGTCTTCTGTGAGCCACGTGCGAAATTCGCCCGCGCGCGGACAACCGTTTCTTCACTCAACTGCAGGCCGACCCGATGCTTCCCCCATGAAGAGGCGTCCTGAAACCATAAACTGCGCGTACCATGATCGAATAGAGTTTGCAGATGGTCGATCTTTGTTGAACTGCGCTCTAGTGTGTCGTTCAATTGTTACGTCAGACTGATGTGAATGCATTTCAAGCACAACACAACGCTTTCTCGGAGCCTGGCCATCTTGCATAACTGCTCACTGCTGCGCTCTCGTGGCGGAAATTTGAAGTGAGACTGATACCATACAAAAAGTTTTGAATTTTTATGAAAATATGTCGATTAATGTAGCTACAGTGAATTTATAACATCACAAAAATCAGTTATAATAATCTTCTGTACTGACCATTGTTTATGCCTAATCAGTAGTAATCGGTTTAGATATTGAGGAATTTACGTCAGCATTACTTTTAGCAACAATGTCCTAGCTGATTCTATCTGATAATAACATAGCAAATTTGATTAACAATGTGCGTTTGGTGTAGCTGTGTTCTCATGTTGCAGACACGCCGCTGGACGGCAGCTGCGGGAACGGAGCGGCGGCTGCGGCGTTGGCTGGGGCGGCAGCTCGGACTCGCCGTCTGGGGGCGGCGGTGGCGGGGGCGGCAGTGGGGGCGGGGTCGACCCTGCCGTCCAGGAGGTCATCCGCCGCCAACGGCACCACAGCTGAGGTCAGTACCGCAACTGTCACACGAGGTCAAGGGCACCCGAACTTCGAAAGGCCATTTACCAACCTGGTGATCCTGCCTGCTGCAGCGCGCCAAAACGCAGACCAGTCCCTGTGTTTTTATGTTACAGGTACAAGTTTCATGCGAAAAATTACCTGCAGCTGCACTTCATTGATATTGATACACCATACGTGATCGTTTTCGAAATACACATTTAATATCAGATACATCTCTGAAACCAATCACAACTGCACAGAAACTATTTTCTGTTAGTTTTGCTCCACAGCAGGTAGCATGCAACACCATAAGCGCTCACTAAAGAACACTTCTAACAGCAGCTTACGGTATTCCATCCTGTCATTTTTAAAGTTTACCAAAGCTGCGGAGCGTAACAGGCAGAAAATATTTTCGATGTAGGTAAGACTGGTTTCCCAGATTCGTCTGCTGATGAAACGCGTATTCAGAAATCGACCACGTATGTGGCATGAGTAAAGTGCAGATGGAGGATGGTAGTAATTTTTCACATATTAAGACTGTCGTGGTCTCCTGTCCGAAGACAGATTTACCGCAACCCTCTCTTGAAGTCCATTCTGTACAAGCCTCATCATCTCCGTATACTTCCTGCCAGCTACTTCCAGTTGAAAATGCTTCCTGTACTAAAACGTTGGTCTCACTCGAACTGCAGGCTCCGCGCACTTCACCCTCTAGTCAACTCCGTTACCAAATTTACCGTTCTTTGATGCCTTGGGACGTGCCCTTCTTTTATCCAAGTCGTGCCGTAATTTTCTTTTCTCCCGTTTTTGGTACAGTACCTCGTTATTAGTTGTAAGATTTACTCATTTAATCTTCGGCTGTCTTTTGTAGCACCACATCTGGAATGCTTCTATCCCCTTCTTATGTGAAATGCTTACCGTCTACGCTTCACATCTGTACAAACTACACCTCAGACAAACACCTTCAGGAAGGATTTTATATTTGATTTTAACAAATTTGTCATTTTCAGACTGCAGTGGTTTGTGAGACTGCAACATCCACAAGGAATGGTTCGATGAACTTCGAACCCGACTAATGTTTAGAATAACATGTAAAGCCGTTTCCAATCAGAAGATTCCGCTTATCTTCATCCGACCTCTTAATAGATACACCCAGCCATTTACAGAGGTACCGAGAGTAAACCGCGGTGCAGTTCTGCGTTGTTCACACTAACAAAATCATAGGCAGAGATCGACAGCGGAATCGTAAGCGGTGGAGATCCAGGATGCTACGAAAACTTTAGGGAGCTTGTTGAAAGAACCATTCAGACATTCGCCTGAATTCAACCAAGTAAAAGCAGGATGACTCAATAAGGATCTGAAGCCCGCCCCTATAGAATTTGGGTCCAGTGTCTTAACCACTGTGCCATCTCTGTCGCACTCGCCGTAGAGAATCGCCACGTACTCATAAGCCATGTTTCCAATTGGCAGGCCCGCATCTCGTGGTCGTGCGGTAGTGTTCTCGCTTCCCACGCCCGGGTTCCCGGGTTCGATTCCCGGCGGGGTCAGGGATTTTCTCTGCCTCGTGATGGCTGGGTGTTGTGTGCTGTCCTTAGGTTAGTTAGGTTTAAGTAGTTCTAAGTTCTAGTGGACTGATGACCATAGATGTTAAGTCCCATAGTGCTCAGAGCCATTTGAACCATTCCAATTGGCAGGGTGCAAAACATGTAAGTGGGACTCTCGATCCGAATATGTTTCATCCTCCACAGATTCTTGAACATCTTCGAAGAGCTTAGATCACTCAGATGTTTTAACGTCCGACTTAAGTTTTTCCCGCCAATGTCACCTATAGCATTTTATTGGTAGAAGCTTCAGTTTTCAACTTGAAGTAAAATTTGATGTGGAGTTTTTTTTAATTATACACATACCCCTACGAAAAGAGTCAGTACGTCCTTGTACAGTGCATGGCATTGGGCATTTCGTAACAATATATTCTATTCTCTATTATGCTATTCACGTACTGAACGAGAGAAAAATGACTGTCTCTTTTGGCGCCGTGATCTCGTAATACATACGTGAGATATGAAGGCCTCAGCCGTAAACAGTGATAAGGGACACACTATGAAAAACAGACCTGCTGCATGTAACACATGATACGTGGTCTGCTGTATTCATATTAGTTCATAGTTCCATGAGAAACCGATAAATGGCAGCTCTATTTCAGACTCTCAGTAATGACAACCTTGTCAGGATGTTTGCATCTAAACAATGCTAAGTGTCAAAAAGAAAGCTGCCAACAGTAGTGACACGTGCAGTGTTCGTGACAGGAAAATACTTTTAAGGGCCGATTTTTGAAAATCCGAGAGTAATGTGTATAACTATTTTGTTTTCCTCAATTTAAGTGGATTTACGTTATAGTGTGATGGAAGTAATGTTACGGACCTTCATTATTGCAAAAATTAGTATTGCAAATCTTAGTATCATAAACTGAAACACTTTGGATCTTTGGAATTTGTATTTTTGAGAGGTTTAACAGTGTTCAGTTACCTCACAAAGCAACTAAGCAGTGGTAAGTGAAATCATCCCCTGTTAAGTAAACTCAGTTTGCGAGTTAACAAGCTGAAGTACACTACGACGCATTTTTAAAAATAAATTTTGGGTAGAATTTTCGATTTCAAAGATGTCGTTACTCTAGAATTATTTGAAAACAATGAATTATTTGAAAACAATGAATTATTTGAAAAAAATGAATTATTTGAAAACAATGAACCATTTGAATAAAAAAAATCGCAGTGGATGCCCTTGAAATGTCCTATATGTAAGGTTTAATTGAAACTTTACTGCGTAATTTCTCAAACGAACCAACTTGTATCGTGCCATTTTTTCAGCCAAGATCTTCAAAATTATGACAGCAGAATAACGGTTGCGAAGTGCTGTATCCTAGCGCTTAGGCCCTCCCGCAGTGGCTTCTCGCAGGGACTCTGTCATCCTGTGTCGGCTCCACATCGGCCATACCTACCTGACGCACGGCCATCTTTTAAGTCAGGAGGATTCTCCCCCCCCCTCCCCCGTGTCGGTGTGGGTCCCGGCTGACGGTCGCCCACATTTTGTTGGAGTGTCCCCGACTGCGCACCCTCCGGCAGTCTTTTAATCTCCCGGGCACTTTGCCTTTGGTTTTATGCGACGATGCCTCCATGGCTGACGATGTTTTAAATTTTATCCGTGGTAGTCATTTTTATGGTTCCATTTAGGGAGGTCCTGCACCTTTCCCTTTCTGTGTCTCTTGTCCTCGAGTCTCTCATATTTGGTTGCAGATTTTAGTGTGTCGTAAGATGGTTGACTCTTTCCCTTTTTTTGTTCTCGTGGTCAGTCAACCAGTCTCTGGCCATCTTCTTTTCTTCTGTTTCCTTTTGTCTGGTGTTCATCTGTACTCTTCGTGTCTGTAGTGTTCGTTGCCGCATTTGTGTTCTTTTAGGGCCTGGGGGGGGGGGGAGTCTCCTTCCCCTTGGCGTTTTACCTGCTTCGTGAATTTATGTCTCGCCTGTTTTTGGAATGGGGGACTGATGACCTTCGCTGTTTAGTCCCCCTTAAACATCCAAACCACCACCACCACCACCACCACCACCACCACCACCACCACCTCCTCCCGCAGTACAGTCCGATCTGCCGGGTTGCCTACGTGGCAGATGTCAACAGCATAACCACATGTTCATAGTCGACTTGTGGAAGGCGTCTGCATCGCTGCAATCTTTCCTTACACCAGTCATGGGTACTAAAATAGAGCGGGACTACTTTATTCCGCTCTGCTGGTGTTCAGGAAGCTGCATATTGGATTGTGACTCCAGTGAAGTGAAGTGATTGGCAATTACCTGGGAATTGTAAGAGCGGTTGTCAACGGGTTGTCTAGCAGTGGTCTTCGATCACCTTCGAGTTACCTTCTAGATTTATATTCTGGTTTACAAATATTTACAGACTGCAAGCCGGGTAGCCTGTATTGGACTTTGAATCAGGCACGTATAAGTCATCCAGTGTCTATGTGATCTCTAGTGAACTTCGTATTTTATGCAGAGTCTCCTCACAAGACAGGAAATTTATATATCTGGTGGTTATAATAAAAGTGCAGCTACTCATAGAGGTCCAGTGTTAGTTGTAATCGTCGTATGGCAGAGGAACTTGATAGATATTCTAATGTGGAACCGATTTACACTGGAAAAAAATTAATTCCAGTTTTGATCACCATGTGCAAATCCGGCGCTGTGAATGCAAGAAAGACGTAAGAACTGTTTCCATATGTTACGAATTAGGAATGGGACGTGGACAGAACAGGTCAAACTAGTAAGAAAGGCATAATGTCGTTGTTAACTGCCGCTTACACAGTTTATTCCATCTGAGCGCCAGAGACGTCGGAAATATGCTGTACAGCACCAGATGTGCATCTGGTGGCCAGAATTGAATACTTTTTTTTCCATTGTAAATCTTTTCCGCATTAACGCATTAGAATATCTACCAAGTTTCATTGCTATAAGATAATTACAACGCGCACTGGACTTCTCTGACTTGCTGTCCCTCAGTTACAACTACTCTGCCTTCGATAAATGTTACTAATACTGTCATTTGTAGTTACATAGCCGCTCTGGACAAACTGACATTCGTTTGGTGTGCAATACAGCACTCTGTGACTTTCGGCACAATACAGTTTTCTCTGAATGAAACGTCCCTAAATACACGCAAAAAAGATTCGCAAGTCCTGCGGTGTCTCTTTTGAGGATTGCCATTTAACGACGCTGTATATTTCTGTTATACTTTCGTGTGGGTTATGCCGACCTGTTAAGATCGTAGCCGGACGCCTCTCAATTCGTCGACGTCTGCTGACACGCTTAATTCATAAGAACCCCAAACACCGCAACAATAATATGGAACTGGCCGCACTAAGATTTTGTATGAGATGCCCTGTAAAGATACTCTCCACTTTCCCAGACCCCTTCCAACAAATCTGTCTTTCATTCACCTTACTAATACTGACTTTACGTGATCGTCCCATTTCATCGCTTCATAACGTTCCCCTTAATATTGATAAAAATGTGACATGCTTGCCGGCCGCTGTGGCCGAGCGGTTCTAGGCGTTTCAGTCCGGAACCGCACGACTGCTACGGTCGCAGGTTCTAATCCTGCCTCGGACATGGAAGTGTGTGATGTCCTTAGGTTAGTTAGGTTTAAGTAGTTCTAACTTCTAGGAGACTGATGACCTCAGATGTTAAGTCCCATAGTGCTCAGAGCCATTTGAACCATTTTTTTGTGGCTTGCTTAAGATGTTCACTGTTAACCTTGCAGTCTTCTAATATCGATTTCTTTCTTTTCGTGAAAGGCATTAACTCGCATTTGTCAACATCTAAGGTGAGCCGCCATTCGTTGCACCAAGTGTAAAGTTTGTCGAAGTGTTTCAGCAATTCCTTACGATACTTTACTGTACACAACAGAGTCGTCAGCGATGGTGACCTGTCGTGAAGAGGCATGAATATTATGGTGCAGCTGGTTGTATATGATAAATTATTGACGTATTTTGACGAGTTTATAAGTCCTGTTGCGCTTCCTTGGTGCACAACCGATGCTATTTTATTTGTGTAGAACAAACATACTGGTTTCTATAAAATGTTAATCGAGCCAGTCACACATTTGCGAAGGTACTCCGTGTCATCGTATATTGACTATTAGTAAGCCAAATGGTACAATATCGAACGCATTTCGAAAATCTTCGAAGATGGGATCTTCCTGTTCGCCATATGCCAGGTATGCATAAACGCAAGAATGGTCTAATTCGTGCTCAACCTTCCAGTGAAACCTTTCTTTCTCCATGAACGTCAGTATTTTAGCAGCCACCTCTCACTTGTCCGTTCCCGCACACAGAGTAATACAAAGGAAGGGAACTCAGAGGAAAAGGTGAGAAACTACTGCATCTTCAAAGACGCCACGTCGATATAAATACAATGAGACGCCAACATTGGTACTCGAAGAAGTTTCTGAGAAATGTCAAAATTCTGAAATTTTGATTAACATCTTTATTCTTTGTTCGAGGGTTTTGGATCGGGGACCGCCCTTGGCCGTAGCTTATAAATCAGCTCTGTACACAGCTTGACACAGGTAATGTCAGTAGAACTTAATACGGTTACTGCAGAATTACAAATGTAGACATAATACAAAATAAAATTTAAAAATAATTTTAGATGTCTGGTTACTCACTTGATTATAGAAGGATTACAGTAAAATCAAAGTTGTCTTTAAGGAAAACGCATATGTCAAACGTGTTGGCGGCAGATCAGTTACATCTATCAACTACATAGGAGCATGAGAAGAAATCCGAAAATTAACGCAAAAACTTTATATAAGCAATGCTGCATCTCTGTTCGATTTCTGTTAAATTACGACAGTTGGATTATTTCCAAAGTTACACTGTTGTAGCTTTTTAGTCATTCGCATTTCATTAAGATCTACGTGTAAAGTCTAATTGCAGTAATACCTTACTGAGTGGTATGCTGTAGTGGCTCAAATCTCTTATGGCAAATGGCGTGATGGTTCCATTCGGAAGGACACGAACGATATCCTCCTCCAGTCACAGCTCGTATTAGTTCTCCGATGACCTCGTTGTCACCGGTACGTTAAACATCCCTCCCTGTAATATGTTTTGATAACTAATTGTAGTCGTAGAAGCTGTGTGTGTGTGTGTGTGTGTGTGTGTGTGTGTGTGTGTGTGTGTGTGTGTCATTCATAAATAATTGGTTTCTTACTGCTGCCAGTGACATTATTTATTTTGTAAAAATCAATGCTTTGCGACACGTATCAAGTCCGTTTTGTTCGTTCATCTGTGCAACTTATTTTGCGTACACTTGGAAAAAACAAAGTTAGTGACAAATCGTCTACAATCTGTGTAAAATGCAGTTGTGAGAAGCAGCCACTTCTGATGAGAAGACGGCATCTAACACCATAGGGTGTCACTTGTCCCCCTCCTCCTCCTCGGAGACATAGTTCGTGAATTTTAGTAACTTGTATTTTTCATATATATGCAAAAAAACCTATTGAAGAGCAAACCAAGGTCGAAGATTTTGCAGCGTGATAAATTAAAGCCAAGTGGGACTGATTGGAGCATAAAACAAGTGAGCTTCTAATAGTAGTGCAAGATAAGAAAGGAGTGTTGAATGGCAAGTTTACGATAGCTCTGTCTGGTTTCAAAAGGGTTTCACATAGTATTGGTCGTTTAAGGAAAGATACCATGTAACCTGTCGCGATTATATAAAGGGGACTCATTCCCTGTGTTCCACGACTTGAATTCTTTGTTGAAACATAACGTTCGATTATAATCAGCAACTTAAATTCCTCCTTACAGTGTGTCATGTTAATAGCACATTGTGTGTACGCCGACTAAGATTTCTGATTGCATAACTGCACTTGTCTCCTATTGCCCCTGTAAATGAGTATGCTATAAACTCACAAATTACTTTTCCAGTACTTCAGAACACTGTTAGAATTCGCAAGACTCTTCTACTGTGACAAATTGTTTCTTTATTTCACTGTGAGTATATTAAATAACAAAATATTGTTTTATCTACCTTACGTAACATTATAAAGGCACCTTGGTCACTGTTTCGGGAGCTTAGTCTGAATCCTGATCGAACGGCAGGTTGCCTTCCCCATGCCCCTGGTATCTGTGAAGCTCTGGACTGTCGGTTGGGCTCTCGTCTCTGTAGGAGCACGTATTGCGAAAGAAAGCCGGACGCTCTGTATTAGTTCCCTCTCATTCAGTAACCCCGCTAAGCTTCCTTTGTTATGGTCAGACTCGGACTGAGCGGGAGGAAGTCGTTAACAGCGAGGCTCCCCTTTCTGGACGCTGCAGAGACTTTCCGGTTGCTGACTCTCGGCGCTAAGTAACCACGAAAGTTCTCCCTGCTCCGTTCTGACAGATATGAGCATATGCAGTGATCCCAGCTGCGGCTTTCTGAATTTGTGTCACACAGCAGATAATAGTCTCTCTCTCTCTCTCTCTCTCTCTCTCTCTCTCTCTCTCTCTCCCCCTCCCTCCCTCCCTCCCGCCTCCTCTCTCTCTCCCGCCCCCCTCTCTCTCTCCCGCCCCCCTCTCTCTCACCCGCCCCCTCTCTCTCTCCCGCCCCCCTCTCTCTCTCCCGCCCCCCTCTCTCTCTCCCGCCCCCCTCTCTCTCACCCGCCCCCTCTCTCTCTCCCGCCCCCTCTCTCTCTCCCGCCCCCTCTCTCTCTCCCGCCCCCTCTCTCTCTCCCGCCCCCCCCTCTCTCTCCCGCCCCCCCTCTCTCTCCCGCCCCCCTCTCTCTCTCCCGCCCCCCCTCTCTCTCTCCCGCCCCCCTCTCTCTCTCCCGCCCCCCCTCTCTCTCTCCAGCACCCCCTCTCTCTCTCTCTCTCCCGCCCCCCCCTCTCTCTCTCCCACTCCCCCCTCTCTCTCTCCCGCTCCCCCCCTCTCTCTCTCCAGCACCCCCTCTCTCTCTCTCTCTCCCGCCCCCCCCTCTCTCTCTCCCACTCCCCCCTCTCTCTCTCCCGCTCCCCCCCCCTCTCTCTCCCGCTCCCCCCTCTCTCTCTCCCGCTTCCCCCCTCTCTCTCCCGCTCCCCCCCTCTCTCTCCCGCTCCCCCCTCTCTCTCCCGCTCCCCCCTCTCTCTCCCGCTCCCCCCTCTCTCTCCCGCTCCCCCCCTCTCTCTCCCGCTCCCCCCCTCTCTCTCCCGCTCCCCCCCTCTCTCTCCCGCTCCCCCCTCTCTCTCTCTCCCGCTCCCCCCTCTCTCTCTCCCGCTCCCCCCTCTCTCTCTCCCGCTCCCCCCTCTCTCTCTCCCGCTCCCCCCTCTCTCTCTCCCGCTCCCCCCTCTCTCTCTCTCCCGCTCCCCCCTCTCTCTCTCTCTCCCGCTCCCCCCTCTCTCTCTCTCCCGCTCCCCCCCCTCTCTCTCTCCCGCTCCCCCCTCTCTCTCTCTCTCCCGCTCCCCCCTCTCTCTCTCTCTCCCGCTCCCCCCTCTCTCTCTCCCGCTCCCCCCTCTCTCTCTCCCGCTCCCCCCTCTCTCTCTTCCGCCCCCCCTCTCTCTCTTCCGCCCCCCCCTCTCTCTCTTCCGCCCCCCCCTCTCTCTCTTCCGCCCCCCCCCTCTCTCTCTTCCGCCCCCCCTCTCTCTCTTCCGCCCCCCTCTCTCTCTTCCGCCCCCCTCTCTCTCTTCCGCCCCCCTCTCTCTCTTCCGCCCCCCTCTCTCTCTTCCGCCCCCCTCTCTCTCTTCCGCCCCCCTCTCTCTCTTCCGCCCCCCTCTCTCTCTTCCGCCCCCCTCTCTCTCTTCCGCCCCCCTCTCTCTCTTCCGCCCCCCTCTCTCTCTTCCGCCCCCCCTCTCTCTCTTCCGCCCCCCTCTCTCTCTCTGTCTCCCATCCCCCTCTCTGTCTCCCGCCCCCCTCTCTCTCTTCCGCCGCCCCTCTCTCTCTCTGTCTCCCATCCCCCTCTCTGTCTCCCGCCCCCCTCTCTCTCTCCTGCCCCCTTCTCTCTCCTCCTCAGTCCCACTCATCTCTGCAGTAACGAAGTTAGGTAGGACGCCGATCTGGCTCATGTAGGACGCCGATCTGGCTCCTGTGGTACATGGTGCGTCTGAAAAGTTCTGCGAATGGTCTCAGAAAATGAACAAAACATGGGTTACAAAGAAAATACCTTTTCTCGTCTTCAAAGCAAGCATCGTTGTTATAATCATTAGCTGCGACACACTTCTGGCATTGGTTGTAAAGCTGTTGTAAACTGTCAGTAAACGCTTGGTGTCGAATATCTTGAAGCACCGCAGTCATGCAGTGTTGGATATCCGCCTCACAATGGGAAATCAGACCTGGAGCTACCAATACCATCTACAGGCGAAGTGGCAGTCAGTGGCGTGGTGTTCATCGTCTTCTTCACGTCCCTCTGGTAGAAATCTGTGATGGATCAAGTCCTTGCTGTCAATAAAAGCGACAAACTTCGTCTTAACCTTTTGATTTTGTTAGCTGACTTTTTTTGCTTTTGGAGGCGGGGAAGATGTGAACACCGTATCAGAGACTGTCGGTTGGTCTTCGGATTGTGTTGATAGCACCAGGCCTCATCTTCTGCAATGATTTGGATATTCAACTACGCATGGTCACGGTGCTTTGTAAGATGCCTTTGTTGGTAGTTCCCAGCAGCTCCACAACCGGTGTCAGAAGTGTGTTGCAGCTGATGGTGGTTGATGGTCTTCAAAGTAAAAGTACTTCGTTCCCAACTTTTGTTTTCTTTATTTTCTAAGACCATTAATCGAACTTTTTGGACACACCTTGTATTACCATTTCAGAGGAGAAAAACGCGAACGGCAAAATTGAGACTCCACAAAAGATGACTCTGGATATCGTAGTCATTATCGCTTACATGTTCTGGCTCTCTTCGAATTCGAATTTACACGTCCGTCTATGTGATATGGCAGGATGAGATTTCGGCTTGCGAAGATAATTCTGTGTCTTGTGCCTACTGTGTAGACTCACGTCTAAGAGGGAAAACTTTCTTAAGCTTTGATCAATACACAGCTGGTCTTAAATTATTTCAAACTATACTGTGGTGAAGCCACCTTCGACGTATCGAGGCAGATAAACCGGTGGAACCATACTGGGCGATCTCTGTGGCTGGGTATTTCAGTGTTTAACTGTCACACTTTAAATCCAGAGATCCAGGGTTTCTCTCCAACCGGTTCTAAAATCTCTTCAATCACTAAGCGTCTCTTTTACCTCTGGCACTGGGTTATCCATGTCAAAACTGAAAAGCTGCACAGTGCGTCGGAGTCGGCGTTATACTGTAGGTCCCCCCTAAAACTAGCTGCGGAGGTCAATTTCAAGCTTGGAAGAAGGCATTGATGTACGAACTACAACAGGACCATGCCAAGTAAGGCACTGCAGTTTTCAGACTGACTTTCGGCTTGATCCACAGCTTCAGCTTAAGTTTCGAAGCAAATACTGTTATCAACCTTGTGTAATTGCTCGGTACGAATATAATCACTTTTGGGAATTGGACGATAGTTAAGTCATTGGATATTGGTATGGTTTCATTCTTGCAGACTTAAAGTATGACGCGATATACCACTATCGAAGAACTTTGAACTTTATCAAGGATATTTTACGTTCTCAGGTTTACTGTATCGTACTTTATCGGTGTCAGACACTCCTGCCAGCGTTCCCTCTCATCTACAGAGGACGGACTGTACCTTATTTATCGTGTCCGACAGAGAGCCTCATGATGTCGTACTACCACTGAAATGACACCACGCGCATCTGATCTCCTTCCAAAAGACGTCATCCTGTCTGTCATATTTAAGATGAAATGTTGGTGAGAAAACCACAATGTTCTCGACAGGTGAAAAAATACTGACACACACTCTTGATAGCCTTTATTTCATTAATGAGTAACGAATGTTCCACGACCTCTAGTAAGCGATTTGGTACTGCCATATACGTTCCATACTCGCAGTTTTTCTTTCCTTCGTGCCACCAGGATCTGTTGAAGGTGGAGTAACGTGTTTTCGTATCCTTTTCTCTATAGTATAAGAGAGAAGGCAACACAAAAGATTGTTTGTTTTTCGAAGAATTATTAAGAGGTTCTCTGAAAATGGACTTACAGTAAATTAAAAAAAAAACATATTCTGTACGACAAATACTCGTACCAACAACTGCTGCAGTACATGCACAGGAGGTAGTAAACAGAGTAATATGGTCCAAATTTTTGTTCTTCTTACTCTTGCTAGTTTTGGAAACAAACAAATCAACCTTTTAGCATAGTTCACATTTTTCTATTCATTAATGTTTTTACGGAATAATTTCCAGAATTAGCTCACCACTTAGAAAGTGGTGATTGCACAAAAGCGAACAGTAAGAATAATAGTGGTGTTCAGTCACGGACGTCATGAATGTACGTATTCAGGGAGATAGGCATTTTAACTGCGCAGCCACAGTGCATATTATTTACTCTAATGAAATTCTTCATAAATAGCCCATCACAATCTCAGAAGAATAGTGATGCCCATATCTGCAACACGAGAGGGAAAAGACAGTTATTACATATTACTAAAGCTATCTGTGACTAGCAAAGCAGAAAAATATGCAGCAACAAAAATTTTTGATTGCACAATAATCTAAAATCTTTTCTCCCGGACAACTTCTATTCCATGGTCGAATTTGCATTTAAAAACAAGTAACATCTAAAGAAATCTGATTTTCAAGTGTATTTGCATGAGTAGTACTAAATCATTTGTTCATTAAAATTAACACTAATCACGTCTACATATCCCGTAAACGGACTCGTTCCACATTATTCATGGCTGGGATACACTGAGGTGACAAAAGTCAAGGAGCACTAACTTCGCGTCGGATCTGCTTTTGCCCGGCGTAGTACTGCAACTCGAAGTGACATGGACTCAAAAGTCGTTGGAAGTCCCTACAAAAATACTGACCCATGCTGCCTCTGTATCCGACCGTAATTGCGAAAGTGTTGCTGGTGGAAGAAGTTGTTTACGAACTGACTTCTCGACTATGTCCCGTCAGTGTTCGATGGGATTCAAGCCGGGCAATCTCGATGGCCATATCATTCGCCTGAGTTGCCCAGAATATTCTTCAAACCAATCGCGAGCAATTGTGGGCCGGAGACATGGCGCATTGCTGTCCACAAAAATTCCGTCGTTGTTTGGGGACATGAAGTCCTTGAATGACTGCAGATGGTCTCAGAGTAGCCGAATATAGAGGTTTCGAGTCCGTGATCGGTTCAGTTGGACCAGAGGACCCAGCCATTCCATATAAACACAGTCTATACCATTATGAAGCCATCACCAACTTGCACAGTGCCTCTTTGATAACTTGGGTACCACGGGTTCGTGGTCAGCTGAAATCGGGCCTGATCTCATCAGGACACGGTTTTCCAGGCGTCCAGAGTCGAACCGATATGGTCACGAGCCCAGGGAAGGCGTTACAGGAGATGTTGTGCTGTTAGCGAAGACACTCGCTTCGGTAGTCTGCTGTCTTGACCCATCAAAGGCAAATATTGCCGCAGTGTCCTAACGGATACGTTCGTCGTACGTCTCACATTGATTTCTCCGGTTATTGCACGCAGTGTTGCTTGTCTGTTAGCACTGACCACTCTACCCAAATTACGCTACTATCGGTCGTTAAGTGAAGGTTCTCCGTGGTAAGGCGTAATGCCTGAAATTTGTGTTGTCGTCATTCTCTTGCAATGTGGATCTCGGAATATTGAATTCTGTATTGATTCTCATGCGTCTAGCTCCAGTTATTGCGTTCAAAGTCTATTAAATCCCGTCTTGCTGCTATAATCACGTCAAAAACATTTTGACATTAATCATCTGAGTACAGGCGACAACTCCATAAATGCTCGGCCCTTTTATACCCTGTATGCGCGATACTACAGCCCTCTGTATATGTGCATATTGCTGTCCCGTGACTTTGTCACCTCAGTGCATTTAACTAAGACGATGCTATACCATTTTTTGTGGCATTTGTAGCGCCCTACTTCTTTCGTACGTAGATTTCTATGGACCACTTTCAGACGAAAGGCGAATATCTTCAATGTTTTATGCTGATTCATGTTTCCGTTCGGTGCTTATTCCTTTGCACGATGATCCTTTCTCTTCAAACCTTTGCCGGCCGGAGTGGCCGAGCGGTTCTAGGCGCTACAGTCTGGAACCGCGCGACCGCTACGGTCGCAGGTTCGAATCCTGCCTCGGGCATGGATGTGTGTGATGTCCTTAGGTTAGTTAGGTTTAAGTAGTTCTAAGTTCTAGGTGACTGATGACGACAGAAGTTCAGTCCCATAGTGCTCAGAGCCATTTCTCTTCAAACTGTCAGTGCCATATGTGAATGTTGTTGGTATTCGGAGATGCTTGACTGTGTCAATGACATCATCTCCTCTGCACTGTGATGACATAAAGTTGTTAAAGTCTAACGCGCAGACTGTCTTCTATGCGGATCAGCCTATTTCATTTACGCTAAAGGAACTTTGCAAATACATCTCACGGCACATGCGCCGGCTTCCGATTCACTGGGCTTGCACAGCGATAGAAATTCTCTGTAATTCTTATCGACGTATCTCTGTGTGTTAAATAGAGAGATGTTTCCTGGTGATGTCTTTCTGGTCGTAACGAAGTTTTATTTAGTAGTCTAAAACATTGCAATGCCCTATGACAGAAACTGAAGCAGATGAGTTCGACTGCTCTTCAATATTTCCATAATAAAAGTGTCTCGGGCGGTAAACCAGTAGCTATGGATTTGACTGCGCTACCACTGGCTTCCACTGCGATGTGTGTGCCGTACAAAAGCCAGTTAATGAGTGGCCCGGCGGCTGAACACACGGCGGCGATGTTTTGTCACGTTTTCCTGGGATGTACCAGATCATACTACTTCAGCTTCCACCGCTAGGTAGTAAATTTTACATTGCGTGTTAAGGGTAGGCTTCGTGGCGGTGCAGTTCCGTGACACTGGATGACCACGTGCGGCCGACCGCAGTACTGATCTGCGTGATTAAAAACAGCGCCGCCTTTCTCCGTAATTGGCGGTTGTCAGCGCTGGCTGCCTTTCCGGCGATGCCGGGGACTAATTCATTAATAACAATACGGGCACCGGCTTTGTGAATATGACGTGGCTGGTGAGACAGGTGACTTTTGAAATTTGAGGACTGGCCAGAACGGCGAAAGGTCGCATCAGTAGTGCGGCTCCGTTCACTGGAATGTCAGGGGTCGGCCGGTCGCGCACTGTGCGACTTTGTTTCGCGTACCGTCGGATAGTTTGCCCTGCGGAACGTGTCTGTGTTGCTCTACAGAGCTGCGGCGGTTTAAAAGGAGAATCTGGGAAGGTACGGCGCCGAACAGACGGTACGGTATTTTCGTTTCCTAGTAGAAAAATTTGCACCTAGAAAGACGTGAACACGACGTTTCATTGGTATTCACGGAACCTTTGGCCTAAAAAAAAATACGTGTCAGAAAAATCGTTTTGGTTTTTTTCAGTATCCTCGTTACAAAGCCAAAGAGCTAGAAAAGGACAGAAAATACGATCCATATGAATAGTTCACACGGCCTTACGAGAAAAGTAGCCTTGATCAACGTGGATGCTACCGTTGGTTACGAAGTATGTGTTGACTCTTGGATGACATGGACTGCTGTACGGTTACGAAACGATTGCAAAAGAAGCCCTTGTCGTTCCAGGTTTCAAGAAGAAAGTCGCAAAACTGCATACAGTTATTGACACCTATTGCTGTTGTAGAACTGAATAATGCGTGCTCACTTATGATGACCTTTTTGGAGAATTAAAATCTCCCCTATAAAAATTAGCACGCATTATCCATTCAGAGTTGTGAAATTCAGTTCTGTCTGTCCGTCAGTGAGATAAAGAGCGTCGTAAACAGCGTTGTCCTGCTTAACGCCTTGTTCCTGTGACTTGCGGAGAGGATTCCACCGCGTCCGGTGAGAGTAGTGTGTTAGTAGTCGTTAGTGTGTGATTCATTGTTTCTGTGGCCACCGAATAGCCAATCTTTTTTCTGCCATTAGTATGACGTACGAGTAACCTCTGTAGGTCATCCTCCGCGGATACAGCGAGAAAGGCCGACATGTCAGTTTCGAGTCACCCAAGAAGTCACTAAGGTCTGCAAAGAAACACATGGCTCTTCATGTGAATAAAGCGGAGCTGTTATATGCAGAGCAATCTGATTGATGTTTTCAAAACAGCTGCATATATAAGTGGTGGTCTTTCTTCAGTGCATCGTGTGATAAGTAAGTACAAAGACTACACACTCTTTGAAGTATCCCAAGAAAGAAAAATCACGACAGAAGCTTTCAGAAAGTGTTCATGACTTCGATAGAAATGAGATCCGAAGGAGCGTACATGAATATTTCTTTTTTTCTGTTAACGTACCGTAACAATTTACCAACAGCTGCTTATTGGTTGCTGCCCTGAACGAAGATCCAGATTCGGGCAAGTTTTGGAGAACTAAGTTTTATAAATTTTTAAAAGAAATCAATTTTAAATATGTTCGGCGTGGACGCGATAGCGTGCAAGAAGGAATGACATCACTTTAGGGAAGCGGCGTTATCTACGAACCATTAAACTATTGAGAGATGAAGGAAGACCCATTTACTATCGTTGAATGCAGGACATACCCGAAGTAACGTCTGGATAGACAATGCCATAAAATCATACAAACAAGCCTTTCTGCCCGGATTATCCACCGGAAACAAGGGCCCACCGGACAAAGGCAAACGCCTGATTATCACTCTCACATTGGGATCACACACATTGAGATCCTAGCAGATTTCGTCGAATGTTGTTCGTGGATTTTCGAATCCAAAAAGTGTGGAGATTATCGTGAGGAAACGTGCGCGCGCCGTTACATTAGAGAAGCGGTTTAAAGGTGCTCATCCTCGGCTTCAGGAAAACGCAGTTATTGTTCTTAATAACGCGTTGTACCATTCTTGCCCAAAAGAAAAAGTTCCTAATGCGAATTCCAATAAGCGAGACATGTCACAATGGCTTCAATGTGAAAAATGTTCAAATGTGTGTGAAATCTTATAGGACTTGCTGCTAAGGTCATCAGTCCCTAAGCTTAAACACTACTTAACCTAAATTATCCTAAGGACACACACACACACACACACACACACACACACACACACACACACACACACACACACACACGCCCGAGGGAGGACTCGAACCTCCGCCGGGGACCTCAGTGTAAAAACATAGCCTTTGAAGACAGTATGTTGAAGAAGGAATTACTAGAGATCGCTAAAGAAAACAGAATGGTACACAACGAATACGCAGTAGATGAAATGGTTGAAAGTGTGCCACTGCGAATTAAATGCCTTGGAGTAAGTTAGAGCCAGAATCAAATGCTATGTTGAAGCAGAAAACAGCATATACAAAATGTCGGAAATTAAAAAACTTATTAGAACAAGCAGTAAGAACAGTGACTGCAGAAGAGTCGAACAAATGTGCTCTCCATTTGGTGGAAAAAGCCGAAATTCAAATGTGGAAATTAGATTGAATTAAAGATGAGAGAGAGGAGCGTTTTGTTGAAAGCCTGAATGAAAAGAGAGTTCAACAGAATGAAATTAGTTCTGTCGTTCCTTTAACATTATTGTAAGCAGCACTGTTGATAAAATCGCTTTGTTTGAATCTGTTATGCCGTCTGTCTGTTTTTGCGCATTCTTTCGTTACATTGTAGCTCAAGTTCACAATAATGGATTTCTCATGAGCGACGCACGCTTCGCTGTGACGTCAGCACGGCGACCAACTGCACGGCGCATACGAAGGATTTCAGACACCCATGCTTCTAGGACGGGCGGTGGCCAGTCACGTGAAACTTCGGTTGGTCCCAGCTCTGGGTGAATAGTAGATGATGTGAGAGGCTCCGTGCCGTTGACGCGTTCGAGGCTATTGTCTGTAGGGAGGTAGGTCTAGAAGATTAGTCTATTACGAAATACAGGAAAACTGACTAGTTAATCCTAACGTAAAGTGTTTCTGTTCTGGTGCACTATCGGTGGTAGTTCACTGGCAATACCCAAGAGTAACCGTTCAGAAGGCCCTAAAGTGGAATGATCATACAAAAGTAACTGTAGGAAGAGCTGAGGCCACGCTGAACTTAACGCGATGTATCGTAAATAAGTGTAAATCATCCACGAAAGAAGATGCGCGCAGAGCTCTTGCACATTCCATTCTGTAGTTACGCTCATCAGTGTGAGAACGAAACCAGGTTGGATTGACTGGAGCAACAGGGTGGGCGGGTGGAGGGGGGGGCGGGGCAGTGAGTTTCACCACCGGTAAGTTTTTAAGTTAGCACGAGAGAATGACAGAGATGCTCATAAAACTAGAATGGCAGGCACTGCGCATCAAGGAGAGGTTTCCTGCTGAAATTTCGGGAGGATCCGTTGCAAGAACAATAGGGCAAGGTACTGTCAGAAAACCAATAAACTGAGTTGGAATCATGGAAATCAATATGCAAATTGCCACAATCTGGACGCCATAAATGTAGTAAGCGAAATTAATGGAATGATTATAACTAGGAAAAATTTACATTTATTATTACACTGAAGCGCCAAAGAAACTGGTATAGGCATGCGTATTCGAAAACAGAGAATGTAAACAGGCGGAATACGGAGCTGCGGTGCAACGCCTATATAAGAAAAGTGTCTGACGCAGTCGCCGGCAGTTGTGGCCGAGCGGTTCTAGGCGCTTCAGTCTGGAATCGCACGACCGCTACGGTCGCAGGTTCGAATCCTGCCTCAGGCATGGATGTGTGTGATGTCCTTAGGTAGGTTTAAGTAGTTCTAAGTTCTAGGGGACTGATGACCTCAGATGTTAAGTCCCATAGTGCTCAGAGCCATTTGAACCATTTTGACGCAGTTCTTAGATCGGTTACTGCTGCTAGAATGGCAGGTTATTAAGATGTGAGTTTGAGTGTGGTGTTGTAAGTAGCGCACGAGCGATGGGACACAGCAACTCCGAGGTAGCGATGAACTGCAGCTCTTTCCGTACCACCATTACACGAATGTACCATGGATATTAGGAATCCGGTAAAACATTAAATCTCCGACGTCTCTGCGGCTGGAAAGAGGTCGTGCAAGAACGGGACCAACGACGACTGTAAAGAATCGTTAGACGTGACAGAAGTGCAACCGTTTCGCAAATTGCTGCAGATTTCAGTTCTGTGCAATCAAAAAGTGTCAGTGTACGAACCATTCGACACATCGATTTGGGCTTTCGGAGCCGAAGGCCCACTCGTGCACCCTTGATGACTGCACGAGACAAAGCTTTACGTCTCGCCTTGGCCCTTCACCACCATCATTGGACTCTTGATGACTGGAAACATGTTGCCTGGTAGGACGAGTATCGTTTCAAATTGTATCGAGCGGATGGACGTGTACAGGTATGGAGACAACCTCATGAATCCACGGACCCTGCTTGTTAGCAGAGGACTATTCAAGCTGGTGGAGGTTCTATAATGGTGTGGTACGTGTGCAGTTAGTGATATGGGACCTCTGGTACGTCTAGATACGACTCTGACAGGTGACACGTACGTAAGAATCCTGTCTGATCACCTGCATCCATTCATGGCCATTGTGCATTCCGACGGACTTCACAATTCCAGCAGGACAATGAGACACCCCACACATCCAGAATTTCTACAGAGTGGCTCCAAGAACACACTTCTGAATTTAAACACTTCCGCTGCCCACCAAAGTCCCCAGACATGAACATAATTGAGATATCTGGGATACCCTGCAACGTGCTGTTCAGAAGAGATCTCTACCCCATCGTACTCTTACGTATTTATGGACAACCCTGTAGGATTCATGGTGTCATTTCCCTACAGCCCTACTTCAGTCATTAGTTGAGTCCTTGCCACGTCGTGTTGCGGCACTGCTGCGTGCTCGTGGGGGTCCTACACGATATTAGGCAGGTGTACCAGTTTATTTGGCTCTTCAGTGTGTATCATCAACACACAAATTAAATTTTTGGGCCAATTTGACTGATCATAAACACAACTCGCAATTGTACAAACCCCAGTCACTCTCTTTGTTGTGGCAGCTTTCATGTTCCGTGGCTTTCGGATGATGCACTAGGAGGATAACCCGTTCGCTCATCCATAATGGCAGACTTAATCTCCTCAGGTGTAGCACGTTTCGTAGCCGACACGCCATTCTTGTGTACACGCTCCTGGCGTCTATGGTGTGCGGTAACCGTTTGGCAAGAATGGTGTTAATGTTACTTTTGGAGGATGTGATCAGACAAGGAAGTGCAGCCAGATGCGTAAAGACCGAAGTACTGGACCGCAAGCAAATTTTTCGTTATTGAAAGGAAAGGAATACGTCATCAAGTGATGATAGACATCGGAATAAAAGTAGAGCTCTGACTCTCTGAAGACTGAGTCGACAATACGTTGGCAAGCCTCTGAAAGAGGAACTACTGTATCTTCTGATTTCTCTGAGTGACTGTTCGCCTTCTCACCACTGACTACTATACACTTCGACTACTGACTGTCTGGTCTCTGCCTGACCACTATCTATTGACTGTCTGCTCTGTTGGCGCTCTCTCTCTCTCTCTCTCTCTCTCTCTCTCTCTCTCTCTCTCTCTCTCCTGCTCACATTGCACACTGAACGATTGACTGATTCACTGACTCGGCTCGGTCTGGTTTACCATTTACCAACTGACTATATTTTGGCTGCTCCCGCTTGGCAGTTTTGCCCATAGCCTCCCTCATTGTATCCTTCAGGCTACTTAATTTTGCGTCGGATCTTCTTTCATTGATAGGTCGAATTGCGGTTCCACCCAGTTAACGATCAACGCTGCAAAGTCACGGCGCTCAGTCTTCATACAAGGTGAAAATTTCTGATACTGGGGCGGCAGCCAAATAAACCATGAACTCCCATTTCATTCTCACGCTGTTCCTCATTGTGGCAATGCCCAGCACCGGCTGCTGTCTCCACAGCGAATAGCAAGATAGTGCTTCATGTGTTTGTTTTCCTTCCTTACTTGTCAAGAAAGCATCCGACAGCAAACCCATTTGTTTTTAATGGGAATGCCTGTGCTTTATTAAAGCGTTCGCGGGTGCTCACGACACTAAGCATCCCTCTTGCTGTCTTTCCGACGTAATCCAGTTGTCGCTCTTCCCGAGCGAGGGAGACACTTCAGTTTATCTGTATCTGTCTGACTCAGGGGAACGTTTCACGTACTTTTTGTGCCCTAAGCCTCCCTCTTGTTGTCAGCAGCCAGTGGTGCAATATTGCAGTAAACTTCCTCCTGTATCTGACGAAATGAGCATGACGACTACATAAGAGAAACTGAAGCTCTTGCAGAGACTCGCTGTCAGTTAAGGTACAAGCGATTTGAAAAGTTCGTGAAGTGGATGCAAGATGATGTACTAAATTGGCTATGTACAGTGGAAAAATGTTCATTTAACATAACCAGTTATGTAGAGCATGTTGCATCCACCTCCCAAAATTTTGAATGTTTGCAACTTCCAAAAGGAAGTCCTCGATATTTGATTTAACACGTTCATGTCGGCTCCTACTACCGGCGACTCACATCTGAGCATCTCGTCAGCCGGCTTGTACCACCCGTGGCTCGCGCTCCAGTCTGCCAATTATGCTATCAACACACTAGCGTAGAATACAATGTTATGTGACCCTTCAACGACACAACTTCTGAACAATTGAGATATCGCATAATTTGAAATTAATTTAGTGTTAAATTGTTTTACGTTATTTCTCTACTTTTAAAAGAATGGACTTACGCCACTTCCAAAACGTAAAGTCAGTATATTAAAATAATAGACTAGGGCGTTTGAATATACCGCCGGCCCACGGAAAGCAATAGCAAAAGCACCGCCGTCAGATAAGGGACCCACAGCGAGAAACATACTTCTCAGCACTGGCGTGACCGTGTTAAATTTATTGATACGTTGTAGGTTTAAGTTACTGACTTACAGGACAGAAAAAAAGTTGCGGTACAAATATTATAACTCATTGCTGTAAAGCTCTAGAAAGTAACTAAATAAATTATGTTCATAACTCCACAGAAAGGGTAACATTTCATATATTTGCATGTTTAAATACTTTTTTCACTTATTGTTTAAAAAGATACAGAGAACATAGCGTACCTGGAACAACCTCTACAAGCCACCGCAATGCTGACTGAATTGTATGAAAATTCTTCATTTCTATCCCAATCCATCCGCATATTGAGCTAGGAAAAGATTTCTGGCTATATCTCTCTATATATATTTTTTATTCTCATGACCGCCAAGGGAAATGTATGATTGTGCCAGGATGCTGGTTGCACAGCCCTTTTTTTTTTATAAGCTTCTCTAAATTTACCTAAAATGCTTTCGTGATAACATCCTCTTCTTCCAAGGATTCCCATTTAAGTTCCCAGAATATTTCTGTTGCGCTTCCTTATGGTCTATACCGATCTGTTAAGATTCGAGCATCGAGTCTTTGAATTCGATGTCTACTGTCGTGTCTTCTTGATAAGTAACCCAAACTGGAATAGTACTCTAGAATCTGTTGCACCAGCGTATTGTGAGAGATTGCATTTATAGATGTATTGCAGTTCATCAAAACCCTGACGTGTTCACCATTGATCTTGTAATCAGGAACTATCGGGTTTTCTCTTTGTTATCGGAATTATCTCACATTTTTACATATTCAAAGAGACATGTCAATTGACAATTTTTCTGCATTTCCTTACTATCGTCCAGTGACTATTCCTATTTTCCTGTAAACAACAGCATTGTCAGCGATGATGAACTATCGATAAAAGCTGGTATTTTTACATGTAGTAGTTTAATACGTATACACATTTATTGATTGTTTTTTTCCTATCCGTTGAACTTTTCCCACAAACACTTCACGTAATTTACTACCTGATGTTCTATGTACGGTCTTAATTGCATCAGTAAGCGCACTACGCCTGCCAGTATTGGCCAACTACTTTGTGTCCATGGTTACACACTTTAACACCTGACCTACTGTCCAGCGGAAAGTAAGCAATAACGGCTTGCTCTTGCCGCATGTGCTTGGAAGTACTACCCAACCTAAAAACACACTACTCCTAATAGCTATAATTATTAGTCTGCAAATGACTAATAATTATAGCTATTAGGAGAAATACGTTTTTAGGTTGGGTAGTACTTCAAAGCACATGCAGCAAGAGCAAGCCGTTATGATAACATGTTTTTCAGTACACTGTTCTCAGTAACCAGTAAAAATATCTGCACTTAAGCCCGTTACATCCAGTGTGTGTATGTAGTAATTTCACTTAAACCCTTGTAACGGAATTGATAGTGACTGTAGAAACGATCCACGTATAAACATAAGTAACTGGATTTCGCCCTGCCGTGGGTTATATAGTCTTGTGGATCGAGCCCCTGCTGATGAGGTCGTTTTGTGTTTTGCAGAAGCAGATCCAGAGCGCGCAGTCGGACTCTGGGCCTCGCCGCGAGAAGGACAAGAGCGCCAAGCGGAAGTCCAACCTGAACCGCTGCCTCACCGCAGAGGCCGTCGCGCCAGCCGTCCATTCAGGTGAGTTCACTTCTGAGACGACGCGCTGCGTGTACGCTGTTTTTACGGCGCTTATTATAACACCGCTCCAATTACTGGTGGCCATACACCAGTAAGATACCATCAAAGACACGAAAACACATTCACATCCTTCCACTAGCGTCGCTGGTACGTCAGTGGCAGTAGTTAACTGTAAAATGTCGGGGATATTGTCCATGTATACTTTTATACGAAAAGTACGTACTAATTACAATAAAACTCTTCTGATGAAAATATAGGGCATTAATATAGAAAAATTACGAAAATATGTAATAAATACAGATCATCTATTATATTTTGAACAGTCCCTAAAGTGATACAGTTAAACTGTTCCCAAGCCGCACACACTTAGTGGAAAACAAAACACTGCAATTGTGGTTCAAATGGCTCTGAGCACTATGGGACTCAACATCTTAGGTCATCAGTCCCCCAGGACTTAGAACTACTTAAACCTAACTAACCTAAGGACATTACACACATCCATGCCCGAGGTAGGATTCGAACCTGCGACCGTAGCGGCCGCGCGGTTCCAGACTGTAGCGCCTAGAACCGCATGACCACACCGGCCGGCCTACAATTGTGAACACACAAATAAAATTATATGTAAGGGCAGTCAAATGAAAGAGAGGCAGACTATACAGGGTGTTCGAAAAGTCTCATTACAAACGTCTAGGACTTAACGAGGGGACTGAGTACATAATATTTTGAACAGGAACCCGTATCCGGAAACGTAAGGTTTCCGTTCTACGACGGTTTCAATTCAAATGTGTAAAGCGTCCACTTCTGCTAAGGGAAAGAGAAAACTCTGAGTTTCTTGTCCTCGTACACTATGTGATCAAAAGTATCCAGACACCCCCAAAGACATAAGCTTTTCATATTAGGTGCATTGTGCTGCCACCTACTGCCAGGTGCTCCATATCAGCGACATCAGCAGTCATTAGACATCGTGAGAGAGCAGAATGGGGCGCTCCGCGGAATTCACGGACTTCGAACGTGGTCAGGTGACTGGGTGTCACTTGTGTAATACGTTTTGTACACGAGATTTTCACACTCCTAAACATTCCTAGGTCCACTGTTTCCGATGTGGTAGTGAAGCTGAAACGTGGAAGGAGACGTACAACACAAAAGAGTACAGGCCGACCTCGTCTGTTGATTGACAGAGACTGCCGACAGTTGAAGAGGGTCGTAATGTGTAATAGGCAGACATCTATCCAGACCATCACACAGGAACTCCAGACTGCATCAACATCCACTGCAAGTACTATGACAGTTAGGCGGGAGGTGAGAAAACTTGGATTTCACGATCGAGCGGCTGCTCATAAGCCACACGTCACGCCGGTAAATGCCAAACGACGCCTCGCTTGGTGTAACGAGCGTATACATTGGAAGACTGAACAGTGGAAAATCGTTGTGTGGAGTGACGAATCACGGTACACAATGTGGCGATCCGATGGCAAGGCGTGGGTATGGCGAATGCCCGGTGAACGTCATCTGCCAGCGTGTGTAGTGCCAACAGTAAAATTCGGAGGTGGCGGTATTATGGTATGGTCGTGTTTTCCATGGAGGGGGCTTGCACCCCTTGTTGTTTTGCGTGGCACTATCACAGCACAGGCCTACATCGATGTTTTAAGCACCTTCTTGCTTCCCACTGTTGAAGAGCAAGTCGGCTATGGCGATTGCGTCTTTCAACACAATCGATCACCTGTTCATAATGCACGACCTGTGGCGGAGTGGTTACGCGACAATAACTTCCCTGTAATGGACTGGCCTGCACAGAGTCCTGATCTGGATCCTATACAATGCCTTTGGGATGTTGTGGAACGCCGACTTCGTACCAGGTCTCACCAACCGTCATCGATACCTCTCCTCAGTGCGGCACTCCGTGAAGAATGGGTTGATGTTCCCCAAGAAACCTTCCAGCACCTGATTGAACATATGCCTGCAAGATTGGAAGCTGTCATCAGGGCTAAGGGTGGGCCAACACCATATTGAATCCAGCGTTAACGATGGAGGGCCCCACGAACTTGTTAGTCATTTTCAGCCAGGTGTCCGGATACTTTCGATCACATTGTGTATGTAACATGGTAGGCGGGGTCACGCCTACTAATTCAGACGGCACTTGATATCACTTAACGACTGCCGTACTGTGAGACCCATTCAATGCCTGTACGACTGCGATACAGTAAATATGGCTCGGTACACGATTTCCCACTTCGTAGACATGTTCCTTATGTATGGCGAAGCTCGAGGTAACAGAAGAGCTGCTAGTCGGCTGCATAACGAACGTTTTTCGCCGCGTAGTACGCCATCGCACAAACTTTTTGCCTAAGCCAACCAGCAGCTCCGAGAAACAGATACCTAATACCCAAAATGATTTCGTTCAAAGTCTCCTCTAGACTTTGTATAGTATGACTGACGGTCATCAGCTATATGCGTTCACGTTGTTCGTGCATTTTCTATCTGAGGATATCTAACCCATCCCATTCTGTTAGGTTATCTTCCGTTATACCTTCGAATCTGGCAGAGTAATATTTTGATCCAACTGTACCATCCATTAACCTGGCTATATGACGCACCCAAGTCCACTTCAGGGTAGTCACTGTCGTAACTAAGTCTGCCGTTCCAGTCTGGTTCCTTGATTCGTATGTTCATTTTCCTGTCTCTCCTGATAATTCCTGACATGAATACAGATGGGATTGACGGTACGATATCGAAAAAGTTCAGAGAAGGACAACTGCCATTGTGTTACCGCGAAATAAGTGTGTAATACAGGGTAAGTGAGTTGGGGCTAACAGTAAAACAAAGGCGTTTTCCAACGAGATTCGTTCACGAAATTTCCGTCTCCAGTTTTCCATGCCGAATGCGAGAGTATTTTGTTGAGTCTCACCCACACATGGAGTAATTAGCATCGTAATAAAATGAGAGGGATGAGAGCTCGCACAGAAAGATTTAGGTGTTCATTCTTCCCACATTAGAGAGTGGATCGTTCGATTAATCGCCTGAAAGTGATTCAGCGAACCTTTTGCCGTAGACTTCAGTGGGACTTGCACAGTAATCATATGGATGTAGATGTGTAAGGGCAATAAAAAAGTTTCCGTTCGAATGCCGCACAGCCAAGAATCGGTATGTCAATCGGGCAAAACCCCGTGAGCATTGAGGCAATCACCCCACCGACGTACCGGGTTGAAGATACCCTTTTGGTAAAATACCGTGTTGTACTGCGTGAAGAAGTCCGTAACTGTCCGCTGCGCATACACGTCCGGCAGGAATTGTCGACCCTTCGAGGCCTTGTTTAAAACACCGAAGTCGTGATAATCGCACAGGGAAAGGTCAGGACTACAGTGCGGGTGCTCGAGTGTGTCGCACTTAAGCTGCCGCAACTTCTGCGTTATGACATTTGCGATGTGGGGACACAGCACAGAACTTGGCGCTCGATTCCACAACGGTGGTTCTACCGTGTTTCTTCTTCGGCAGCCAAGAAGAGAATAATAGCACTTTGGCCCTGTTCATTTAGCGTACGAAGACGCGAATGCCACGCTAATTGCCTGCATGCTGGTGCTTCTATGCCCACATCGGAGTCGCACTGCATCACACATACACTGCAGCAACGCCCTAGAACTGAGATGTTTTGATCTCGTGTTATAGAATCTATCCGTTACTAGCTTTGCAGCTTTCGGTTTTTGACTATTTTTCACTTTAAAAAAAAGTTGATATCTCGGCGCAAGAAGTCAGAACCGGTAATGCGATATTGCATGGTTTTAGCGGAGGCCTATTTGAAGATATTTTCCTTGCTCCGCATATGATGGTATTTAGACAGCGTTAATAGCCGTATTTAGGTAATAGCAATTCTGTACTGCGTTCTTTAGTTAATAGGTAACAGCACAAGATTAGTATGCCGCAGAGAGTGTTGCATTTATTTTGTTACGGAACTAAGTTACAGGCTGAAATAAAATACACGGTGCCGTCTCATTCTGCGTGTGTGTTGTTTTGACTGCATGTTGGCGTAGGTCTGGCTGTAACACCTCATGAACTTACAGCAGTAGTACTGAGAGCTTTTGGAATAGAGTATGACGTTTACTGTTTCGCGAGACGTAGACGATCTACTTCATTGATTCGATCAGAAGACAACCACCTGCCGCCGTCTGCGCAACACGGTGAGATGCTACACTCTACACTCTACAGGTTGCTGATGCTTCACTATCGCTACGCATAGCTAATGGTGGCGAAACAGCTATTTTCTTTTCCGATAGTACTTGACTGTTACACACTGAACGAAGTGGCGCAGTGGTAAGAAGCTGGACTCGTATTTGGAAGGTCGCCGATTCAAATCCCCGTCCGGCCGTCCATATTTAAGTTTTCTGTGATTTCCCTAAATCGTTTGACTCAAGCAGGAATAGTTCCTTTTGAAAAGGAAACGTATGATTGTTCTTCCTCTTCTGCCACAGCCCAGACTCGTGTTTGGTCTCGAACGACCTCGTCGTCGACGGAACGTTAAACCCTAATCTTCCTTCGTCTGAGCCTTTGTCGAAACAACTTTTCTTTTATTTCTGCAGCTCTAAATGCGCGCCTGACTGTGTTTGAACGGCGAAACCGCACCATTTCCGACAGCTATCGGCGTTTCATCTGCAGTGTCTGCTAGTGCCTCGCCACCTTTTTGTAGCGGGCTGGCGGGCTGTTTACCTGGCAGACCTCCGCCGCCCCTGTTTGCCCTCCGTGTCGAGTTCTCCGAACAGCGGAGCGCTAATGCCGCCCTGCTGTTTCATCTCACGTGCAAACGAACAGTTCCCGGGGCACCTCTTCCGCAGGGCACCGTCGTCGTTCTTCGGTGTTTGCTATCGATTTCGCTACTACCGGAGACCGACAGTAAAAACTGGGAGGATGGAGGTCGTCAACTGCGGTCTGCGTTTGCACCGTTGCTCACCCCATCCTGGAGTTTGGGGTCTGCTAGCTGCAGACCAGATGACGAGATAGTCGGCGCTCTTGCGGCTTCAGCTGTCCATGTCGAGGTTTGAACGTGTTTTCTGAATCGTCTGCATTTATAATCCCAGTCCAGTTGCGTACTTAGCGAGTTGTCACTTTAATTTTCTAAAGGACCTTGTAATCAATCAAAAATTTACCAACTATTACTAGCTTGTCAAACTATTAGTGAATGTGCGGATGTGTTCCACGTGTTTGAGAGAAATATCGATTGATGGCCAATTTTCCAAGATATCGTACTTCTGTGTTGTGGTTTCATCGCGCTTGTTTAACGAGAAAGAGTTTTATTATAATGTATCCCACTATTGTGGAAACAGCGATCAAAGATAAAAACAAAGAAGCACTGGGAACTTTCAAATGGTAAAAGTGTTGCGTCTTTCCCAACCCTATATTAAGCGGGAAGCCAAAGAAGGAAATCGATGTTCTACGCACAATAAACAAACGGACGATGTAGTCGTAGTTTCCCCACTTCGTATTTAATGGAATTTAGAAGACGAAATAGAAGAGAACAGATTTTAGCATGACTTTATCTTATGCGATGTGAGTGCAAAGTAATTCTAAAAACTCTTTAGAAGTTTGACTGTCCATTCCGCAAAGTTGATGTAATCACAAGGTTTTTGTGTAGTATGATTTTAGCTGATTTTCAGGGGTATATTTTTCTCATAACTTCAGTCAGTCACTGGACCAGTCACTGGACCAGTCACTGGACCAGTCACTGGACCAGTCACTGGACCAGTCACTGGACCAGCATCATCTTTACACTCAGTCCAGGAAATGCTTTGTCTGCCTTGGTAGCCATTCCCACTACAGCCAAAATATTCTGCGAAAAGATATGCACATAGTGATAGCTGCTTCAAAAGTGTTCTTCTTGTTGTGGCTCTGCCACGTATAGGTGCGGGGTCGCGTTGTTGTTTAAAATTGGCTCGGTTAATTTAAGGGTGACCGGATACCCTTCCTGTCGCTACACGATTACACCCCAGGCCGGAATCTGTGTATCCAACTGTCTGCGTGTAGTGTGATCCACGTGAAAGTGAGCGAAAGTTTCCTAAATGTTTACGAATCGTGTGGTTGAGGCTGGACTTGGCTGCCGGCCCGCTACTTACCTAGGAGGATGTGAGAAACCGTCTAAGAGCCACATCCAGGTTGGTCAGCACACCTAATGTCGACGTCAATCCGCCTGGCATTCGATCCGGGATCGGCACACCTACCCCATCCGTAAAGCGGCGCTTTCACACGCACGGCTATCAGAGTGGGTTGCTTCTAGAGGTTAAATTTGACAAACTATTTTAGCTCGTCCGCGCGCTTGTTTCCAATCCCGTGAGTAGGAAACAGAATTTTACAAGTTTGATCGTTTACAGGGGTCTTTAATAATATTTTTCGTTCAATGGCTTGGTGGCTCAGTGCTGAAGTGCCGGACTACAGAACCAAAGGTCTCGGGCAATCAGTCCTACGATTTTTATCTGTCACTTACACTTGTTTTACGTCTGGCAACCGAGCGAGGTGGCGCAGTGGTTAGCACACTGGACTCGCATTCGGAAGGACGACGTTTCAAGCCTGCGTCCGGCCGTCCAGATTTAGGTTTCCCGTGGTTTCCCTGAATCGCTTCAGGCTAATGCCGGTATGATTCCTTTGACAGGGCACGGCCGATTTCCTTCCCCGCCCTTCCCTAATCTGTTGGGACCGATGACCTCGCTGTTCGGTCCTCTCCCCCAGATCAACCAACCAACAAGCCTCTGGCAATACTTGTCAATGTAAAAAATGCTGAGTTGCACCGTGGTTCGGAGTCTGCGTAAACTGTTACGTTTAGCTATAACTGACTGTGTCAGTGAGTTCAAAATGGCATACCTCCATTGAGACCATGTGTGGTGAAGATGGTATTCATACCAGCCTTCGGGTTGATGACTGCTTTACCTGAGGTCTTGAGTCTTCATCAGCAGGCCGTTTCCCAAAAACTGTGATCAGAATGGGGACGTCTGACATATTTAGGACAGTACTGCCCTAGACAAAAATGTGTAATGACGTGGACGAAAAAATGTGGGGGAACCATTAAGGGCCTGTTGAATGTAATGAATATCTACTGAGCGCAGAGTATACACGCCGCTATAACTGTTTACCTAAAACTGTCAGTCTCGACTTTTTCTACATCACTGTGATACGTTGTAAACATCCTTTAGATTGAAAATAAACCTGCGACAGGAGAAAACATTAAGGAGCCACAGGAATTTATCAAAAAAGTAATACAGGACGTGTAGAATGAATTTCTTTTATTTACGCAAATGTTCACAAAACTTTGGCCCTTAGACTACCGGTTTTGGTCAGCAATGTCCATCTTCAGATCATCCTAATACAATACAGCCATAGTGGCATCACAAAATTTACACAGCCAACATAACATCTTCGCGCATATTAAAATATGGTGAAAACTAGGACACAGTTCCAGCGGAGTCATTCTGTATCTCTCGCTGCTGTTCATAACAAACTGCAGTAGCAGATGAAGCAGAAGAATTCAGCTACCTTAGGCAAAAATAGTTCATATCGAACAAAGATAGGAGAACATGTCAGATTAGTACAGGCAAAGAGGGCTTTCCTCGCCAAAAGAATACTTGAATTAAATATGCGAGGGTTGTTTTTTAAGTAAGGGCCGTTTTTATTTTTAAAAAAAGATACAAATACTTTTGTAAAAAAACTTTTATTTTCTGATTCTACACACTTTTACCTATTTTTCTACATAGTTGCCTTGTTTATTTAAGCACTTGTCATACCGTACAACTAAGTTTTTAATTCCCTCTTCAAAGAATTCGGCCGCCTGCTCCGACAGCCGAGAGTTCACGGCCGCTTTCACTTCATCGTTGTCATTGAAGCGCTGCCCGCCAAGATGGTGTTTCAGGTACCGGAAAAGGTGAAAATCGCTAGGAGCAAGGTCGGGGCTGTATGGTGCATGGTCCAAAACTTCCCAGCCAAATGAATCAATCAAATCCCGAGTCTTTTGAGAGGTGTGAGACCTAGCGTTATCGTGCAGGAACAAAACTCCTTTTGTCAGCATGCCGCGCCTTTTGTTTTGAATTGCTCTGCGGAGCTTCTTTAGAGTTGCACAGTAGGCATCTGAGTTGATTGTCGTTCCTCGTGGCATAAAGTCCACTAGCAAAACACCGCGCCGGTCCCAGAACACAGTTGCCATAATCTTGCGCTTTGACAGCGTCTGTTTGGCTTTGACCTTGACGGGTTAGGTTGTGTGTCGCCATTCCGTCGATTGTCGCTTGCTTTCGGGAGTGATATGGGATACCCATGTTTCATCTCCAGTGACAATTTGACTCAACATGTCATCCCCTTCTTCCTCGTAACGAATCAAAAAGTCCAATGAAGTGGCAAATCTCTTCCCTTTGTGGTCCTCTGTGAGGAGTCTGGGTACCCACCGAGAACACAGTTTCTTAAAGTTTAGGTTTTCAGACACAATTTTGTACAAAACCGATCTTGAAACTTTTGGAAATTCCAAAGAAAGAGTGGAAATTGTGAATCTTCTGTCCTCACGAATCTTTGTTTCGACTGCAGCCACCAAATCATCAGTAATCACAGAGGCCCGGCCTGAGCGTTCTTCGTCATGGACGTTTTGACGGCCATTTTTAAACCTTCTAACCTATTGACGCACTTTACCTTCACTCATTGCATTCAAGCCATAAACTTCTGTTAACTGACGATGAATTTCTGCAGCTGATAGGCTTCTCGCGGTCAAAAAACGTATCACTGACCGTATCTCACACGCGGCGGGCGATACAATAATCGTAAACATTATAAAGTAGCAAAGCGATGCGTACACGTCAGCTACAGAGCTGCAACTTGAATCAGTGTGAACGGGAAGGATGCCGGCAAGTGGCGCGGTGGCTTGTTGCGGCGTCCGCGCGAACTACGGGACTATACGCGCGAACGGCCCTTACTTAAAAAACAACCCTCGTAGGTCTTAATTAGAGAAACGAGAAAGTAGCACAGAATTGTATGGAAGTGATGCATTGACTGTGCGAAAGCTGGGCAAGATGAGAAAGCGTTTGAGATGTGGTGTTACAGAAGCAAAGTGGACTTACGAGATAAGAAATTAATTAATTAATCCACAGGAAACTGAGAAAATGAAGTACGGAGAACACTGAATAGAAGAAGGAGTAACATGGTGGAGCGTCTGTGGATATCTTACATGGTACTGTAATTGAGGATGTCGCGTGTACGTGGTACTCTGAGGTGAAGAGATTGATAGAGCAGCCGAAATCGTGGCGGGCTGCATCAATCCGCTTATAAGATTAAAGGTCCAAAACGAAGTGTAAGTTTTTAATTTTCATTAAGTTTGCATTGCTAATGATATATGAATTTGACGATGAACTTTAAATTCACAAAATACGTGCACAAAATTTAGCACGCGAGTGCCCTACAGAAATTAGCAGAGCACGCTTTCTGGAAAATCTGAAACCTTAGATTAAGCTGATGTTTCATCCTATTACATTAAGGTACTGCAACCTGAGGTTCTCACACGGGGTATCTAGGGAGCTCACAACAAGGGATTGGTGTAATAGAGGGACCATGGTGTAGGACACGTGCAAGGATGTTAAATGTCTATGGAAATATTGAAAGTGTCTCACGGAAGACATTTTGATGTAAAACCAGCACAAAGCTGCTGAAATTGTGATTGTCCTACAACTAGTTTCGATACTAATGCCAGGCTTCGAAATTTTAAAATATGTAACCTATTTGGCATATTTCAAAATTATAGACACCTGATATACTACGTACCTACTCCTTGGCGATACAGCCCATGTAGGGCCTTGGCCCCTCCGATGATCACAGCCCAATCCTGACGATTTTCTGCTCGTTTCCTCTATCTCCGGACTCCAGTCTTTCTCAAATCATTTTCCACATCCTCCAGCCATCGTTTCCAGGGTCTCCCTTTACTCCTTTTGCCACCTGGATTTCCTGTGTAAACCTTTTTGCCAGCTCGATCCTCCGACATTCGCTTTACATGGCTCAGCCATCCTAATGTTACACTTAATTTCAGTCACAAAGTCAGGATTTCTACAAAGTTCTTCCAATTGCTTGTTTCTCCTTATCCTCCATTGCCTCGCCTCATTCACGGCTCCAAAAAATCTTTCTTAATACTTCCGTCTCGCATCTTCTCAAGAGCTCTTCTTCCGCTACAGTCATTGTCCATGTTTCTGAGCCATACATTACAATCGATCTTATGACTGTTCGATAGACAGTCATCTTCGATTTTTTGCTCAAGCTACGTGGCTGAAGGATCTTGATCAGGACCCAGTAAGCTCTATTTATATACTACTCAATTTAAAAAATTTTAAGTGTATCAGACGATTTCATTGTCGAATATTGTTGCAAAACAGTAAAAATTTTACCAGCTTTTTGCTGGTTTTACGTCAAAATGGCGCTTGTAAAAATCGTGGATAACAGCTTCAGAACGTATAGCCAATTAGTGGATGTTAGTCTAACCAAAGTAATGCTGAAACTGGTATTTCATAATTCAGCCAATGTAAGCAGGGACAGATTCTTCTCACTAGGGAGGAATCACTTACGGCGCTCCGTAACGCTCAATCTTAGGTCCATGTGTGTACAAGATCTACCGTCTAATACAGAACAGGCAGAATTCATTCTTTTTGCTGATGACACTAGTATTGTAATCCACACACACACACACACACACAGAAACAGAAGAAATGGTAAATAATGTTGTTAAAAGTCTTGTGGTTTTCTGCAAATTATTTCTCTCTCGAAAATTTTTCTTTTTAAAATTCAGCCTTGATCACACCACGTATGTTACAAGAACATAGGTGACCGGTTTCGGTCACATCAAATGACGATCATCAGACCCATGGCAGCCAACTGGTTGACATCACAGCAGCTGAGAAGAGTGCTCCACCTACCATCTTCGAAGGATGCCATGGGTCCGATGATGGTCATGTGATGTGATCGAAACCGATTACCTATGTTCTTGTAACATCTTGGTGTGATCAAGACTGAATTGTAAAAAGAAAAATTTTATAAATTTTTGATCACTGTTCTAAATATGTTTATTAAAATTATTTCTCTCTCAAATTAAAAAAGTTAGTTCTGCACGTCGACAGGTACTAAGCTAACAATAAGTGTAACATATGATGAGGAAATATTAACTAAGGTGGAAACATCAAAATTCTTGTGTGTCCATGTTGATGAGAAATGAAAATGTAAAAAGCACGTTTTAGAACTCCTAAAACAACTTAGTTGAGCCACATTTGCACTTAGAATCATTCCAAATCTTGCGTTGAGAGAAATCAGTAACTTATTTGCATATTATCATTCAACAATGTCACATAGAATAATGTTAATGGTTAATTCACCATTAAGAAAGTAAGTTAAAAAAAGTGCTGATCGAATAATATTAGTGCTCACCTACGATCATATTGTAGACATTTGCTTCAGGTGTTCGGCAGTTAGACCAGTGTTTCAAAGTACATTTGTTCCATCGCGAAAGAAGTGGCTTACAGATGGTTCGTTCGACCGATTCCTGAGTATTGTTTCTCAGTCTGGGAGCCGTACCAAATAGGATTAACAGAAGAGATCGTGAAGATCCAAGGAACAGCCAGCGACACGTTTCGTTCGCAGGGTCGTTTACTTGGCGCGAGAACGTCACTGCAGTGCAGACGCTACAAGGGATGCGTAGTGCATCACGGAGAGGTTTATTGTCGAAATTTCGAAAGCTTACGTTGCTAGAAGAGTAGGACAAAATATTACTTTCTCCCACATACGCTTCAAGAAAATTAGAGCTTCTAGATATCATACGGGGCTTTGCCGATTGTCATATTTCATTCATGGAAGGGGGATGAGTTAGTGGTACCGAAAGAACCCTCCGTCACACACCATAAGGTGGCTTGCGGTCTGTAGATGCTGAAGTAGTAGTTGACGTAGATGAAATTTGTTCTGAGCAGCCCAATACTGTTCTACATTGAGATTGTCTTTAGCACAGAAAGGGATGCACAATGCTGCAACTAAAGTTTTTGATCACTTATCCAGTGATACCAAATGTTTTACACATAGCAAAGTTAAATTTGAAAACAAACTGAAAGTTTTGCTTTCAAAGCTCATTCTGTTCCGTATAAGAGATCCAATTCTTGTAATATGTAAAAGGTAGCGGGTGGGAACTATTAATTCAAATCTGTATTTAAAAAAGTTGTTAAATGATGAGCACGAAGCCATATTTGTAAATGAATATGTAATGTGTCGTAACTCCACTAACATCAACGTGGAGTTAAAACAGCCACTCCATTCACCGCCATCGCCTGCCATCATGGTATGAGGGTCTGAGGATGGTCAAAAACAGCTCGAGACTGTTTGAGTCGATTTTTAAAGAACTTTTTCCAGTTTGTTGTTCTCCACGAGAAACGTTCTCGAAGAGTCCTGAATGTAAAATGGCTAGTACCACATCATAATGGTTAATCGTATAAATTATGGATGGAACCTAACGAACTGACCAACTAACTGACTGATTAATAAATGTCTCACAGAAGTTTGCTCGAGCCTGTTTGCTTAAAGCAATACTTGAGAAATGGGGCAGGCCGAAGGTAGAGTATCAGTATGGCACAAGTACTGAGCTTTTCGCCTGATGCTATTTCGTGGTACACGGCCACTTCACAGCGTCGTTGTTGACTCCGCTGATACTAAACGTTTATGGGAGAACCGCCTGGAACAAGTAGCTTCTGCTGTCGCATCTTTCATGGAGACTCCTCCATAATGGCTCTCATAGGCCTCTGTTACATCCCTGGTATCTCCCAGGTCGTTCGATGAGAACGAGCGTAAAAATATCAGCGGAAAGACTAGCTCCAAATGACTTTCCTCAGTATTTTAAAAAAAGTTTCATGGGAGAGAAACACGCCGTTTTGTTGGTGGTATGTAGAGATGATCACCCTAAACTGAATGCTTCCCCAAAACTAGGTAATCTTCAAAGTTACTGAATTGATCTCCCCTTTCCCACTCAACTCCAGCAATTGTCTGCCTGAGGGCTGTCTCTAACTGATTTTTGAACTTGTTTGACACGTTATTTTAGCAATATTAACACGCTGTTATATAGTTGTATTGCGTAACTGCCGGTGCAAACCACAAAACTGTGTTCATCACGTTACCGCAAATGTCACGTGCTATTCAGTTAAACGTTTCGCTTGTTAGAGACTTCTCACTTTCCACTATGGGCGGAGACTGCTCTCCCTCAGTCATGTACTTTTAGGAAGAGTAGATACAAAAATTTCCTGATTGTCTCGAAACGTAAATGTACGAATTAATTTTTTGTTTGTTTGTAGGCACATGTCTGCATTCAGCAGATCTGGTAGATGCTTTGGCTGCTATATCGTCGTGCTACAATACTGTTATGGGCGGTTTTCAATATGTTCTAGAGCTGCATACACGTACCTGCAACAAACAAACAATTAAATATGTAAATTAAAGTTTTCAAGGCGATCATGAAAATACGGTACGTGCCCCTTGCGCAGATACCTCTCGGCAGATGATAGCGGCCTTGTATCTGAATTGTGTGCTCTTGTTTCATCAGAGCCAATTATCAATCATTCCCTATGCTTCTCGTTAGGCAACCATTGTCGTGGGCATGCTATTACTCTTAATTTTAGCTGTCTTTTTATAAAGAATAGCCCTTGTGTGCAGGTAGATTAATCCCTACATAATCTCTCTCTCTCTCTCTCTCTCTCTCTCTCTCTCTCTCTGTGTGTGTGTGTGTGTGTGTGTGTGTGTGTGTGTGTGTGTGTGTGTGTGTTTTCATGAAGCAGCTTTGTGTAAACAGAGCAGGTTGGGCACAGAAAGCATGAAAAGTTTATGTAATGGACGAAACGAAGGAGTTTCGTAACTTTAGAAACACCACATTTCTCTAGGTTTGATCGCCAGACGCGCATTACTAATTTCGTCGAGTAAACGTGGCATGCATTTGCTTCTACTCTAATGTCAATGTACACGGTTAGGCCGCATTAATAAGACACCAGTCAAAAGCCTAATAAATAGCCACCCCTTGCAGTGCGAGATGTACAGGAGTGGTGTCAGTTATGTTCTGGGAGGTGCCAATAGGGACGAGGAGCCATAGCAATTCCTTGCCCTGGGCAGCAGCGCTAGATTGGGTTCAATTCCTGGGAGTTTGCTGATCGGGGAAGTATGTAAGCTAATCCTGGTGCTCTTCGATCCACGAACGTTCAGTGTGAGCTGTGTGACTTGCATTCTCCTGGTGATAGATACCATCGTGCCGAGGAAAACGGTGCTACATTTAGGGGTGGACGTGGTTTCCAAAGAGAGATGCATATTTGTTGATCCAGTGTGCCTTCCAAAATAACGGACTCGCCCAGGGAATGCCACAAACCATATTGATCCCTCGATTGTTCTAGGATCTTTGCTTTCAGACGTTTCACGGCGTACTCGCCAACGGCCGTCTGTCCAATAGAGCATAAAACGTGATTCGCCTGAAAAAGCCGCCTTTCACTTCACAATGGACGTCTGGCGTGCAAGTGCCAGTCTGCGTCGGAGATGGACAGCAGCCGTCATACGTACATAAACCTGGCACTTTCTGTGGTGGCAACTTTCACTGATACACTGCTGTTCGTCCCTCGGCTCATCTGTAGCACTTCTGTTCGCCCGTATATATCTGCGCAGCCGTCGTTCGCCCTCGTCAAGTACGCCCGGTGGTGCACCACAATTGCCTCGTCGCGGGTTTTGGATAGCGCCATTTCGCTATGCACGGTATATTTTATTCACGGCATCACACGAACAACTTAAAATTTTAGCCCTTTTCGACGTCAGATAAATGGGTCCGTTTTTGCATTACGACAATGACTCCATTGTTCACGCCCCGCACGCTTTACATAGCCCCACTACTAGTGCTGCCACCTGCTGTCTCTGAATGGTTACTGCCCGCTGACGCCCAACAGAGGCGGTGGTCACATTAATGACTGGACCGTGTGCTATTGCAGCTTCTTTCCAAATTTCAAATCGGTGCACAGTCAGACGCAGACTGAAAGCTCATTCCGAAAAGTACTGTTGCCTTACAGACAAGCCCAGTGATTCGTAACGGTACAAAACGTTCGTATTACCACAAATTATTAACCGAATCAGTTTTAACCGGGACAGAGAAACAGAGCGGCACCCGGCATCGGTTTAAAAGGTGTCCGGAAATTGAGTATGCATTGCGGTTGTGACGGGGGTGGGCAGATGCAAAGGCGGCGGTAGAGTAGGTCACGAGGTTGGGCGAGGTCAGCGCCGGCGCCGCGCACGCCTATCGATCGCTGGCGGCTGCAGCGGCGGCGGCGGCGGCGAAGGCGGCAGTAGCGCCGCCGGGACGCCGGCTCGCCTGTTGCCAGCCAGCCGCGCGGCGACGCCGGCTCCGGGCAACAGGTAGTCGCAGCCCGGCAGCGACGCCGCCACCGCCGCCCGCAGTCGCGCCATGACAACAGAGCTCGCAGCACGGGGTGAGTACCGCGACGCGCTGCGTGCCCTGCGCGCCGGCCGGCGACGACGGCGAACGTTGCCCACTGCCGGCCTGGTGCACGCAGCTTGGCGAGTGTCCAGCGTCCGCGTACAATAACGCACCGAGAATCTTGCGGTTAGAGGGCGCGGCTACACCGTGGCGGAACTAGGATCTTGGCGTGCGAGTTAAATGATTGTGTGAATTGCTCGCCTAAGGAGAGCTTCTGGTCGAGGCAGGTGAAAAAACCAATTCTTTCACTCAGCCCTTTATTTGGCAGTGTCGCCCTTATGCAATACCAGATTCGTATAGTGTTCGTCTTTGGGTGGGCAATGGTGCTTCCAGGCAGTATTCGAGCTCTCATAAGAAACGAGTTTTGTTGTTTCTGGTGATATGTTTCCGAATAGTTTGCAGCTATAATAGACACAGTGAAAGATTGTGTGAGCTTCAGTTAACGGTGTAGCAGTATCTTCCTATTTTGTGGCGCTGGAACAAAAACTGCTTCTAACCGGAAACAGGATGTCTTGAAGGTGAGTTGTTACACAAATGTGTTGGAACATTGCAAATGGACTGATCTTTCCTGGGAGGAGGAAGCCTGGCTTTGACTGTCGGGTGGACAAGAAGTCCAGATTAGAAAGGGAACTGCAGCTCCTGTGCCAGTGAATAATGTAAGACAAAGTGAGGGCTAAAAGGGAAGGTTCAAATGGCTCTGAGCACTATGGGACTCAACTGCTGTGGTCATAAGTCCCCTAGAACTTAGAACTACTTAAACCTAACTAACCTAAGGACATCACACACATCCATGCCCGAGGCAGGATTCGAACCTGCGACCGTAGCGGTCTTGCGGTTCCAGACTGTAGCGCCTTTAACCGCTCGGCCACTCCGGCCGGCTAAAAGGGAAGGTGTACGCCTTGTCCTCAGGGGTATTCGACTGTGAAATGTGCACTCGTCCTGTGCGTTTTACCAAAAAGGAGTTGTTTTAAGACGTTTCAAGCCAAGCAACAACATTGTAGTATTTATATTGTAGCATTCTTGCGTCTTTTGTGGGTGATGATGCGTGGAGGCTAGCGACAGCATTTTGTAAAAATGCGTTTAAAGTTATTGACGTGCCGTATACATCTAATTTAAGTAACTGTGCAAAATAAAGAGTTAATTTGCATCCCTAGCGTACATAGATTGTGTCCCAAAATGATGTTTTGATAGTGAAAGTATTTTGGAAGTAAAAGCTTGTTGAATGGAACCGTGCGCCGACCGAAATGTAAGCACCTGCAGGTGCTCAATGATTTAATTCAAGAAAATATTTAACTGGTATACGAATTTATTTCCAGTGAATATTTGCTTAAAAGCAGCACCGTTGCCCATACGAAAAATGAGAACGAGAGCTGGTACCGAAACACCTTCACTGTGGGAGCATAAACCGTCTATATGTAGATCTCTCTGTAAGTATATTCGACGAAGGTTATTCATCTGTGAACCATGAACGTGTTAAGAATCGTCGTAGGTAGGAACAGCAAAAACTTCGCAGAGTTGTCTGACAGAAAACGCGTGGCCTTCGCTGAGTAAGGAACGTCTCCGTTTGTTAAGAGCCTCGTAGGTAGGAACAGCAAAAACTTCGCAGAGTTGTCTGACAGAAAACGCGTGGCCTTCGCTGAGTAAGGAACGTCTCCGTTTGTTAAGAGCCTCGATACGGCACCAAATTTAGAACCATAACATGTTTGAAGAAGAGGAAGGATTCCTCTGTGGTCCTGAGATCGCAGATTAACCGTAAGTTTTGAAACAACTTTTTGCTTTTTTTCGTTACTCCAAACATAAACGCATTTTTCTCGAAAAAGCATTTTTCAGTGCGCTAGAGCCTCGACAGATTAAGCGATTCATTTGATTTTTCTATGTGGAGCACAAATTTTTACGGGGCCTTAGCGAGAGCTCTTTTATTCGAATTTTAAATATTTTTTGAACATTTGAAAGAAAAAACACGTCAAGAAGTGGATATATTTTTCAAACAGATCCCATTTTTGAGGTATTTTTCAAAACCTCATCGTGATGATACCCCAAATTCATTCTAATTTAAGAATTTTCTATTTTTATGGATTACGGAAACAGCCACGAGTCCGTATAACGTTTCGCACAAATCAGGACGCGCCGCGAGGCGTATACTTTGACAAGGGCTGCAGCTGCCATTTTTGTTATGGGATGAACGTTTTTTCATTGTATGTATAATCAAATGGTAAAATCCCCATTTTAATAAAATTAATCATTGTCTGAAACAATTTCTAAACTTCACCCATTTTTCGTCATATCGACTAGAACCTTCCCGTAAAGGATTCTGGTAGGACTCTTCCGTATCAGAAAACTGACATTCGGCCTCCTGATAAAATTTACACCTATATTCCTGCTCCGGGGTGGCCGCAAAACGGTGTGTTGCGGAGGGTACATCATGAATCACCAACCGCCACCCCCATCTCTACACGTCATAAAATTGTGCGCGGACATAACGGATGTCGGCAAGCGTGCTGTTGTTTTTGTTGTATCGAAGACTGATTTGATTCAGTTCGCGACTCTGGTCTGTTATGTGGAATATAATGCACAACGTCAGCAACCTACATCCACTGGAACCTTTGTACTGTATTCAATTATTTGTCACCGTCTACAATTTTGATCTCCCACATTTGCCTATATTACCAAATGTCCAACTCCTTGTTGCCTCAGGATGTGTCCTATTAAGCATTCATTTCTTCTGGTCAATTCGTGCCACTCTGCGTTTCGTGCAAGTGCTCGGCAGAGGGATCATCGAACCATTTTCAGACAATTTCTGTACCGTTACTCTTTCGTATAACAAGTGGGAAAAATGAACATCTACAAATCTTTCCTTTTGAACTCTAATTTCTCTTTTAATATAAAAGTCGTAATTTCTCTCTTTGGAGAGGGGTGCTGACAAAATATTTTCGCGTTAGGAGGAGAAAGTTGGTGACCGAAATTCCATGAAAAGATCTCGCTGCAACGAAAAACGCCTTTATTTCGATGACTGACATTCTAACTCGCTTATTATACCTGTGACTCCTCCTTCCCTAATTCGTGGTAGTACAAAACGAGCTGTCCTTTTTGAACTTCTTCGATTTCCGTCAGTATTACTTGATAAGGATCCCATGCCGCGTAGCAGTAGTCCAAAAACAGGTTGAATAAGCGTTCTGTAGGCACTTTCTTTAGTGGATTTGTTGCATTTTCTGAGTAATTTGCCAATAAAACGTAATCTTCGGTTCACTTTCCCCGCAGAAGTTTCTATGTGATGATTTCCTGGGTATTTAGTTGAATAGACAAGGTTTCCATTTGCGTGATTTATCGTACAACCGAAATTTGGTGGAACTGTTTTAGCATTCATGTGAACGAGCTCAAATCTTTTATTGTTAAGAGTCAGTTGCCACTTTTTGCACCATCCAGATATCTTAGCTAAATAATTTTGCAGTTCGTTCTGATTTATAACTGTACTAAACGGTGAACGGCCGGCGGCGGGCTATCATGTGCTAATGTACAGCAAACTGTAAACATCGGACTAAAATTATGCCGTTTCTCTTCGATTTCGTAATGGTATGTAAATAAAACAGACGAAAACCTGTTTTGTAGCGCTCTCTTCGCGATGACTATGCCGTTCAGTTATAGTTTGTAGACCTCACTGTACACCTAACAGGCCAGCGAGGTGTCATTTCCTCGGAGAAAAACTGTCAGAGAATGAAGGAGCTTGTGAAACCGCACCACACAATCACATCAACTAAGTGCAGTGGACGTTCCTGCACATGTTGCAGACTAGAACCCCATATGCAACAGGCCTGTACATTCACGGCACCGTGCGGAGTAAAACGTGCCTCGTCCGTCCGGCCACACGTCATCCATTTCCTCGCGTGCCAAAAAGCGAAGGGCAAAGACACTGCGTTATGGCCAATCTTGGGGCTTCATTCTTGCAGGGATAACAGTGTAAAATACGCTGCAAAATCTTTCGAACAGCTCACCTGAGGAGAAACGGTTATCGTGGCAACACATTTGAGCATATGCTCCATTCTCGGCTACAGCTACAATTACTTCAACACCTCTGGTAATCCGTGATTGAAAGTGGAACAGCAACCGGACACCTAGTACTAAGATAAGGGAAACAAAACCAGCGGCTGTGTTTGAATCTACCGTCATTTATTCTTTCTAATACATGCTACCAGTTTCAACAACACTTCAGGACCCGAACGTAACCTTTCATACACAACCGTTTTCATGTGCAATGAACAGAATCGTATGGAGTTAATTTTGGCCCGCTGCAGTCCCACTTTCCTTCATGGATTACCCGAGGTGTTAAAGTACTTCTAGCTGCAGCCGACAGTGTAGCATATGCCTCAAATGTGCTGTCACGGGAATCGTTTATCCTCTGGTGATCCGTTCAAAAGATTTTGCAGCGCATTTTACTCTGTTATCCCTGTAATGTATACAGCCCGCACTGCAGCTTTCGGGACACCGGCAGTTTAATTATAACCACCCGGTAGCAGTAAATTCATATACACGAGTGCGAAGCAACCAGGGGGAACTGTTATCATCCTAATATGCGCAGCAGAAGATTTAAGGTAATTTTAACGATTTCTGTAATATACATTAATTGACGCCAAAAACTTGATATTATATACATGTTTACAAAATAGAAAAGTCAGACTGTAAAATCAATAATTACCAAAGTATGTAGATAGAATTACTAGGAAAAAATTGTAAACAAATTACATGCACACTTGCAAAGCTACCAGATGGGATTGTTGGCTCACTAGTTTGCGCATTCATGGAAAGTACAAAATCTGAAGCATTGTAAATGTCTGTGACACAGACTTTTGCATCAATAAATGTCACATAGATGAGGATAATGAGTACTAAAAATTCTAAATTTTACATACACGGCTGTGAAGCACCCATAAGGAACTGGTAATTTTCTAATACGCATAACCACAGAGCACAGGAAATTTAAAATAACGTACGAATCTCAAGCAGATTGATGGCGTTACCAACTGCTTTAATGAGTAACAAAATACCAAGCAACCCAAGGGCTTAGAGCACATGAATAAGGCAGTTACAGTAGCGGCTCAATTTTGGCCGACTTCCCACACAGTTGCTCGACAAATTCTGGAATATACAGAATACAAAGTAAATTTACACAGCTAGTGAAAGACCGGCGGTAAGCGGACACACAAGCACAGTAGAAACATGAAGGCATAGAACTTCAATACATTTGGTCTGCAAGTAGCAAAAATGCTCCATGCTACTCTATCCTGTGCAAGCTTCATCATCTCCCAGTACCTACTGCAACCTACATCCTTGTGAATCTGCTTAGTGTATTCATCTCTTGGTCTCCCTCTACGATTTTTACCGTCCACGCTGCCCTCCAATGCTAAATTGGTGTTCCCTTGATGCCTCAGAACATGTCCTACCAACCGATCCCTTCTTCTAGTCAAGTTGTGCCACAAACTCCTCTTCTCCCCAATTCTATTCAATACCTTCTCATTAGTTGTGATCTACTCATCTAATCTTCAGCATTCTTCTGTAGCACCGCATTTCAAAAGTTTCTATTCTCTTCTTGTCCGAACTATTTAACGTCCACGTTTCACTTCCATACATAGCTACACTCCATACAAATACTTTCAGAAACGACTTCCTGACATTTAAATCTATACTCAATGTTAACAAATTTCTCTTCTCAGAAACGCTTTCCTTGCCATTGCCAGTCTACGTTTTATATCCTCTCAGTTATTTTGCTCCACAAACAGCAAAACTCCTTTTACTACTTTAAGTGCCTCATTCCCTAATCTAATCCCCTCAGCATCACCCGAGTTAACTCGACTACATTCCATTATCCTCGTTTTGCTTTTGTTGATGTTCATCTTATATCCTCCTTTCAAGACACTGTCCATTCCATTCAACTGCTCTTCCAAGTCCTTTGCTGTCTCTGACAGAATTACAATGTCATCGGCGAACCTCAAAGTTTTTATTTCTTCTCCATGGATTTTAATACCTACTCCGAATTTTTCTTTTTTTCCTTTACTGCTTGCTCAATACACAGATTGAATAACATCGGGGAGAGGCTACAACCCAGTCTCACTCCCTTCCCAACCACTGCTTCCCTTTCATGCCCCTCGACTCTTGGTATTCCAGTCAACATTGTCAAAAGCTTTCTAAGTCTACAAATGCTAGAAACGTAGGTTTGCCTTTCCTTAATCTTTCTTCTAAGATAAGTCGTAGGGTCAGTATTGCCTCACGTGTTCCAACATTTCTACGGAATCCAAACTGATCTTCCCTGAGGTCGGCTTTTACCAGTTTTTACGTTCGTCTGCAAAGAATTCTCGACTTTTCACATCTATCAACAGTAGCTTTCTTTGGGATTGGAATTATTATATTCTTCTGGAAGTCTGAGGGAATTTCACCTGTCTCATACATCTTGCTCACCAGATGGTAGAGGTTTGTCAGGACTGGGTTTCCGATGGCTGTCAGTAGTTCTAATGGAATGTTGTCTACTCCCGGGGCCTTGTTTCGACTCAGGTCTTTCAGTGCTCTGTCAAACCCTTCACGCAGTATCGTATCTCCCATTTCATCTTCATCTACATCCTCTTCCATTCCCATAATAATGCCCTCAAGTACCTCGCCGTTGTATAGACCCTCTATATACTCCTTCCACCTTTGTGCTTTCCCTTCTTTGCTTAGAACTGGGTTTCCATCTGAGCTCTTGATATTCATACAGGGTGTCCAGAAAAGGGCTCCCTGATTTCAAAATTAAATATCTCGAAAACAAAGATCGACAGAGGAATGCAGTAAACGGTATGTTTATTGTGAAAACCGTAAGAAGTTTATACAGCAGTTTGAAATAATAGTTACAAAAGCTGCTAACAGATGGCGCTGTACGCTGTACTGCTCATATCAGCGTACATAAGTGAAATAATCGTATGAAAACAATCTTTGCAAACAATCACATCACAATGTTTTCAAAATGTTCACTATTGGCGCTACAGAGGTGCGCAAACGAAGAATGAAATTCGCCATCACATTTCGTAGTGTCTCAACCGAAATGGATTCACATGCCACAGAGATCGCCGATTCAAGCTCGTCCAGCGTGGCGGGATGCTTCGGGTAGACCATGTCTTTCACTGTGCCCCACAAAAAAAGTCACAGGGAGTCAAATCCGGCGAATATGGAGGCCAATCCATGCCTGCACCAGTAAATTTGGGATATTCCAAAGCAATGACTCGATTCACGAAGTATTCCTCAAGAAAGCGAAACACTTGTTCGGTCCGATGTGGTCGGGCTCCATCTTCCATAAACCATTCAGTACCTGTTGGATCCTCTAACGCTTGCTGTGTGGCGCCAAATTGTTCCAAAATTGCAACGTAACGTGCAACAGTGACCGTTTCTCGAATGAAAAAAGAGCCAATAATGCCTCTGCTGCATACTGCAGCCCACACAGTAACTTTAGGAGAATACAGGGGTTTCGCTTCACACCAATATGGCTTTTCGGAACCCCAAAATCGCCAGTTCTGCCTATTCACGTATCCATTCAGGTGGAAGTGTGCTTCATCTGTAAACCAGATGCAGCCAACATAAAGTCCTTCACTATCAATCATTGTGAGCATCTGATTAGCAGAGGCAACCCTTTGTTGCACAGCTCGTACGGGTATGGCCTCGTGCGTTTGAATTTTGAATGGAAACATGTGTAGGCTCTTTCTCAGTATTTTCTGCGTGCTGGAACGCCTCAAACCAGTCTCAGATGCAATTCTACTGACGGATGACATTGGATTTCGCTGAATAATTTCAGAAACTGTGGCGATATTTTCAGGCGTAACTGCGGTTTGCTTGCGGCAACATGCCTCACTAGATCACCAGTTACGCTGCCTGTTCGTTGAAATTTTGCGAAGAGCGTAGGAATGGTTTTCGCATCGGGTCCTTTTGGAACATTAAATCGTGCTTGAAAACTTCGCCTTGTTGCCGTAGGACTCTCTTCTAACCTGTGCTACTCTAGCACCAGAAAAACCCGTTGTTCAATGGCGTACATGGTTTTAATCTCTTCCTTCGGTACGCTAACCTCCTTTCACGTTTCAATAGTGGAACTGATCGCTCTAGGCATTACGTATGGCGATTAAAGCGCCATCTGTTAGCAGCTTTTGTAACTATTATTTGAAACTGCTGTATAAACTTCTTACAGCTTTCACAATAAACATACCGTTTACTGCATTCCTCTATCGATCTTTGTTTTCGAGATATTTAATTTTGAAATCAGGGAGTCCTTTTCTGGACACCCTGTACAAGTGGTTTTCTTTTCTCCAAAGGTCTCTTTAATTTTCGTCTAGGTAGTATCTATCTAGTGAGATAAGCCTCTACATCCTTACATTTGTCCTCTAGCCATGCCTGCTTAGCCATTTTGCATTTCCTGTCGATCTCATTTTTGAGACGTTTGTATTCCTTTTTGCCTGCTTCATTTACAGCATTTTTGTATTTTCTCCTTTCATCAATTAAATTCAATATTTCTTCTGTTACCCAAGGATTTCTATTAGCCCTCGTCCTGTTACCTACTTGATCCTCTGCTGCCTTCACTACTTCATCCCTCAGAGCTATCCATTCTTCTTCTACTGTACTTCTTACCACATTCCTGTCAATTGTTCCCTTATGCTCTCCCTGAAACTCTGCACAACCTCTGGTTCTTTCAGTTTATCCAGGTCCCATCTCCTTAAATTCACACCTTTTTGCAGTTTCTTCAGTTTTAATCTACAGTTCATACCCAATAGACTGTGGTCAGAGTCCACATCTTCCCCTTGGAAATGTCTTACAATTTAAAACCTGGTTCCTAAATCTCTGTCTTACTATTATATAATCTATCTGAAACCTATCAGTATCTCCAGGCTTCTTCTATATATAGAACCTTCTGTTATGATTCTTGAACCAAGTGTTAGCTATGATTAAGTTATGCTCTGTGCAAAATTCTACCAGGCGGCTTCCTCTTTAATTTCTTCCCCCCAATCCATATTCACCTACTATGTTTCCTTCTCTTCCTTTTCCTACTATCGAATTCCAGTCACCCATGACTATTAATTTTTCGTCTCCCTTCACTATCTGAATAATTTCTTTTATCTCATCATACATTTCATCAATTTCTTCATCATCTGCAGAGCTAGTTGGCATATAAACTTGTACTACTGTAGTAGGCATGGGCATCATGTCTATCTTGGCCATAATAATGCGTTCACTATGTTGTTTGTAGTAGCTTACCCGCACTCCTATTCTTTTATTCATTATTAGATCTACTCCTGCATTACCCATATTTGATTTTGTATGTATAACCCTGTATTCACCTGACCAAAAGTCTTGTTCCTCCTGTCACCGAACTTCACTAATTCCCACTATATCTAACTTCAACCTATCCATTTCCCTTTTTAAATTTTCTAACCTACCTTTCCGATTAAGGGATCTGACATTCCACGCTCCGATCCGTACAACGCCAGTTTTCTTTCTCCTGACAACGACGTCCTCTTGAGTAGTCCCCGCCCGGAGATCCGAATGGGGGACTATTTTACCCCCGGAATATTTTACCCAAGAGGATGCCATCATCATTTAACCATACAGTAAAGGCTGCATGCCCTCGGGAAAAATTACGGCTGTAGTTTCCCCTTGCTTTCAGCCGTTCGCAGTACCAGCACAGTAAGGCCATTTTGGTTAGTATTAAAAGGCCAGATCAGTCAATCATCCTCACTGTTGCCCCTGCAACTACTGAAAAGGCTGCTGCCCCTCTTCAGGAACCACACGTTTGTCTGGCCTCTCAACAGGTACCCCTCCGTTGTGGTTGCACCTACGGTGCGGCTATCTGTATCGCTGAGGCACGCAAGTCTCCCCACCATTGGCAAGGTCTATGGTTAATGGAGGAGGGGGGGGGGGGGTAATGTTATCTATATTAGTAAATGACCAAACCGGGACATGGTCCGAGTTGTAGGTCGCCTATTTGACGGTTTCCAGAGGCAACAAAAATTTGATTTTCGGTATTTCGTACAATTATTAATGGATTTTAAATATCTTAACCTCTATCGTAATTTACTTGTTAAGAGCTACAATCTAATAACATACACACAACAAAAAAAGTTTTGCATCACCCCGGTTCCCAGAACTCCTGGAGATAGGCGTTGATTGGATATTGTATCACAGACACAGTTCCTTTGACTGTTGAGAGATGTCACTAAGCCCGCCCAAAGATGTACAACCATGCATGAGCAACGCCTGTTAGACGTGAGTGAGTCCAGTAGCCGATCAGTTCCAGTCGTTCCACCAGGAAGAAGGTACATGGCTCGTGTTGTCTGTAGTTCACCCATGCCTAGACGGTCAATATCTCGAATCAATGGCGTCCTCATTGTTACTTTGTGCCAGGAAGGGCTCTCAAAAAGGGAAGTGTCCGGGCGTCTCGGAGTGAACCAAAGCGATGTTGTTCGGACATGGAGGACATACAGAGAGACAGGAACTGTCGATGACATGCCTCGCTCAGGCCCCCCAATGACTACTACTGCAGTGGATGACCGCTACCTACGGATTATGGCTCGGAGGAACCCTGACAGCAACGCCACCATGTTGAATAATGCTTTTCGTGCAGCCACAGGACGTCGTGTTACGATTCAAATTATGCGCAATAGGCTGCATGATGCGCAACTTCACTCCTGACCTCCATGGCGAGGTCCATCTTTGCAGCCACGACACCTTGCAGCGCGGTAGAGATGAACGCGCTAAATGGACCGCTCAGGGTTGGCATCACGTTCTCTTCACCGAAGAGTGTCCAGACAACTGTCGGAGACGTGTTTGGAAACAACTCGGTCAGGCTCGACGCCTTAGACACACAGTCTAGCGAGTGCAGCAAGGTGGAGGTTTCCTGATGTTTTGGGGTGCATTATCTGCTGACGTACGCCGCTTGTGGTCATGGAAGGCGCCGTAACGGCTGGACGATACGTGAATGCCATCCTCCGACCGATAGTGCAATCATATCGGCAACATATTGGCGAGGCATTCGTCTTTATGGACAATTCGCGCCCACATCGTGCACATCTTGTTAATGACTTCCTTCAGGATAACGACATAGCTCGACTAAAGTGGCAAGCATTTTCTCCAGACATGAACCCTATCGAAAATTCCTGGGACAGATTGTAAAGGGCTGTTTATGGACGCAGTGACCCACCGACGACTGAGGGATCTATGCCGAATCGCCGTTGAGGAGTGGGACGACCTGGACTAACAGTGCCTTGATGAACTTGTGGATAGTATGCCACGACGAATACAGGCAAGCATCAATGCAAGAGGACGTGCTACTGGGTATTTAGAGGTACCGGTGTGTGCAGCAATCTGGACCGCTACCTCTGAAGGTCTCGCTATATGGTGGTACACCATGCAGTGTGTGGTTTTCATGAGCAATAAAAAGGGGCAGAAATGATGTTTGTGCTGGTCTCTATTCCACTTGTATGTACAGGTCGGAACCGAGGTGATGCAAAACCTTTTTTTGATGTGTGTAAGTTTAACGCTGTAGGGCAAGTGTTATGCTTATAAACTGCATATACTGAGGTGACAAAGCCATGGGGTAGCGATATGCACATATACAGATGGCGGTAGTATGGCGTGCACAATGTCTAAAGGGCAGAGCATTGGCGGAGGTGTCATTTGTACTCATTCGTGTCAAAAGGTTTCGGGCACGATTATGGCCACACGACGGCAATTAACTGACTTTGAATGCGGAATGGTAGTTGCAACTAGACGCATAGGACATTCCATTTGGGAAATCGTTACGGAATGCTTATTCCGAGAACCGTAGTATCCAGAGTGTGCCGAGAATACGATTTCAGGCTATACCTCTCACCACGGACAACGCAGTGGAGAGCCACTGGCTGCCTTCACTTAACGATCGAGAGCAGTGGCGCTTGCTTGGAGTTGTAAGTGCTAACAGACAAGCAACACTGCGTGAAATAACCGCGGAAATCAGCGTGGGACGAACGACGAGCGTATCCTACCGGACAGTGCGGTGAAGTTAGGCGTTAATGGGCCATGGCGGCAGACGCCGACGCCAGTGTGTTTGCTAACAGCACTACATCGCTTGCAGCGCCTCTCCTAGGCTCTGACCTGGTCAGATGATTCCAAATTCTAATTGAGCACTGTGCAAGCTGGTGATACTCCATAATAGTGTGGGCTGTTTTTACATTGAATGGACTGCTGGTCGGGTCCAACTGAGTCGATCATTGACCGGAAATGGTTATGTTCGGCTACTTGGAGACCATCTGCAGCCATTCATGGACTTCATGTCATTCAACGACGATGAAATTTTTGTGAATGACAATGCGCTATGTCACCGAGCGACATTTGTTCTTTACTGGTTTGAAGAACATTCTGGACAATTCGAGCGAATGGTGTGGCCACCCAGATCGCCCGACCTGCAACACTTTCGCAGTTATGTGCAGCTGTAGAGACAGCACGACTCAACTTTTCTGCAGGGGACTTCCAACGACTTGCGTCCATGCCGTAGCGAGCTGGCTGCACTATGCCGGGCTAAAGGAGGTCCGACACGATATTAAGAGGTAATCCACGCGGTTTTCACCTCATTGTATATTGATATGTAATTTGCTATGCAATATGCAAAGTAAAATGTGACTAGTCTAAGGAGTTTGCTTGATTTTTCGTTTTTTTTGCGAAACTGACTATTGATTTGTATCTTTGGTTCAAAATGGTTCTGGCACTATGGGACTAAACATCTGAGGTCATCAGTCCCCTAGAACTTAGAACTACTTAAACCTAACTAACCTAAGGACATCACACACACATCCATGCCCGAGGCAGGATTCGAACCTGCGACCGTAGTAGTCGCACGGTTCCGGACTGAAGCGCCTAGAACCGCTCGGCCACCGCGGCCGGCTGTATCTTTGTTGCGGTAGGATATCCACGTCTGATCATCCGTAACAGCGTGGAAACACAAATCACCTAAGTCTTGTCGATAGTGGTGCAAACAAGCTCTCCAGTTTCACATTCTTTGTTGGTCGGTAAGAATTTTCGCTAACCGCCTTGAACGTAATTTACGATGTCCGAGCTTTCCACAACAGTTAGGTAAATAATAGTGCGTCCAAAATGAGGAAATTCGTGAGTCAGCGCACTGTTCTTTGATCAGGTCGCACCTGTTGCACGATTTCATCTGTCTGGATACTAGGCCTCGCACCAAGTTTCTAGCGTTGTCTTTCGCAACAGCTTTAAAAATATTTAACAATATTCACCAAACCACACAGAAACAGTGGCGTGATTTGCTGGATTAATTATCAGTACCTTGAGAACAAAAATAGTAGTTAATTAACGTTTTCGTGTGCAAAAAGTCTCGTTGTTTGCTACTTTTTGTCTTCTTCGTAGTTTATTTGATGTATCTTGTTTGCACAGTATGTCTCGTGCCGTGATAATACGTGCTTTAATAAAATCGAGAGTTGTGTTATGCATTAAAATTTGGGATAAGTTCTTTCAAGACTTTTTCATATACTTTTCAGCACTGTTAATAATTTCATTTTAAGAACAGCCGACAGTATACACGAGCCTGTAATAACACAAATTGTAGTGTCCAATATACCCGCCTTAACACACCACCACTTACTGCAAAACTTGGCTCACAAGTTGCTGTCTCCTGTGAAAATAAAAAAAAATCAACGATAAACGTAACTATTCAAAGAGGCTATTTCACAGTCAGATAATACATCGTTGAGTCAAACTGGAATCCATTTGATCGCCATCTGCGCAGCGAATATTGAATACAAACAATGGGGAAAATAACAGCAATCTATTGTTTATCTGAGACTCTTTGGACTAATGTCACCTGTTGTTATAGGCGCTGAAGATCTATTTATGCTGTAATAAAACGACGGATTTCGCAATCGATCGCTGTTCTTTTCTCCTTTGCGTGATCGTTGAGTGTTGCACATCCACAATTTTGTTTTTAGATTTTTAACTTCAAAATTAATGCCCTAAGTATTGGTGACAGTAGTAGAGAAACATAATTAATGTTACTGATGTATTAGAGGCTACAAAATATGAGTAACAAATTTTTAGTATTACAGTCATCTATCCAAATCAACTCTCCATTACGTAGTGTTACATTCATACGTAAAGTAATTGTATTTTAATGGCCGGCCATTATGGCCGAGCAGTTCTAGGCGCTTCAGTCTGGAACTGCGCGACCTGTACGGTCGCAGGTTCGAATCCTGCCTCGGGCATGGATGTGTGTGATGTCCTTAGGTTAGTTAGGTTTAAATAGTTCTAAGTTCTAGGGGACTGATGACCTCAGGTGTTAAGTGCCATAGTGCTCAGAGCCATTTGAACCTTTTTTTTTTTTGTATTTTAATGTATGCGTGAACGGAAACGAAAATCAAATATTAATGTTATGCGAAAATTGTTACTGGATTAGGTGGTGATTTATTTATACATCTCGTGTCGTATACTACATCCACATCTACATGGATAATCTGCAAAATACATTTAAGTGGCTCGCAGAGGGTTCATCCAACCACCTCCACAATAATTCTCTATTATTCCAATCTCGCACAGCGCGCGGAATAAACAAACACCTATACCTTTCCTTGGGAGCTATGATTTCATTTATTTTATTACGCTGATCTTTTCTCCCTATGTAGGTCGGCGTCAACAAAATATTTTCGCAGTCGGAGGAGAAAGTTGGTGACTGAAATTTCGTGAGAATATACCGCCGCAACGAGAAACGCCTTTGTTTTAACGATGTCTATCCCAAATCCTGTACCATTTCAGTGACACACTCTCTCTCCCCTATTTGGCGATAATACAGAACGTGCTGCTCTTCTTTGAACTTTCTCTATGTACTCCGTCAGTCCTCTCTAGTAAGGATCCCATACGGCGAAGGACGGACAAGCTTGGTGTAGGTAGTCTCTTTAATAGATCTGTTACATTTTCTATGTGTCCTGCCTACAAAATGCAGGCTTTGGTTAGCTTTTCCCACAACAATTTTTGTGTGTTCCTTCCAATTTAAGATTTTTGTAATTGTAATTCTTAGGTATTTAGCTGAGTTTATGGCCTTTAGATTTGACTGATTTACCGTGTAATCGAAATTTAACGGATTCGTTTTAGCACTCTTGCGGATGGCCTCACACTTTCCGTTATTTAGGGTCAATTACCAATTTTTGCAGTATACAGATACCTTTTCTAAATCGTTTTGCAATTTGTTTTTATCTTCTGATGACTTTACTAGTCGATAAACGACAGCATCATTTGCAGATAACCTAAGACGGCTGCTCAGATTGTCTCCCAAATCGTTTGTATAGATAATGAACAAGAAAGGGCCTATAACACTACCTTGTGGAACGCCAGAAATCACTTACGTTTTACTCGATGACTTTCCATCAGTTAGTACGGAACTCCCTGACAGGAAATCACGAATCCAGTTCCATAACTGCGAAGATATTTCATAATGACGGATTTTCACTACAAGCCGCTTGTGTGGTACATTGTCAAAAGCCTTCTAGAAATACGGAATCAATTTGAAATCCGTTGTCAGTAGCACTCAGCACTTCACGTGAGTAAAGAGCTAGTTGTGTTTCACAAGAACGATGTTTTCTAAATCCATGTTGACTGTGTGTCATTGACCGTTTTCTTCGAGGTAATTCATAATGTTCGAACACAATATATGTTCCAGACACCTGCTGCATATCGACGTTAATGATATGGGCTTGTAATTCAGTGGATTATTCCTACTACTAGAAAAAAGCGTGCCACTGACCAGTTTCGGTATACTTTCTTCCATCACGCAAATTTTTGTGGCATTTTTAAAGTATGCGCGCAATTGTCGAACCTTTTTTTCACTCATTGCTGTAGGCCTACAAACTAGACACGGCTCTTCGCGAATCTGAGCAGCTGTAGATCCTTTTGCTCAAAAATATCGAATTGCAAATGGCGAGAGCAAGGATTTTCGGGACCATTGTTTGCTTTCACCCACAACCAAATGACTACTGACTCAAAACAATGACTCCTGTGGCTTCGTAAACAAGAAATAAATGCAATCGTGCCGCCAACGTGTAAAGCGCGTGCCGTCGCTGACGTATTCCCCGCGGTGCTGCGGAAGCGCGTCCCCGTGCCGCAGCTGCCTGCCAAGTGGCGAGCTGCGGCCGCCCCCACCGCGGCGGCCTGTGGAGCCAGCCGAGCTGAATGGGCTGCGCGATCGATGCGCTGCCGGCGGTAGACAGCGCGTGTCTGGCACGTGGAGGCAGCGGGCTGTCTGCACAAGGCGGCGCGCTCACCTCACGCAACACTGCGTCCAAAGCTGGTTGCGACTTTTGTCATTTCAGTACAGTGCGATTGTTTGGGAAACGTAGCTATCAGCGTGTGCTGACCGCGCCAGCGAGTCTGCACCAACAGCATGTCGCGCAAGCCGTTCATTCTGCAGTCTTTCTCGAACGATTTTAAAGAAACTGTTCAATAATACATTGTGATTCTCTCACATCTTACAATTCGTCATCTTCATGGTGAACCGCTTATCATTTCGTTAATATTCATGTTGTATTATATTATATTATTTATATTATATTATTTATATTATATTGTATTAGGCGAACTACTGCAAGAAATTCTTAAAGTTTGCAGTGAAAAATGGGGGTGACTATGAATTTGCGTTTGATGCGTGTTATGTCACGTGAAATGTACACAACATACTGACATGGAAAGGACGCGTACTCGTCATCGCCCAATTCGTCCAAATTCGTGGTGCATGTAGGGCGTGGTGAGAAAGTGCCCCAAGTGGGAACTTCAGATGGCCGTTTAGGAAATAAACGGAATTTTGATACGGATCTATCACCATGTGCACCTTATCAATTGTCCCTGTGACGAGGTGTTCAACGAGCACTGTTTGGCACAGCGGTAAGAGATGGATTCGTACTGAAAAGGTCGCGGGTTCGACAATGCCAAGTAGCAAATACTTTAGTGCTCCTTCTTCAAAATCCGGTAAACTGACAACAGATTTGTACCAAAAATAAAAAATAAAAACAAAAATATTGTAATGAACCCCTACGTGAAATTTCTTCTGTTGACTGACTCGTGGGAAGGACAAACAAATCCACAAATATACGACGAACTGTCCAAGATGAAAACGAATTGCCAACGTGCAGTATCAAAGTAATTCCCCCCAAATGTACGCCACTATTGCCACCCTGCGATGTATATTTTTATCGTCAGGTAAAAAATCTAATTAAATATGTCAAAACTGCACTTACGTCATCTAGAAAGAAGAAGACATCACTTCCGAGGAGCTTGCATTAAACTACATTCCATTATGCATCACCAGCTACCCTTGCACGTATTCAGCGACATGTTGCGTTACGCGTGGTTCGCTGCTGGTTTGTGCGATGAAAGAAACTATTTTCAGAATGTCAAACAAGTTTGTTTTTCTATGGAGACATAAAAAAACATGTCGCTGCCAAAAGGCGGCGTTTATAACGTGCGCAAGATGTGGTCAAAATTATTGATTCCCCTGTTTCTGTGATGAATATTACCACCCCAGTACATGTAATTGACCAATTGCAATAGAATGGAAGTATCGATTTACTTACACGATGTTCCCGCTAACTACAATCCCTTTTTAAATGTTTGCAGTCCCGCGTTTCATCCTATACCTATCCTTTTTGTGCTTGTATAAATTAATAAAATAACCTACATGATGTTCTGGTTAATTGTGATGTCAGTAGTGTACACGCATTTCCAAGGAGCACAAAAATATTTACCACCGGGCGGAGTCGAACTTTTCAATGCGAATCCGATCTCTTACCGCTGGGCCAAACACTTCATAAGCGCACTGTCACAGGGACAATTCAGAAGGTCCACATGGTGATAGATCCGTATCAGAATTCCTTTCATTTCCTAAACGCTTGGCCATCTGGCGTTCCCACTTGGTGCACTTTCTTGTCTCACCACACCCTACATGTACCATGAATCTGGAAGAATCCGGCGATGACGAGTAGGCATCCTCTCCTTGTGAGTTACTCTTTAAACGTTGAAGGATACCGCTATCTGCCGTCAATCTCGAGAAACAATGTAAATGACGAACTTATACTTTCATTCAGAGAATGTGATTTTTCATTAACTAGTGACCTGCCTTGCCCTCAGTTGCTGGTTCAGTAAACACTGTTCCAGGATTCTGCCACAATTTCAGCTGCATTAGAATGTTAGTGAGATGAATATTTGCGAACTCTGCTTGTTTTTGCAAAAGAAGAGATTTTAGTGTGGCAACAAGAGATTACATATTACTCAAAACTCGTCATAGTACTTCCTGAATCCATGTCATCTCAACTACCTTCTTGATATGGCTGGCACCTCCAGACCAGTCCTGTAGTGTAACATTTGCAATGGCTACTTTTATCAACCTTTCATCCTCGCTGAGCGTAAACTTCTGGTTGTTTTTTTGTCTCGTTACCCTTCACATGGTCCCCTATACTCAGTCGCATTTAAATGAGCGTGATACGCAGCAAGCCTGATTAAACTTTTTTTTTGCGTCAACGAGTTTGTAGGCCCGATAGCGTGAAGTTTTTACCTTGTACGGCGCTAAAAGTTCCATAAACTCCGCCTCATGCATGATAGGTTCAACTTTATCCGAGGGAACATTTCTTCGTAACCAGAGAAAAATATCCTCTTTCCTCCAATGCATCATTGGAGAGTGGTACGGCCCATTGTCCATTACTACTGTCTAACTCAGGAATATTTTGCAACAGCAACAGCACTTTCACTGCTAATCTCGCTTTCAGACTGCTGCATTGTTATTAACGTAAAGTCAACACAGAACAATTGTTCACAATACCCGATCCCCAGAAAATGTCTCTTAACGACGACAACTGACGAACACAGATGGATCTAATGCGCGACACCACGTGGTACTGTTCACCCACGGCGTGGCAACAGGGGCGCTGTACCGACCGAACCGCTGGTGGCGTCGTGTTACCTGGCCAACGGCGACACGTCCAAAGAAACCATTGATTTTAAACGCACTAGAGCCAAATTCCGTGCAGGCCGTCTTAGCGACAATTGCTCCGTTGTGTGCAGGGCTACAATGCTCGGATCTGATGCGGTGATAATGCGTGCGTCTGAAAACTAAGAGGTGCTGGATCCAGTCACTGTCGAAAACCGGAATTTTTTCTGTCTGCCTTCAGCTCAGCCTTCACCTCTCAGTAATGTGAAGACAGGCCAGTAATAAAGATGCGCTCTACCTAAACTGTTGTTCGGTAGTTTTGGTGCACTACTTGCATGACGTAGTAAATGGTAGAACTGGCGCTAGTATTGGTAGGGAAGAATGGGCAGGACAAAAAAATGGGCGTCGACGGTTTCTCTTTTCGTTTGTTTGATTCATTGACTGGCTCGTTGTTTTCCACATAATTAGAACAGCACACCATTCCGTGTTAGTCCACTGTGTATTTTACGGTATATCCTTGCAGAACATAAATGACATTTTGTAACCAATAAAAATTAGTCGTTAGCTTAACTTCTGCTTTTTTGTGTAACCAAAGAAATTACTTTTGATACAAGTGCAGTTCACATGCACAAAAATAAAATTATATATATTTGTTATTGTTACTTTGTACTCAATAGAACGTTCATCTTCATGATTAAAGGTAAGAGTTTCCTGTTATTATTAATAAATGCGAAAGGTGTTTATGAGTATCAGAAACATGTTCCAACTTCGACGAAATATTGAAGCGATGTTTGATATATTTTTCATTTACAGCGATTTTTTTTTATTTTCTCTTTTTCGTAAGGAAGTTGGGTTTTCTAAATGCTTTATGATAAACATGTATTGTCTTCTGTACTTTTACTACAACGTCCCTCTGTTTCACATTACAAATCAATGATTTTAGAGTAAAACCTCAGTTAAACATTGACAACTTCAGTTTTGCTTTAAGTACTGTTTATTCATAAGTAACAGTCAGGAGCATAACTATGTAGAACAAAAATGTTATGTAGGTTACCCAGCTCATTAGATATCCTCAGTCAGTTTCTAGACGTCTCACCGTGTCAAGTTTTTAGGGCAATCTAGTATGACACGGTTTACATACGCAAAGAAAGCAATCGTTACGATGCAATGCCCAATAGATATGAAACACAGCCATTGTACAGGTAACGGCGCGATGTCACTGACTGCGCGGCCCCTCCCGCCGGATGCATTTTGCTCCCTTAGGAATGCGCACACGCACACCAAAGTTAGTAGGGAAGCCACTGTAGCCTATGCTTACTTCAGGCAGTCTGCGGTAGCCCATGGCAGTTTCAATACTCTAGCTGCTAACCGCACGTGGTTCAGGTTACACATCAAACTGCACATCCCCTTTCCCCAATAGGGTTACTGGGGTACGTCGGAGACACGCAAGTCGCGAAATGGCGTTCAATTGAAAGACTTCCACCAGTTGAGTCACCTGAAATTACTGTTTATTTTGAGAATACGAGGGGGACCAAAAACTCCTATCTGACAATTGTTCTCTAGCTGATGAATTTTCTCACGTTGGATCCACCATTTTCCTTTACGCGTCTGTCATGGAAAGGCTTGGACATAACAAATTATGTTTAAGGTGGGAGCCGAAAATGATATAAACGGAATAAAACCGACACATGTACAGGTGATTGTTTGAGTATCCCAAGGATGTGTAAGGGCGCCGTTATCTTTCTCCCCTACCCTCTCTCTACCTCTTCCTCACCCCTTCCTCTCTCCATATCTTTCTCCCCTCCCCCTCCCTCTTCCCATAGCCTCCTCGCCTCTCCCTCTGACCATATCCTCTTCCCCCTTCCCTCTGTCCATATTGTCTTTCCCCCTCTTCCCCTTCTTACCTATCTACACACCTTCCATCTGCCTCCTGCATCTCCCCGCTTTCCTCCTCGCATCTGTCCATCCTCTATTGCTCCACTCTGTCCTTTCATCTCTTCCTGCCTGCCTTCTCAGTCCATCACACTACTTTCTGGTTTGTAGTAGGGTCGCAGTTGGCATTACTTTCAATAGGAAAAGTACATTTTAAGAAATAGGAATTAGCTCTGAATCTAGTAATAATTGTACGCGCTGGTACAGTGTCCACTGCTAAGGGACGAAGGAAATTCTCGGCTTACATATCACACTGTACTCACCGTAGCCTTCCTTCCCGTGAGAGTTCGATCCATTTTATACTTGGACATCGTTCTCACTTTAGTTAATGGGCTACAAATGTAAAAGTTTCCATGAAGCTTTCCCATAATAATCGTTACCACCCATGATCTACGACTAAAAGAGAGAGCTCTTTCTTTCAGACAAGAGAGATAGAGATATGTGTAAGAGCTCCAGAGCTCGTATTAAAAGCAACACGTACTCAGTCCTCAGTACAAGCCCTCGGAGTTTGTAAGTTGTAATTGTGAACCCCCTGTAAGTGTCGTCTTCCTCATATAATCACCTTTGGCAATTCAGACTAAACAATACAACTGGGGCTCTTTCCGGTTAAGAGACTACCGTCACACACGAGAGCAGAATGAAGACCACACTGGACAACACGTAGACTGAGAAAAGCCGTATTGAAATCCTTACCTATGTACACGGCAAAATGTAGCATGGGTTTCTTGCCGGGCATGGCTGACTGGGCTAGAAAATTCAGAATTTACACAAGGAAATAGTGATTACGAGTAAGTTTTGACGGGGAGGACTGATTTTACCCTGTTGTGTAAATGTTGCGAACGAGTAGTTAACTCTGAAGCTGCGCACTGCTGTTCCGTCACACGCGGCTGTTGTCACGTTAGCAGTGTTTACTGTGGCTCCCGCAAGCGCGATGCTTAGAAAGCGGAACGCGGAAAGCGCAGCCGTGACGGTCCAGGCTTCGTTCCGGCAGCTGCAAGAAAGAGGGAAAGAAGCAAAGCACTCCCTGCTACGTGCTCAGCCCAGAGCCGGACCACTGGAGTTGCTGGGTGTTGCGGCTTTGCATGTTGCACGTAATGTTAGTGCGTAGTTAGACCACTCAGTGTTTTCAGCTATACGCAATCCTTCGTGAAAATGAAGGTAAGTGGAAAATACTAACTAGAAATATGAATACGATGATTAAATGTGTAAATACATCTGGGAATAGCTTCCGCATTTCTAGAGGGAATTTCATAGAATACAAATCGTAGGGGACCACACTCGAATATCTCCAATACGCAACGGAGGACACTGGGTGTTAGAGCAAGTGTGGTATGAGGAGGTTGCCAGAGAATAGAAAATCGTGGCGGGTCACATCAGTCCAGTCACAAGACCGATGGCCCCAAAAAGAAGTGAAGGTTTTGGATTTCCATTACGACTTTGACTACACTCCGCGTTCGTAGCTGAGTGATCAGTGTTGACGGCTCTACATCTACATACATACTCCGCAATCCACCATACGGTACATGGCGGAGGGTACCTCGTACCACAACTAGCATCTTCTCTCCCTGTTCCACTCCCAAACAGAACGAGGGAAAAATGACTGCAAACGAGCCCAAATCTCTCTTATCTTTGCGGTCTTTCCGCGAAATATAAGTTGGCGGCAGTAAAATTGTACTGCAGTCAGCTTCAAATGCTGGTTCTCTAAATTTCCTCAGCAGCGATTCAGGAAAAGAACGCCCCCTTTCCTCCAGAGACTCCCACCCGAGTTCCTGAAGCATTTCCGTAACACTCGCTTGATGATCAAACCTACCAGTAACAAATCTAGCAGCCCGCATCTGAATTGCTTCTATGTCCTCCCTCAATCCGACCTGATAGGGATCCCAAACGCTCGAGCAGTACTCAAGAATAGGTCGTATTAGTGTTTTATAAGCGGTCTCCTTTACAGATGAACCACGTCTTCCCAAAATTCTACCAATGAACCGAAGACGACTATCCGCCTTCGCCACAACTGCCATTACATGCTTGTCCCGCTTCATACCGCTCTGCAATGTTACGCCCAAATATTTAATCGACGTGACTGTGTCAAGCGCTACACTACTAATGGAGTATTCAAACATTACGGGATTCTTTTTCCTATTCATCTGCATTAATTTACATTTATCTATATTTAGAGTTAGCTGCCATTCTTTACACCAATCACAAATCCTGTCAAAATCATCTTGTATGCTCCTACAGTCACTCAACGACGACACCTCCCCGTACACCACAGCATCATCAGCAAACAGCCGCACATTGCTATCCACCCTATCGAAAGATCATTTATGTAGATAGAAAACAACAGCGGACCTACCACACTTTCCTGGGGCTACCATGCAGAGGACCCGGGTTCGGTTCCCGGTACTGCCAGGGATTTTTCCTTCGTGGGAGAACTGATACGGAGTGTACTCGGCCTCGCGATGCCAGTTGAGGATCTACTTGATAGAGTAGTAGCGGTTGCACTGTCCGGAAAGTGTGCAAAACTGTCTGGAGAGTGGTGTGCTGGCCACATGCCCCTCCATACCGCATCCGCACGACGTTGCAAGGAGAAGGACGACAGAGTGGCCGCTAGGCACCCCTTAAGCCCTCACAGCCTGGACGAAGAGCTCATTTTTTTAAATTTTAAACTGCACTGCTAGTGATGTAGGAATATAACAGTAGTAAGTTTTATCGCAGAAGGTCTGTGTGCAGAAGAGGAAATGGTGCCTGGTCATATCAAACCAGTGGTTTGATATTGATGAAAAAGAAAAGCTTAGAAGGTGGGCGGGTGATGTGAATAACTTGTCTGTGTAAAAGGCTATTATGAGAAACTGATGAAAGTGTTTTCTGAGGCAGTAAAAAAAAGTCGCCTGATGGGACCAAATGCACGTAGTGGAATACAGATAACATTAAAAATACCTACCTTCGTATGTCAGACGTTACAAAAGACGGCCGTGGCGAGGAATTTTACTGAAAGTCTTTTAGGGAACAGCGTTCTGTGCATTGGTGCGTTCTCGTACAGTGAATTTGGGCAAATTAACAACACTACTTAAGACTCCGGCAGAAAACTTGGCGAAATGTAGCATTTGTTTTCACCATTCATATTCCCTAAGAAGCATTGTTCGCTAGAAACAGTTAGTGTCAGTTGCAATTAAAATACAGGGTTATTTTAAATGATGAACCCATTTAGAAAGTCGTATGTACTCAAGTACAAATCCAAAATGAACAAGCTTTATACCAATGAAAGAAAGCGGTATCAAAATTTTTGGCGGGTGGGCGGTGATGGTTTCAGAAGCGGCCTGTAGAGTTCGCGCGGCAATAAGGCCGTCACTCCGTTTCACTGTCAGTTGAGAGAGAGATGGCGACTGTGGAGCACAAGGTTTTTTTTTTTCTGAATTCTTGAGTTCAGGAAAAGTGAGTCGCAAATTGCAGTGCAGCGGGAATTTCGTACCAAATTCGGTATTCAACCACCAACTCGAGAAAGCATTAGCCATTGGTTTAAGCAATTTCAACAGACTGGGATGTGTGCAAAGGAAAAGGCACAGGCCGACCGCGTGTGTCAGAGTATGATGTCCGAAGGATTCAAGACAGTTCTGTGCACAGTCCCAGTAAGTCTACCAATAGAGCCAGTCGAGAACTTGGAATAACCCAACCAACTGTATGGAAAGTCCTGAGACGGCGTTTGCTGTACAAGCCCTACCGATTACAACTTGTACAGGCTCTCAACCCCGATGACAAAACGAAGCGTCTCGCATTTTGTGATTATGTGCTAGCAAAGATAGAGGATGACGCATTTCTGCAGCGTGTAATTTTTAGTGAGGAAGCGACGTTCCACTTTAGTGGAAAAGTCAACACACAAGATGTTCGCATATGGGGTTAGGAAAATCCATGTTCACCATTGCAACGCGAAAGAGACTTATCGAAGATGAACGTGTTGTGTACCGTATCCCGTACAAATGACCTGGCTCTGCACTTGCGGCCACCGAGATCTTCTGGTCTCACACCCTGCGACCATTTCTTATGCGGTTATGTGAAGGAAGCTGTTTACGTCCCGCCTCTACCAACCCCTCTCAACGATCTGCGGAACCGGATCACGAGTGCCGTGCACTCAGTAACAGCAGATATGCTTTCGCGTGTGTGGGACAATCGCGTCGATGTTTGCCGTGCAGCCAACGGTGACCACATTGAACATTTACCACATTTCTAATTATTAAATAATTACTAGTGGAACTAGAGCGGCGAAACCCCACATTACATTGTTGCCGGATGTATCCAAGATGGCGGCGATGACGTCATCCAAGATAGCGACATGTAGACTTGGCAAAAACGCGAGACTTCATCCAAGATGGCGGCCATGACGTCATCCAAGGTGGCAGATTTTGGCGGGAAGACAGGTCAATTGGGAAACCTCCACTAACCTACACCCCCTCCCCCACAAAAATGCCAGGAACTTCAAATTCCAAACGGAAAATGCATCAAACCACAGTTACCTCTACTAACCTAAGAAAATCGCTGGAAGATAGGTCACTCAGGCTACCCCCACTAACCTAAAAAGTCATCAGACTGCCATCTCTTCCTAGGAACTGCCGCCAAGTTTGAATTTTGGCTGTGAAATAGGTCAGTTGGGGTATCTCTACCAACCTAAGAAAATGGATAGAAAGAAAGCTCACCTCCACTAACCTAAGTTACCCAACAGCCACCTCTCCTAGGTATTGGTGAGGAAAGGTCTCAGCCTGCACTGGGCTGCTGGAGAGAGGAAGGAGTGTACTTACTTTATTTTGTAACAATTTATTTATGGATGGATTTTGAACAATGGTATATTTATGGCAGTGGAACAGAACACAGGCTCTGACATGCCACATAGCACACTCACCTGCAAACTGATCCAAAATAACCCCATGTATAATGCTCGGCCATGCACCTGCTAATTATAAACTGTCAAAATAACACATTGCACAGCCTACAGCCCTGCAAACTACTTGTAACTAATACATTACATTTATGCCCAGAGAGCAAAACAACTTGTAAATTGTCAAAATAATAATCCATCTAAAAGACTCTGCAATCATGCTTGCTAATTGTCAGCTCTCGAAATCATCCAACACTCTTTATTTAAACAATTACAGGCAATACCACCATCCAGTGTATTCGCCAGGAGGTCCACACTGCAACTGACCTAGTACACAGTACCACCACCAGAGGGCACTGTCGTGTGTACCGTGACGTAATCCAATAAGGCAGCCATGATGTCAGCTGATGATGCACGTACCATTATCCAAGATGGCGGCAAACGATGTTTTCACCAAGAGGTCTGGACGTAGTACACAGTACCACCACCAGAGCGCTCTGTTGTCCGTTTTGTGACGTAAACCAAGATGGTGGGGAGAAATGGCGGGAAAACGACTCTGCCTGTGCTGGACATAAGTTTTTATTTTGCATTACATCCCTCGTGTGATGTAATGCAGGATGGTGGTCTGGAGCGGGAAAATGGCGCGAAAATGACTCAGCCTGCACTGGGCTGCCGAATAGAGTAAGGAAGGAGTGTACTTCATTTATTTTGGAACAATTTATTTAGGGATGGAGTATATTTATCAAACTGATACAAAGCACATACTTGCGGTCACTCCACACAGTCCACAGACCTGTAAACTACTCCTAAATAACACTCTGCAGACAGGCAAATGGCTCTTAATTTACCAAAATAATTTGAGTATACACATGCAGACTCCTCCTAAATAATGCCGTACACAAATGTGCAGACACAAAATCAACTTGTGAAGTGCCCAAATAATGCATAGTGCAGCCGACAGACCTGCTCGCAAAATAATGCAACAGACACGCATTCAACGTATGCAGGCACCGTCTGACACCCATCCAGTAGACCGCACAGGAGGCTACCTGCAGCTCTGCGAAATGATATGGCCATCAGCTGTCAAACCACGCACAGATGCCCGCATGTATGAGGTGGCGACATTCTTTTCATATTTGACACCTGAGAAATTCCTCTCGAAAGACATGTTCACCTAAGCACCATTGTTGATCCAACCAGGCGGGAGCGCATATGCTCCAGGAACTCACGTGCCATCACAGCTGCTAGCCGCTGCCAGACGCAGGTGAATGTTGCCTATATTTTCAGGTATCAGTCAGTGTTATACTGATGTCACAGAACTTCAAGTGGCGCTCACACTGCTCCCATATGCGAGACACCTCTGAGCTGCATGTGTCTTTACTGTTGATGACAGACTACCAGAGGGCACATTGTTCCTAGCGCGACTTCAGAGACATGTCTAACTGTGCTTAACTGCAAATAGCAGTCCTAACGTGATACCCCAGTCAATCACTTGTTACCCTTCATGCTTTCAACACACACAAACATTACCACTGCTATGTAGAGGCTCCTATACCTACCTCAGCACAAAGGGTGTGAATTAATCGAGCATTATGATTAGCTCTTATCGATTTACCCGTCGAATTACTGATGCCATTGGAATCGAAGCACCATCCACCTTCTCTGTCTCTCTGCAGACGGGACTTTCAGCAGTAAAATTATTTTGCACATATCGCTAAATTGCATTGACAGCTAAACCTGCAAAGTTGTTACAGATCATGAAATATATGCTAGACTCTCAAGAATATTGGAAGCAAGGAACATATTTACCAGTGTAACTATAATTGAATATTAAGATTGCTGGTAGTCTGACACTGATCGATGTACAGATAATGTCTCCTCTTGACGGCTGTGCTTCTGGAACGAATCTCAGCATCTATAGCACACACAATTTTCCACGTAAAAAATCTCTCCCATACCCTTGTGGTTATCAACGTGCTGAATCTATATGTCTCTCATGACAGGACACACAGTCATCCTTTCTAGTCGTGCCGCAACATAAGCCTCAGTAACTTTACAATGCAATATATATACATTTTACACGAACAGTGCATTTTTATATGTGTACAGCACCCAAAAAAATTATGGTATGCCTACACTCACACCAGCTATATGTCATGATGCTCCTCAGTCCTAGGGAATCACCATCAGCCTTTCTTTCTTTCTACAGACGTGACATTCAGCGGCAATAAACGATTTTACATCGATCGCCATGTTACACTGACAACCAAACCTTGCAAAGTGCCATAATATCGTCAAATACGGAAAGACTCTTCTCAATTACACTGCTCTCCTACTGAGGACAGGAGCTTGAATATTAGATGCCAAATCCATACCTTCCTTATGAATGGACATTTCCTTTGCATATTTCGGAACACAAACTAGTACTTTATAAGCGTGATGCTCAAGACGACCCTATCATGCACCCCCTACTACTAAGTACAAGACTTCATCAATAACTGATTACCTACGATACAGAATAATACTGAGAGAAAATCAGCGATGGGTGGACATGTCTCATAAATTTTTCTTGTGAGTGATATCACTGTGTCTTAGAAAGAAAGAGAGCTGTAATCGTCTCATATGTTAAAAAACCCAATCACAACAGCAACTGTAGGTTACTGTCACAAGCAGCATTGGTTCTACAGGATCACACAAGTATCAATGTTAAAAGCTATACCCACTTTACAAATCGAGGTTCGACATTACCTCTGAATGAGCACGGACAAATCCCACGAGGACAATTGCAGGAGTATATAATATCAGACCAACATGTCCTCGATGGTGCAACGTCGTAATAAAATTACTCAGTTTTGAAGGTGATTCATCTAAGGAATGCGGTATGTAAACGGTATTTGCTACTCCCTCATTTCTATAGTACTTGTAAAATTTTCTGTCTCGATACCATGTCATAGATTCGGTGATATAACCACTGAGTTATAGGCAATGACTGATTGAGGAAGCTCACAAACAGTAGTAGTAGATAATATGCTGATTGAGGTCACAAGAAAATGAACACTAGCGTCTCAGATCTCTAGTGTTGTGCTATCCGCTAGAAATGATGTCCATGATTTGAAATCAGGTCTTTCCCTTAAAGCACCTACCTGCATTGGATCCTATTGGCAATTTCTTTAATGATTACAACCGCTACTCAATCATATTTTTGGCAAACATTTCTGTGCAAAATAATTCTGAAATTCCCATCTGCAGAAAGAAAGAGAAGGTGGTTGGTGCTTAGATACCGATGGCATGAGTATATCAGCAGGTAAATTCGATAAGAACCAATCATAATGCTCGATTCATTCACACCCTTTGTGCTGCAATATACACTCCTGGAAATGGAAAAAAGAACACATTGACACCGGTGTGTCAGACCCACCATACTTGCTCCGGACACTGCGAGAGAGCTGTACAAGCAATGATCACACGCACGGCACAACGGAGACACCAGGAACCGCGGTGTTGGCCGTCGAATGGCGCTAGCTGCGCAGCATTTGTGCACCGCCACCGTCAGTGTCAGCCAGTTTGCCGTGGCATACGGAGCTCCATCGCAGTCTTTAACACTGGTAGCATGCCGCGACAGCGTGGACGTGAACTGTATTTGCAGTTGACGGACTTTGAGCGAGGGCGTATAGTGGGCATGCGGGAGGCCGGGTGGACGTACCGCCGAATTGCTCAACACGTGGGGCGTGAGGTCTCCACAGTACATCAATGTTGTCGCCAGTGGTCGGCGGAAGGTGCACGAGCTCGTCGACCTGGGACCGGACCGCAGCGACGCACGGATGCACGCCAAGACCGTAGGATCCTACGCAGTGCCGTAGGGGACCGCACCGCCACTTCCCAGCAAATTAGGGACACTGTTGCTCCTGGGGTATCGGCGAGGACCATTCGCAACCGTCTCCATGAAGCTGGGCTACGGTCCCGCACACCGTTAGGCCGTCTTCCGCTCACGCCCCAAAATCGTGCAGCCCGCCTCCAGTGGTGTCGCGACAGGCGTGAATGGAGGGACGAATGGAGACGTGTCGTCTTCAGCGATGAGAGTCGCTTCTGCCTTGGTGCCAATGATGGTCGTATGCGTGTTTGGCGCCGTGCAGGTGAGCGCCACAATCAGGACTGCATACGACCGAGGCACACAGGGCCAACACCCGGCATCATGGTGTGGGGAGCGATCTCCTACACTGGCCGTACACCACTGGTGATCGTCGAGGGGACACTGAATAGTGCACGGTACATCCAAACCGTCATCGAACCCATCGTTCTACCATTCCTAGACCGGCAAGGGAACTTGCTGTTCCAACAGGACAATGCACGTCCGCATGTATCCCGTGCCACCCAACGTGCTCTAGAAGGTGTAAGTCAACTACCCTGGCCAGCAAGATCTCCGGATCTGCCCCCCCTTCAGCATGTTTGGGACTGGATGAAGCGTCGTCTCACGCGGTCTGCACGTCCAGCACGAACGCTGGTCCAACTGAGGCGCCAGGTGGAAATGGCATGGCAAGCCGTTCCACAGGACTACATCCAGCATCTCTACGATCGTCTCCATGGGAGAACAGCAGCCTGCATTGCTGCGAAAGGTGGATATACACTGTACTAGTGCCGACATTGTGCATGCTCTGTTGCCTGTGTGTATGTGCCTGTGGTTCTGTCAGTGTGATCATGTGATGTATCTGACCCCAGGAATGTGTCAATAAAGTTTCCCCTTCCTGGGACAATGAATTCACGGTGTTCTTATTTCAATTTCCAGGAGTGTAGAAGGCTCTACATAGCGGTGGGAACATACGTGTTTTTTTGAGAGCGGGAACGGTAACATGTGATGAATTGGGATATCACGTTAGGAACGCTGGAAAGAGTGCATTCGATGTTGTTATGCACTATTTGCATTTAAGCACAGTTAGACGCGTCTCTCAAGTTGCGCTAGGAACAATGTGCCCTCTGCTGCTTTGTCATCAATGGTAAAGACGTGCTGCCCAGAGATGTCTTGCATATGGTACCTGCATGAGCGCCCCTTGTAAATTCTGTGACATCATTAAAATACTGACTGTATATCCGAAAATCGAGGCAAATTTCCCTTGCGTCCAGCAGCGGTTTACGGCTAAACAGCACGTGCATCCCTGGAGCATCTGTGCTCCCACCTGGTTGCATCAACAATGGTGCCTAGGTGAACATGTCTTTCGAGAGGAATTTCTCAGCTATCAAGTATGAAAGGCATGTCCCCGCCACATGCGTGCAGGCATCTGTGTATGGTTTGATGACTGACTACTGCGTCACTTAGTGGGGCTGCAGGTAGCCCCATGTGCGGTGTACTGGACAGGGGGTGGTGGACGGTGCCTGCGAAAGTTGATTGCGTGCCTGTTGCATTATTTTGCGACCAGGTCTGTAGGCTGCACTTTGCATTATTTGGGCAGTTTACTGGTTGATTTCGTGTCTGCACATCTGTATTCTGCATTATTTAGGAGTAGTCGGCATGTCAGTATTGAAATTATTTCGGTAAATTAGTAGCTGTTTGCCTGTCTGCAGAGTGTTATTTAGGAGTAATTTACAGGTCTGTGGACTGTGTGGAGTGACCACAAGTATGTGTTTTGTATCAGTTTGATAAATATACTCCATCCCTAAATAAATTGTTCCAAAGTAAATCAAGTACACTCCTTCCTTACTCTATTCAGCAGTCCAGTGCAGGCTGAATCATTTTCGCGCCATTTTCCCCCTCTAGACCACCATCTTGCATTACATTACAGGAGGGATGACAGCACCCTCAGGTGGCAATGTTGTGTACTAGGTCAGTTGGAGTCCAGATCTCATGGTGGAGACATTGCCTGCATAATAAAAACTTATGTCCAGCACAGGCAGAGTCGTTTTCCCGCCATTTCTCCCCATCATTTTGGTTTACGTCACAAAACGGACAACAGAGCGCTCTGGTGGTGGTACTGTGTGCTAGGTCCAGACCTCTTGGTGAACACATCGTTTGCCGCCATCTTGGATAATGGTACTTGCATCATCAGCTGGCATCATGGCTGCCTTATTGGATTACGTCACAGAGCGGATGACAGTGCCCTCCGGTGGTGGTACTGTGTACTAGGTCAGTTGGAGTGCGGACCTCCTGGCGAACACACTGGATGGTGGTGCAGCCTCTAATTGTTTAAATAAAGACTGGTGCATGATTTCGAGAGTTGACAATTAGCAAGCATGATTGCAGAGTCTTTTAGATGGATTATTATTTTGACAATTTACGAATTGTTTGGCTCTCTGGACATAAATATATTGTATTACTTACGAGTGGTTTGCTGGTCTGTAGGCTGTGCAATGTGTTATTTTGACAGCTCACAATTAGCGGGTTCGTGTGCAGAGCATTATACATGGTGTTATTTAGGAGTAGTTTGCAGGTGTGTACGCTATGTGGCATGTCAGAGCCTGTGTTCTGTTCCACTGCCATAAATATACCATTGTTCAAAATCCATCCCTAAATAAATTGTTACAAAATAAAGTAAGTACACTCCTTCCTCTCTCCAGCAGCCCAGTGCAGGCTGAGACCTTTCCTCACCAATACCTAGGAGAGGTGGCTGTTGGGTAACTTAGGTTAGTGGAGGTGAGCTTTCTTTCTATCCATTTTCTTAGGTTGGTAGAGATACCCCAACTGACCTATTTCACAGCCAAAATTCAAACTTGGCGGCAGTTCCTAGGAAGAGATGGCAGTCTGATGACTTTTTAGGTTAGTGGGGGTAGCCTGAGTGACCTATCTTCCAGCGATTTTCTTAGGTTAGTAGAGGTAACTGTGGTTTGATGCATTTTCCGTTTGGAATTTGAAGTTCCTGGCATTTTTGTGGGGGAGGGGGTGTAGGTTAGTGGAGGTTTCCCAATTGACCTGTCTTCCCGCCAAAATCTGCCATCTTGGATGACGTCATGGCCGCCATCTTGGATGACGTCTTGCGCTTTTGCCAAGTCTACATATCGCTATCTTGGATGACGTCATCGCCGCCATCTTGGATACATCTGGCAACAGTGTAATGTGGGGTGGCACCGCCCTTGTTCCACTACTAATGAATATATCATTTAGAATAACCCTGTTAATATATGCTATTGAGTGCACGACACAGTAAATCGCACCAATGTGTAACTATAGTGGGAGATTGGGAGCTGCAGGAGTAAACAGCCATACCAGTTAAATTAACATGGAGAATGCGGTGACTATTCTGCTGTTGCATTTCCAATCCTGATAATTCTTGTGTACCGGCTTGGGTGACAATACGTGTTATGGCCTGACTGGATTCAAACCTATATAGTGTTTAAATGTAGTACTGATGTTAAAAGAGCACACACACACACACACACACACACACACTTTTTTTATTTAATTGGTGCACGTTACAATCCATTAAAACAGTGACTGATGTTTTTTGTTTTATGAACAGAGCTTATTTAGTATGATTCCTCGTGTGTTTTTCTATTTATTTATTTATTTTTATTTATTTATTTTTATTTATTTATTTACATAGTTTACGCCCACATTGGAGCACTAAAATCAAACATAATACAACAGAGTCTACAATAATTGAGTTTTTTCTTTTTATATTAGAATTAACTATATGCAATATTTTCTTGTAAAGCATGGGTCTCGAGTTCAATTGCAAGCGGCCAACAGAAATCTGGTGTACTCATCATATACTTCGCATTTGCAGAAGAACCGCAAGGGTCACAATGGGATTTCGAGAAGCAGACGCTCCTTAGTTTTTGTTAGGCCTTGAGGCACGAGAGCTATCGAACCTCAGCGCGAGTTGAGTCTTCGAACTCTCCAGAGAAGATTCGGGATATTCACTTGATATTTCAGTTAATATACAGTGAACAGTACACCTATTTAGTTCAGGAAAAGTTCATTTTGATTTCTTGCGTAGAATAATTGAGAAAAGAAAGATTAACGAAAATTGTTTGTACACTATGCTCATATTCCAATACTACCAAGAAAGAAAGGCATATTTGGAGATTAAAATTAGCAAAACGAAAATTGTGGCTTGGGATTTAAAGTCTAATTGTACGCTAAACAGTAATAGCCAAACTACTTACTCGGAGCTATAAAACAGACACGAGCTTACACAAGACACTGCAGCGACTCAAAAGTGAGCTTTAACAAGAAATGCGCCAAACAACAACGTTCAAAATGACCAAAAATATCGGTATGTATGCTACAGCATGCGTACCTAATATATTCCAAAACGCAGCGCATAAAAACTGGATTTTCCGTTGCTCATAACCCGAGTTCTGTTGTTGATAAAAAAAAAAAATAGGGTGAAGTGTTCGGAATAGCCCTTGAGCTAGAGTCATGTGTACCCAGCAGAAGGATTGTCTTTGTACCATTATGCTACAAAATAGGATCAAAGTTTGAGTATTACACACTTCGTCCAGCTTAGGCAAATGGAGCAATCGGTTGGTTCTTTCTGCATTTGATGCGGTCTGCGATGGGCTTGCTGAAACTTACAGAGGCAGCATTAGTTAATTGGCGGTTCCTCGGAAAACCCTACTAAAAGAGTTTTTTATTTTTTTACTGAATTTTCGCCATCACCAGCGGACAAAAACCCAGTCACGGATTCCAAGACGGCTATGCACTGCAAATGGCTGTAATTTTTACAGATTATTCCTAAGATCCCGATCTCTAACAACCTTGAAAATTTTCTGCATATCTTTATCCATTTCCAAGGTACAGAGGTTCAAAGTTGCCCTACTTGTAATCGTAAAATACGCACGTAAAATCCGGTGTGAGGCGAAAACGTACTTTATCAAGTAACGTAGAACGGAGAAATATGGTATAAAGTGTCTCCGTTATCATCTGGTAACCCCATGTTGTTGTACTCAAGCTCGTGCAGAATGTTTTTGCGCGTAAAATAGGGTCTAAAGTGTAAAATTAGTTTTGCGTTGTTCAGTTTCACATAAGTAAAGTATCTAACTTTTACTGACCAATTTATTTCCTTTCATATGAGTTACATGTCCGGGTGCAGCAGGGAGAAGACGGGAACCGGTTGAACAATGCTCCTATCGGAGCACAAAAAATTGAGTATGTTCCTGTTTATTAATAAGATTCTGCCTCATTCTACCTTCCTTAGCACATTTAGAAATGTTTTCTGAAATTTTGCCATGTGAACACATTTGCGCTTTTTTATGTTGAAAGAGAAGACAATCATAACCGAGAGATAGAAAAGTAATAAACGTTGGAATATAGTAGACAGTGTCTATGGTGTAGAAAGAACGAAGGAGACAATGAAATGTGAGATAAAGAGGGACACAGTGAGAGTAGAACGTAGTTGACAAGATAGAACAGTGTCAGGAAAGGAGTGGAGGAGCTAGTCCCAGAAGTGGACATGAAAAATGGGAGAGTATATGACAGTGAGAACGAGGAAGAGAGATAGTGGCAATGAGAAGACACAGCAGCAGTATCGAGGAAGGAGTGAGATATTAGCAGTGAGAGGAGACTGTGGCTGTGCCACCAGAGACAAGCAAATATAATGACAACGAGTTGGGGTGAATGTATGAGCGAGTGAGAAAGAACAACTGGGAGTGGATTGGTATGAGCGACTTACAGCGCTGTGGTAGTGGGTGTGAGTGAGTTACAGTAAGGGGAGCTTGTGGGAGTTTGAGGTGAGTTGCACGTTAAATAAAGCGTGAATATGTCCGGATGCCAAAATTTTTGGAAAAAAATGTGAAGGTGCTGACGAAAGTAGAATGAGGCAGCTGCTACCGCACTTTCCAGTCAGTCTTTTAAATAAACAGAAACATATTCACATTTTTGTGCTCCCATATGAGCATTTTTCGCAAGTTAAATATTATTCCACAGTGCAGTGAGTAGTCGCAGATACAGTGTGCTCTAATTTGGACGTTTGACTGCGTACTACTATATTACAATCCAAACACGAAAGTGAATGTGCAAAATGTCTTTCCGACCGGGCGAAACGTTGAAATTGTAATGTGCCAGCCAAGGAGGGAGACTACCCTCAGGACGATCCCAGTCCAAGAGGTCCCATAAGTAAGACCACTGTATGACCAAACTGGTTTACTGAGTATATGTTGTTGGTCTGCGTAGAGGGAGTGGTTTGTGCGAGAAATGCGCTAGTTGAGGGCAGCGACGCGTTTACAACTCGAGAGTGTACAGAGTTTGCAGATACGGGAGAACTAAACATAACTCAAGGTCTCCTAGCGTGGAGACGAAAGAGCAGCAAATATTGCTACCAAATAATCCAGATGGCGAGAGACATCGCTGCAAGGACTGATGTGAGGTACTTGGACATCAGCCGAGAAATATTGCATTAATGTGATTGTTGGTAGAAGCAAGCAATGATGGCCGGTGGGAATAACTGGGCTAACGCTCTAGGTAGCAGCTGAAGACGTTCAGTGGCTGCCACATGCCGATCCAGTCCCACTGCTCTCAAATGCTACCATCCTGAGAGCGCCGCACCAGCACACAGTTAACTGCATCTGCTAGTGACGTACACTAAAGCACTCCGGTGGAAGTTCGGCTGCCAACTTTCCGGTCGTCTCAAAAGTAACAGCTGATACCTAGGAATGAATGAATGTCGTGTGACGAGGGCCTCCCGTCGGGTAGACCGCACGCCTGGTGCAAGTCTCGATTTGACGCCACTTCGGCGACTTGCGCGTCGATGGGGATGAAATGATGATGATCAGGACAACACAACACCCAGTCCTTGAGCGGAGAAAATCTCCGACCCAGCCGGGAATCGAACCCGGGCCCTTAGGATTGACAGTCTGTCGCGCTGACCACTCAGCTACCGGGGGCGGACATACCTAGGAAGAGCGAGCCTGAGAGATTTACTGATATAATGGGCACATCTTCTTCCTTCACTTTAGTGTATGGTGGAAAGTTGTTTTTCCGTAATTTTATCAGTAGTAACTGAAGTCAACTAGCCTGTGGTACAGAGACAGACCACTTTAAAATAAATGCAGTAGTAATATGTTCTATCCATAAGCCCTGCATCTGGCGCATTTTATACTTCTGTTTCTTGTTAATTGTAAATGCTGCACTTAAGTGCAGTTATTTTATTATTAATAACCGTAGCCTAATGTTAATTAACTTCGCAACTGTCATGGCACATCATGCCTGCTTATGAATTCCTGTGACAAATAGAACGCAAAGAAAATGATGCCGTTCATTGTGCCATTGGAAGCATTTGACTCGATCCCATTTAAAGGTGGAATCAAGTAGTCAGTTTAAACAATGATTAATCGAAGCTTTTCCTGTCGATGTGCATGAACAGGAAGGGCCTTACCGCAATCTAAACAAAGGGAGGTGCCCAAATTTGACAGTTTAATTGAAATGTATTCTGCTTTCAAAATTCGAAAACAAATGGGAAAGAGATTATTAAGCGGTGGATTAGGGGGAGAAGAGTGCACTAGCATTAAATATCACGTTTCGTATGTTACCAAGGACCGACTTTCAAAGACTCCTGTCGTTCATATACTGTAAGTTTGTAACGCATTACAGCGGGACTTTCACCAACATGTCGCCTATCACGAGCTGCCCTGTGATGATACGAAATACGCGGACGCTTCGTTTTGACTGCTCCAGGACACAGACAAAAGTTAGACTGAGTGGCCCTGCTGAGTCGTATTTAAACAGTCACTCCTAGCAAGGAAACAGCAGACTTTCTGAGTAGGCACTACATTCTAATGTTTCCCTAAAAGATCATCCCTACTAAAAGCTACACTGAAGCGCCAAAGAAACTGGTATTGGCACGCGTATTCAAATGCAGAGATATGTAAACAGGCAGAATACGGCGCTGCGGTCGGCAACGCCAATATAAGACAGCAATGTCTGGCTCAGTTGATTGATCGGTTACTGATGCTTTGATTGATCCGTTACAGAAATATAATCAAAATTGTTTTTCGCATCATTTTACTCATTTTTCCGTGAGAACAATAATCAACCACTTCTGTAATTGTAATTAACGTATTCACTACTCGCAGCAATACATGAGTTGTTAGGAAGAGAACATAAGGCCCGGGAGAAATCGTGTGGGAGGCCTAGTAAGGTGTAAGATCTTGAGCAGCACTGTGTGACGTAATAAATTGTACACCTGAAACAGTAACTTACTTTTCATATATTACGAGGACCATGGTGTTCTCTGGTCTGTCTTCACTAGGACACTTAGGCTTACAAGAAGAGTCATATGCAGATTCACGCACCCAACTTTAAGAACATTTCAAGGTGACCCTGAACGGGTGAGTAAAATTCTCCGCTGAGCAGGCATCAAGACGATTTTCCGAAGCAGCAACAGAATAAAAGATATTCTTCGCACAACGAACGATGCAGTTGACAAACTACACTGGAGTTTACGAAATTAGGTGCGAATATGGATTAGTGTATGAAGGCGAGAGGGGGTGACACTCAGCACACGGATATCTGAACACGAAAGATATATCCGACTAGGACAATACATCAAGTCAGCGGTGGCAGAACACCAGGAAGAGTGCGGCGAACAGATTAATTTTGGTGAAGCTCGGGTACTGGCAAAACAGCCTCTTACTTTCAGGAGGAGGAGTAGAGAGGCAATAGAAATAGCGAAGCGATTGGCCAACATGAACAGAGGAGACAGGTACCGATTTCCGATGTCTCGACTGCCATCACTAACAGCGTTACGTGGCGACAGCTCACGTGAAGCAATAAACAGAGGCGCGCCGGAGACCGCAGCGGCTGCAGGTGCAGAGAGTACTGGCGCGTCTCAGCCGGCGCTAGAAAGCAGCAAAATAACGCCACGTCGCAACTGCCGCCTGCTTTTCCATTCGCCGATTTCCACTTATGACAAGCAGTAATGTAAACACCAATCAAAACTTCGGGTTTCCGCCAATGAAAAGAAATAATTTAAACACCAATAAAGAACTTGTAACATCTCTCCCCTTCATCCTTAACAGCCTAGCACAATTAGATAACAGCCACGTCTGCAGGTATATAAGAAACAAAGTTTTCTTATTCAGCAGTAAACAAAAACACCCTGAAGTAGTTCACTTGCAACAGTGACCGAAAGGCCGATAGTTTTACATAATGACAATGTGGTCACAAACCCAGAAAAATTTTATTGACTGTGGCAACGGCAGCGGAAGCCTACGTTTATATCTAAGAACATTTCTTTCGGCTGCTACAGACAAAGTTAATATTTTGTAAAGACTTTACTTTGAATTATTATTATTTTTTTATTGGATTTATCCACAGCAAGGAGGTTACCCTGCACCAGATTTCGTCTTTCGCTTCCGCGCCAGTCGTCGTCGTACTCGCAGTCTAGCACGAAGCTATTGTCATTTAAGAGCTCAGTCCATCCAAAACCCAGGCGCAACTGGTTGCTCATTCTAGGCTCATTAACCCGAAACATCCTAAATCCCTACCATTTGCAACCGTAAGGGAGACAAATGTCAACTTTTCTCCCTCAGCAGAGATTCTAAGAGTAAAGTAGTGAACATCCAAATTGGACAGAGCACTTGAGTGCAATGAGCAAGAAGGCGTCAGCGTGTCTCCATTCCCTACAAAAATGTAAAAAGCTCCTTGTACGAACACTTCAAATAATTATTGTTTATAGCGATATTACCCTGCAAAGAATTTCTCAGGAAAGCTCGCGGCGCTTGGAACTGGTATGAACGTCTGCGTTCGATACCTCTGTTATGTTAGTCTCTTCAAACATATTTCGTCATCATATGCACAGCCATCCTCGCTGCTTGCAGACAAGCTGAGGTATTTGCATACCCTGTCTTCTCTACTGCCTTACCGACGTACACAGTCCCGCATATCTCCCGTCGGACTTAACGCTCTTGTGTGAACAACATGACAGAAACACCCGTTCCCGTCAGATCGAAATTCTTTCTGTCCCATTCCATCGCTCACCCATTTTCTCAAAGTTCTTCTCAGTAGCAGAAACCCGACTATGGAGTGACCTCCCGTGTTATATTGCAGAAACGAATAAAATCTCCAGCTTCAGGAGACAGTTAATGACATTCCTACTGAAGCAACAATACTGATTACCATTGTCCCTGTGCGCACTCGTTGCCCCCCTGCACAACCTTCTTTCCTACTAGATCTTCCTCATATCCCAGCCTTTTTAGCTAGGGTTGCAACATAAAACATCGATTTTGAGACATCTATGTTCACACGGAAAACTATGGTTGTTAAAAAACATCTCTCTTAAAAACGATACGTCTATGTTTTTACGGTGTTTGTGTATTTTAGAAATACAAAGTATGACGTAATGATTTTATTTTTAAGTAGCATAATAAAAGATCCTTAATTTGTGTGATCAGAGAAGTTTTAAAACACAACGAAACGAAATAATCACCTATTTCTTCACATCTACCTACCTTTCCTAACGTTAAGTTAAATTAGGCGCAGTGATACCCACCGATGTCATAATTAACTATCTTTGCGTAAATCAGATTACGAAGCTACATAAAATGGATCAAGAAAATTCATTTTATATTATTAAAACAATTTATTTCTTTGAATATAGCGATTTTAATAGAGCCTTAGGAAAAGAAGCTTAGTTAATCTGTTCCCTTTTTTCCCTGGGTGATGATTACTGCGGCCTCCGAGAACAAGCGTTCGCATGGCACGTGTGTGGCGACGACGGGAAGATACAACTTACTAATTTTTACAAGCTTTGGGAAAAGTGACTTCATGCCCTCCCAGATTTCAATATGGTCTATTTTTTTCCTTGTTGTAGCAGGTGACGATATGTGCGTCCGAACTTCATTTTTATTGATGCATCCAGCAGATCTTGATCACTTATTTGTCACGTTCTTATGTGCCAACTGCTTCTAGTGTTTCCAGCTGTCATAATCTGAATCTTCTTTACCCGGTTCATCGGATGCGTCGTTCTTGATATGTTAAATTTCTGTATATATTTATTTAAGTAACTACCCACCTTTGATTTAGCGACGGCGTTTTTGAATTGCACCAACTCGAATCTTGGGTCAAGAATCGTTGAAATTGCCAGAATTTGCGAATGTTCTTAGTTGCCGAACCTGTGACCCCTGAATTTTCTTTTGTTAATTTTTAATACGGTCGTAACAGTTCCGCCAATATTGACACAGTGTAGCTCGTTGCAAGAAACCATTGGGGGAGCCTCAGGTCTAATTAAAGGTACCGCTTCCATTACGGACGCTAAACCCAGGAATCGTTCTAATATAAACAAGCACGAATTCCATCGTTTGCGAATACCACCGCACAAATTACGGGACTCAGCGCGTCGAAAGCTTGAACATCCACGAACGTAATCCATTGTTGAACGATGTCGATGGTTTTGGGCTTTTGTTGTTGGTGCATCTGCGATGCATCGCCATTCAAAACATTGATGCTAATCTCAATATTTGTGGACGAAATTCGATGCAGTTTCCTTAAATTTTCCTCCCTCAGGAATAGCTATACCAGATACCCATTTTGTACAGGGTGGCGCAAATAAAAGTGGCCCGGAGAACGGAGTTCCAGGGTACAAAGAAACACAGCAGAGGAAAGGAAATCAGAACTAACCTGATTATAGCAGGCGAAGAAGTTAATGAGTATGTCACTCGTCGAAACGTCGCAGTTTGAAGACACCGCCACACAGCTGGAAGCCCGAGAACTCTTCAACAGCTGTATACGCCGGGAAAGCACACATTCACATCGTTATTGTTATTATCATTATTACTATTATGATCATTATTATTATTGGAAACAGCAGTAGTAGAAGTACTGCCATAATTAACTTCATAAGCTCTTACCCATCCTCTCTACACTCTCTCAAATAATTTTAACACTATTTGTCATATTAATATTGTGATGTATTAGGAACCTATGATGTAAAGTAGGTGTGTCTGTGTGAAATCCTGGCTCGATATGAGAGAGGGCCTGAATGCCCTAATCTGACCAGGTTAAGTAAGTAAATACATTTCTCTGAATCACTTGTACCTCTACACGACTAATTAGGCCAATGTAAAATGGTTTATTGGGTTACCTTCCCCATTTTCCTACTGGCCGTCATACTCAGGTAGTCGGCCTTTGGAGAACACATTTTCGTCTTACCCATTTAGGTACCGTTTCCCTGCCAGTTCTCAGGTGGCTGATTCCATTGGTTTCCCACTGGACAAAGGGGGTCTCCAATCCCTACGCCATCTACACTTCCGCCTAAAATGTTAAAATTAGCACAAAAATTGTAGTTGAAAATCGACTTCATTTTATTTTGAGTGGGATGGATGAACTACCTACATACGTAATTAAGTTTGTACGGAATTCTGTGTGCGGGAGTCCTATTCACGCGGATTTTTTAATTACACTCTTACTTCGACTTTTCCTAATGCTACTTTTAAGAGTGAGACTTTCGTTAAATCGAACCGTGGTGAGCTTTGTATTATCGAGAGTCGTCTCTGTGAAACGACTCAGACAGGTGGCTTGCTGCCTGACGCTGGTTAGTGCGTGTGTGTGTGTGTGTGTGTGTGTGTGTGTGTGTTCTGAGCTGCCGCAGCCCGCGTGGTGGGTTCGCAGGAGTCGCCGCCTTTACCTGGTCAGCAGTGAGTCAGCTCAGCTGCATGCAGCGACTGCGCGCTTTCCCGGTGACTCAGCCGCCGCTGTCTGTTGTTATTGTCCGCTGCCGCCATTGTGTCTGCCGGCAGCTCTTTCCTTTGCATGTCAGCCGCGGCCTTCCCGTCAACCTTGTTTGTCAACACTTTGCAATTTCAAGAAGCTGCACCAATTTCCTTTTCGAACTAAATTATTGTGCTGATAAAAATCCTAGGTCGAGATCGTTAAAATATCGCCAGTGATTACTCATTGACGAGCCATCTTCAGATCCAAAAATACAGAAAATTGCGTAACAGACAATAACATAGTAAAGTTTAAATATAAACTTACATCCTATGTTACTTATCAATAAAAGTTATTATTTGATTTAGTGTTTATCAGGCACTACACATCGTCACAACCACTACTTCAACAGGCGATACATCTTCCGGAAGACTAAAACCTAATTTCCAAGCCGGCCGAAGTGGCCATGAGGTTTTAGCCACTGCAGTCTGGAACCGCGAGACCGCTACGGTCGCAGGTTCGAATCCTGCCTCGGGCATCGATGTGTGTGATGTCCTTGGGTTGGTTAGGTTTAACTAGTTCTAAGTTCTAGGGGACTAATGACCTCAGCAGTTGAGTCCCATAGTGCTCAGAGCCATTTGAACATAATTTCCGAAAACGTTTTTTGCTTACGTGTTTGCTGAGTAAAATATGGCCTCTGGGAAACAGTTGTTTCAGTTTCTGATTCAGCCAACACAATCGCAATACCTCTTCCCTTAAATATTAGTAGATAGCTTAATACTCGGTCTAATATTTCTGCTTCTCCTTCATTGCACATTAAGTCACTCCGTCCATATTAGACGAATATTTTGAAAACAAGACGTAACTTGACAGCCCAAGCACGTTGTGCGTTTACATGGGAGGGAAAATAGATTGTGGAAGTGGAAAACGGGCAGCTGGAATCGGATTTCCAGAATGGATTGTGAAGTGTTGAAATAATCAATCAAAAGCGGTATTCATAGATAGATTTACGAAATCCAATTTTCGGAGTACATGTAAACATAGTAATCTGGTGAGCTTCAGTACTACTGTTCTCCTCAACACACTAAGATAAGTCCTCGTGGTGCTGTAATGTACAAGGGTAACTGGTGTCTGATAAACACTGAATTAAATATTTTTTTAAGAAGGAGCACCATTTAACTGTGTGTGTGGCGGAATTGGACAGCGACCAATCTAGACTGTGGTACATCGTTCCGGGATATTTTTTGATGGCGTCGGTCGGGATTCCGTGACTATCAGGAAAGCACAGAATCGGTGCGACCCGGAGGGCCATACTCAAATCCATTTAGGATGTCAACTGTCACCCGTGATCAGCACCGGAGAAGGCACGCGTTGTTCGTTAGGCCCTTCAGGATTGTGCCTCCAATTACGCGGAACTACGCGATGTGTGGTTCAGAGATCGTACCGGAATGATTGAACTGCCCAGACACCGTCACAAACCTCTTAAGACGCGATGTAAGATTGTAATTGCCCAATGGAATGGCTATCTCAAAAATGACCGTAACATGAAATCATAATGTGGGGAATTCTTACAAAATCGCACTGAATGACTATTCGTACTCAATCGAAAAATAATAATAATAATAATAATAATAATCCCCGTGGAGGCCCGGGAAAAGAATAGGCCTCCGGTGTGTTCTGCCAGTCGTAAAATGCGACGAAAAGAACAAACCACTAATTGGGCTAACCCCCCTTTTAGTGTGATTAGTTGGTTCAGGACAGAACTAAAGAAACCTCGGACAAGCGCCGTCATGGTCGGGGACGACGTTTGAACCCTCTGCCCGCCCACAATGGTAACGACACTGCTAGCCAACTGGAAAATGATTTAAATCCAAATAGAGGTGTTTTGCAGGATGTGCTTCCTGCAACCACCCTAGAAGGAAAACAAAGACAGAGGATGAGATGGTCAGATGAAGTTAATCGACACCTCATGTTCTGTTATTACCAAGCAACAACCTAGGAACCAACACAACTGGATACAGATCACAAGTATACACAACATTTATTATCAGATACCCAGAATTAAAATTTTTAACAGAACGACTAGCTGATCAGATCCGTGTAATAATTAAAAATAACAGGATACCTCAGTCAGAATTAGAAAACATCAAACAACAAGTACAACAAATACTGGAACAAAATAATGTGCAATCAGAAGAAGAAGAAGAAGAAGAAGAAAATACAGTAATGGACTCAAACATCACAGAGCAAACAAACAAAGAACAACACGCATCAATTAAACAATCAGAGGAAAACGAAATCTTAAGACAGCCACCAGCACAAGCACAAATAGAACTCGAAGTAACACAATTTCAGCTGACATATATTGAATACAAAGACACAAATACAGACATTTGTCCATTCTTGCATAGACCGCCAAAAACCCACAAGTCGAAACAACAATAAAAACTATCAACACAATCATACACAGCAAAATAAGTGAAAATACAACTATGGAAAAGTTACAACTACTGGTTTATATAGGAGCACTCACTACACTAAATATACACACTAGGCAGAGATCAGAACCAACCAACACGCAGAAGAAACCCACAAAACCAGCATGGCAACACAGGCTACAGATCAGAATAGAAAAACTGAGAAAAGACATCGGACAGCTAACACAATTTATAGGAAATGAAATGTCAGAAAACAAACGAAAAAGGTTAGTTGAAATCTGACAACAAGAAGCGATAGAGCAATTAGATGAAAAGAAGCAGAAATTACAAGCATTGGCCAAACGACTTAGAAGATGCAAAAAAAGTGAAAATAGAACGAAACAAAACCAAACATTCAACACACACCAAAAGAAATTTTACCAGACAATAGATAACACACACATTAAAATAGACAATCCACCAAACATAAGACATGGAACACTTCTGGAGCAACATATGGCCAAACCCGGTACAACATAACAGACATGCACGGTGGATACAAGCAGAAACAGACACATACAAGATGATACCACAAATGGCTGTAGTGATAATTTTGCAACATGAAGTCACCCAAGCAATTAATTCTACTCACAATTGGAAAGCCCCTGGAAAAGATAAAATAGCAAATTTCTGGCTAAAGAAGTTCACCTCAACACATTCATATCTAACTAAATTATTTAACAGTTATACTGCAGACCCACACACATTCCCTTATACACTTACACATGGAATAACTTATCTGAAATCTAAAGATCAAGCAGACACAGCAAGCCCAGCTAAATATCCCCCCATAACATGCCTACCAACAATATACAAAATATTAACTTCAGTCATTACACAGAAATTAATGGCACATACAACACAGAACAAAATTATCAATGAAGGACAAAAAGGCTGTTGCAAATTAGCACGAGGATGTAAAGAGCAACTGATAATAGATGCAGAGGTGATATATCAAGCTAAAACTAAACAAAGGTCACTACACTACTCATACATTGATTACCAAAAAGCTTTTGATAGTGTACCCCACTCATGGTTACTACACATATTGGAAATATACAAAGTAGATCCTAAATTGATACAGTTCCTAAGCATAGTAATGAAAAATTGGAAACCCACACTTAATATCCAAACAAATTCAAATAATATCACATCACAGCCAATAGAGATTAACCATGAAATATACCAAGGAGACTCATTAAGTCCTTTGTGGTTCTGCCTTTCTCTGAACCCACTATCCGACATGCTAAATAATACAAATTATGGATACTATATTACTGGAACATACCCACACAAAATCACACATTTGCTATACATGGATGATCGAAAACTACTGGCAGCAACAAATCAACAACTCAACCAATTACTAAAGATAACAGAAGTATTCAGCAATGATATAAATATGGCTTTTGGAACAGACAAATGTAAGAAAAATAGCATAGTCAAGGGTAAACACACTAAACAGGAAGATTACATATTGGATAACCACAGCGACTGCATAGAAGCGATGGAAAAAACAGATGCCTATAAATATCTAGGATATAGACAAAAAATAGGAATGGATAATACAAATATTAAGGTAGAACTAAAAGAAAAATATAGACAAAGACTAACAAAAATACTGAAAACAGAATTGACAGCAAGAAACAAGACAAAAGCTATAAATACTTATGCTATACCAATATTGACCTACTCATTTGGAGTAGTGAAGTGGAGTAACACAGACCCAGAAGCACTCATTACACTTACACGATCACAATGCCACAAATATAGAATACATCACATACATTCAGCAACAGAAAGATTCACATTAAGGAGAAAGGAAGGTGGAAGGGGATTTATCGACATAAAAGACCTACATTATGGACAGGTAGACAATTTAAGAAAATTCTTTATAGAATGAAAAGAAACTAGCAAAATACACAAAGCAGTCACTCATATAAATACATCGGCTACACCACTGCAATTTCATAACCACTTCTACAACCCTTTAGTTCACATAACATCAACAGATACGAAGAAAGTAAATTGGAAAAAGAAAACACTACATGGCAAGTACCCGTATCATGTAACACAGCCACACATCGATCAAGACGCATCCAACACATGGCTAAGAAAAGGCAATATATACAGTGAGACGGAAGGATTCATGCTTGCAGTACAAGGTCAAACAATAAACACCAGATATTACAGTAAGCGTATTATTAAAGATCCCAATACCACAACAGATAAATGCGGACTTTGCAAACAACAAATAGAAACAGTAGATCACATCACAAGCGGGTGTACAATACTAGCAAATACAGAATACCCCAGAAGACATGACAATGTAGCAAAAATAATACATCAACAGCTTGCCTTACAACATAAACTTATAAAACAACACGTTCCCACATACAAGTATGCACCACAAAATGTACTGGAGAATGATGAATACAAATTATACTGGAACAGAACCGTTATAACAGATAAAACAACACCACATAACAAACCTGACATCATACTCACCAATAAAAAGAAGAAATTAACACAACTAATCGAAATATCCATGCCCAATACAACAAATATACAAAAGAAAACAGGAGAAAAAAATGGAAAATACATCCAGCTGGCTGAGGAAGTCAAAGACATGTGGCATCAGGATAAAGTTGACATCATACCAATTATACTATCAACTACAGGAGTCATACCACACAATATCCACCAGCACATCAATGGAATACAGCTACATCCAAACTTGTATATACAACTACAGAAATCCGCAATTATTGATACATGTTCAATTACCCGATAGTTCCTAAATGCAATATGACATATACCGTACTGTTAAAAGGAAGTCACGCTTGATCAAGGTCCGCTTCACTTTCCATTTTTGACCAGACATAACGTCTGAGAAAAGAAAGAAAGAATAATAATAATAATTATTATTATTATTAATTGAAGGAAAATAGCCGGAAGGGGTGGCCGAGCGGTTCTAGGCGCTACAGTGTGGAACCGAGCGACCTCTATGATCGCTGGTTCGAATTATGCCTCGGTCATGAATGTGTGTGATGTCCTTAGGTTAGTTAGGTTTAAGTAGCTCTAAGTTCTAGGGGACTGATGACCTCAGAAGTTAAGTCCCATAGTGCTCAGAGCCATTTTTGAAAGAAATTACAAGTTACGTCAAATGAAATACAAATAAAATTAAATTGATGTTTTGTTATATTAAAAACAGTGGTACAGCATTAGACTCTGACATGACCAGTAGAAAAAGTGATGGCAATAAAGGTACGATGCAACTGAGAGACCACTACCGTAGCCTAGCTGTACATTCTTCGACTAATAAGAGTGCAACCCACCAGTGGTTTACTGAATAATGAATTAAAGGCGCTGTGGCAACAGTACGTCCCTTTGCAAACATCAACGCCCACCTATCGGCTGTGCTGATGCATAGTCACCAGTCATAATGGTTCAAATGGCTCTGAGCACTATGGGACTTAACTGCTGAGGTCATCAGTCCCCTAGAACTTAGAACTACTTATACCCAACTAACCTAAGGACATCACACACATCCATGCCCGAGGCAGGATTCGAACCTGCGACCGTAGCGGTCGCGCGGCTCCAGACTAGCGCCTTGAACCGTTCAGCCACACCGGCCGGCCCTCACCAGTCTGCCGTGGCGGTAAGTCGGCAGTGCGTGGCGCCAATGAGGAAAAACGTTCCCGTTTTCCGTCAGTAGAGTGAAAATTGCCTTGTTTAATAAAGTCCCACCACATAATGTCTCCAGATGCGGGCCAATCAGAGCCCATCTTCGTCGCCAGTTCGCTCTAAAAATTCCTATCTTATATCAGTATGTGATGGGTGTATTGGAGCTTTGTTTATACATTTCTGAATATCCGCATTTGTTTTTTGTAAGCGATCTTCTTTGCACACTGATAACATGTCCCAGCATTCTACCAGTGAACTGAAGCCCGTCGCCTGCTTTACCCAAGTCTGCACCCATTGTTATACGTAAGTATGTGTAAGAGTTCACGGATTCCACTTTTAACTCATTGATGTAATTACTTAAAGAGCGCTGCATCTGAATACCGGCATTTTCCCAGTTTCTACTGAACAATCGGTTAATCACCGCCTATAGCCTTGACAGTGGTTTGAGTTCTACAAGACGGTCGTCAAGATTCTTCAGTTACGCTGGATTAGCCCCGTAGAGCACTCAGTTGCGGGAATGTTGATTCCTTCTTTTGAGTTCCCAACAGTTCCACATTTATCTGTGTGAGTCAGACCGGGTGATTCAGAGCTCGTGTCCAACCCAATCACCTGTGTGCAGCCCGACGAACACAGCAGCCTACATCTCGGAAGATGTTAGTGTATACAGCATACTCATCCAGTTAGCCGTCGAGAATTTTGAGTTAAGCTCCCTGTTTCGTGTTCACGGTAGCCCGAATCACTGGTCCCATGTCGTGGCACGAAAAAGATCAAAACATCAGAGAACCACCTGTGGCATGAACTACACCCTCCACACACTGGGGATAAACGCCCGATTGGGGCATCGGTACACCCCGACACCTTACACCATTTCGAAAAGAGGCAAAATCACTACTCGTCGGTCGACACTACGTGTAACTTATGTCCAGTTTCCGTCGTGTTGTCCAATTAACGACGTGCAGTTTTTTTGTGACGTTGTGAGCAGTGGTCTTTTGTGAGATACCAACCTGCAAAATTACTTTGCATGCAGTTACTTTCGCAATATTCGCTCGCAAACTGATTCAGATGGAGCTACATTCACTGACAGCAACAGTTCTAGTGTGGTTTGAAACTGTGAATGGCGAGGCGTGACGTCTCCAGTCCTTGTAGGTCAGCATATTTTTACGGCCACTGTTAGGGATGCGAGTTGTACACTATTCCTTGCAGACAGGAACAAGTTTAGCAGCTTCATTCTCGCTGTGTTGATGAGCGCATCTAAACACTACCCTCCTTACGGCGCTGACTTCATACAGGCCAGTGGCACATACACGTAGGGTTGCCAGGTGTCTCGTTTTATCCGGACATGTCCGTCTTTTTACGGTCGTGTCCGGCCAAAGGTATAGGGGATGGTGGGGTAAAGTGGCCACTGTAAGGGAAATTGAATTTCCATGGAACCATGGTTATCTATAAAAACTTACCGCCTAAGGTTTTTGAATATGCATATTACAAGGTTTCACACCAAGTTTTTGTGAGGGAAAACGAAAATAATAGACAAGAGCTATATACATTTTTCTGAAGGCTTACTAAGTGGACACTTTCAAAGGGGGGGGGGTTAATATGGTCAGTTCCCTCGCAATAGGATCCCGTGTTTATTCTTCTGATTTTCGGACATACTTCGTAGGCATCTGGATGTCGTAGTATCTGAGAAAATACCAAACGTTTTGGCCAGATCGTTTTCAATTGGATTTTTGTGTGTATATATAATAGAACGGAGCCGGTTTAAAATTATTTAGATTAATTAGAGAGAATGACAGGCGATAGCTTTTTATATGAAAGGGGTTCGAAGTAAATCTGACTTGAAGTACTGTTCGTGATATATGGAAGTAATTAACCCTTACCATGGTTATCAACTTGGCCACTTTTCCCGACGAATAATGTGGCCGCTTTTCCCCGATAGAACACCATGCAGTCGTTTGTATGTCACAGATGGATCTATCAAACAGAAACAGAAAACAGAGCACTATATTTGTAGTCCAAAAGACTTTGTTGAAACCCTGATATGGTAAAAAAAAAGTATTACTCTAAATGTGCGGTAACAATACTAGTATAACTGTTACATTACACCAGACAACTGAAAATCAGAAAATAATTTATTAAAATATAGTGGAACTCACTTCCTGTGGAAGATTCGTTGACAACAGTGATGGTGACTATTAGATCTTGTCTGACCCCTTCTCGGTAGGCAGCAGCACTATTTAGGGCAAAAAATATGCAACGGCCACTGTTAACGCCACTTTATCCCACCTTCCTGTAAAAGTCTAGCCTGTCTCGTTTTCTAACGATGAAATAGAGAACACTAATGACCCATTCGAAGCTAATGACGCAAGCACGAGGAATGAGGTGGAACATGGGATGTGCCGTAAGAATATACGTATATACGAGCCAATGCGCCGATCTGCAGACGCCAGCTCGTTCCGTCTGTGATGTTACAAAATAAAAGTGATGTTGTTATTCAATGGAAAGTTGGAAATTGAGATTTAGCTCACTGTTTTATCAATCACAATTGGCGTAAGAATCATGGATTGACCATTGTCATAAAATATTGCATTATGAGATGTGAATAGTTTTTACTTGCAGTTTCGCGTGGCTTGAGGCAGTCACAACTAGCGTGCTATTGATTAAGAAATTGCGTTACCGTCTTTCTAATTACTTCATGATCGTAGATACGATCATACCCGGTTGTGAAGTTATTGTTGTGACAAAACAATTTCCTAAGGTACCAGAAAGTTCTTAAGGGCGCAAAAACAACTGTAACATCACACAAAAGGGAAATTCAATATTAAAGCTGTTGCAAGAAGACGATAAAACAGTTTTCTTTTTATCAATGTAACACGCACATTGGACTGCTGATCTTGGTGTCTGTAATATTAGCAAAATGCATAATTAAAATGAAAATAATACTGAGGAGATAATAGGAATGAGCACTGCTAAATGATTCAGTATTCCCAGAACAAATATTTATTATAACTAAAACATATATCGTACCTTAAGTTTAGTACTACAATGACGATAGATTTTTATGTCCGTATCATGTCCATTGAGCGCTCTTTTATATAGCCATTGTCTTCTTTGAGTCGCTCGTGCGTCGTCACGGTAAGTTATAACAGTTCTTTACACTTCACTCAAATTTAGACATAACACGTTTTTATACATTTAGTAAAAATTAGATCAGACTGCCACAAATCTGCGTTCGTCTTGCTTGAGAAAAACAGTACAAGTCTTTAGCGCTCAAGGCTTCATTTGTTCTCCAGCGAACAAAATAGTGAAGGATCGCATATCTATCCGTATTTTTCTGTTTATATTGCCGCCCAAAGACGACGAATTACATTATTTAGAAAATTCCACCGTCGCCATGCGACGCCTCATTATACATTAATCATTATTTATAAACAAGTATTTGCCTTCTGGCTGAAAGTATTAACTACTCGTATGTGCTGTTTTAATGAAGTCAAAAATAGCGAATATCACACGTCCCGCCGCGCTACCCGTATTGAAGCAACTGTGTGCGAACGGCAGTTAGTCAGCGGTGCGCCTACGCTAGGAAAACGAAGAAATACTTAACAACATGTTATTGTTATTTCTATATAAGTACGACTGATATGACCAAAGTTAATGAATGTATTCCGTCACAAAAGAACGGATAAGTTTATTTTGTTTAATGAAGAACTCTGTGTATTAATCATAAGATTTTCATAGGAAGAATAGCAAGCAATTAACAAAATTTGCCATAATTATTGCTAAATTAGAAAGCTGCATATTGATTATTTTGTAGTTTAAGCACATTTGAGGTTGATCTCGCAAAAAACTGAATGTAATTGATTATTAATAGAATATTTAAAATAGCCAACTAACTCATTCTGCAAAATATCCGGCTAAATACCACGTCGAGTCTGGCTTTCCTGGTTTTGAACCTGGCAACCTTAATTCACATCGCGTTACAGCCATGACACATCCGTGGGGGTCACACCATCTCCTGGTCAACACTATGTTTTGTGCGTGAGCTGCTTATGATGTAAGGTCAGTCTCCTGCATAGCAGTCGTTCATACGAGTTGCTGCAGTGTCAAGAGAGGCGCAAGAGCGACGCCACGATAATGTCAGTTGCAGCACTATAGTAGTAGGTTGAGGGATTCCGTAAGTGAAAAAGGGGGTGGGGGGAGAGATGCGAGTAAGCGGAAGCGAACGAGTGACGTCACGCACAGTGTAGGCCTATCCCAAGTAATCAGTTATCGCCGTTTCCTCCCCCGAAGCGCGTGCGGTGCGAGGGCCCGGTTGGCATCGGCGCTGTTGTCCGAACAAAGTGCCGCGCGATAAGACGGAGACACCCGCAAGCCTGCCGCGCGCTCTCCAGTCGATATGTTGCTCGCGACGCCCCAGCTGCACGTCGCCAGCCCTGGTAAGGATGACTCTCTTATTCTGACTGCCCTTGTAGGATCTGCGATATACCTGTGTGGCTACTGATCGGCTGGCGACAACCGACAGACGGGCCAGACTTTTGACGGCAGAGCATACACGAGTCATTTGGTTGGAGGAAACTGCAATAAATAGTAATGGTGGAAAAATAAAGGCTAGTGTTGCGAGCTCGAAATTTCAGTATATATAGGTTCCGCATAAGAATAAAACGAGAATTCGTTAACGAATTTGAGGTAGGCCTATATAATCTCTCTGCAATGCATATTGTTTCAAGTCTCCAAATGTTCAATCGTATAACTGTTCGGTTACATCGAGTATCGATTATTTATTACGGATAGTTAATCTCCATAATTGATTTGTATTTACTGCTAAGAGCATGCGTTTAGTGATGAACTCGTGTATGTCATGGTAATTATCAGCAGCATCTATCAGACAGCTGCTATACGAATGATATTAAGAAGCACAAAACGTCAGCATGAAGAACGTAGACGTCTCCGCCTGCTTCACATACTTATTTAAACCCTGTTAGGGTTTTTAATTTCTAGTCTCATAAAAGCTCTTCGTGAATCGATCATCGCAGATGTTCCATCAGAACGAACTCCAGCGAGTTGACTCCACGGTAGCCTGAACATTTCGATGATGTTTTTCAGTTCAAAAATATCTTCAAGCTTAGTGGGTCCTTTTAATGGCTATAATGCTACTAATCTTCCCATTATATTGCACTCCACATCTACACCACTGAGCTGCCTCTGACAAAAAAGCGCTCTCGTCCAAGGCAATCAGAAATGCTTCGATTGTGGCAGGACAACCTCACAAACTTTCTTAAATGTTATCAATCATCGTATCAATTCGTCGAACAAGTGTTCGTTTCAATAAATTTATTTGTTCTGCCTCTTTTGCTTTATCGGGATATAGTACATCTGTAATGTCCAAGAGGCAGTCCTTTACGAATTCACCTTCAGCAAACGGCTTCAACAATGTGGCAATTTTTCTGGTTATTATAAAACCAATTTCATCCGAATTGTCATACTGCATCCTCGTTTTGGCAAACGTTTGCTGTTGTTGGTCTACATTGGAAATTAATATTTCGACTTTCTTTCCGCAATTGCCATGTTGTTGAGCAACGTATTTCTTCACAACACATAGTGATTCACAAAGAGCAAACAGTTTTATCTTTGTACACGGTAAATAAATAGTCTTCCGTCCATTTCTCATGGAGCTGACAACATTCAGCAGCATCTACTTTTCCCTAACGCCAGACATTTTGCGAATGAACTCGGCAAAGACGTAGTGAAATGCGCGAAATTAACGACTAGCACAGAACTTTTAAGCGTGGACTGACAATAGACAATTAGCGTCTTCACCAAGTTCCGGTCAAACTACTGCTGTTCAAGCGGATGGTCCGTAATTTTCGTGCCATTGTAGCCTACTACCAACGTGTGTAGCACAGACGTAGTAAGCAGTAAGGAGTAAATAACGCGCGAGCCTAGAATCTAGACAAATTTATCAAACCAAGTATGTCTAACGCATTCTGCAACCAGTTATTTACTGTTGTATATCTACGTATTGTATCTGGTGGTACACAGTACAAAATAACTCGAGTTTATCGTAGGCAAAGCGGAATTTAATATTTAGAAAAGTACTCCCGAATTGCAGGATTGAGGTCATAAGAAATGTAATGATCACACACCTACTTACTAAGGGAACGAACCAGACAGAAATTGCAGTGCGCTATACACTACAATATATGCTATCTAAAATATGCTTCTTCTTTGACCATTAAAATTCATAATTTTGGTACTGGTAGATCATGTAAATATTTCAGAATCAGGTAAAAGGTCGGTTACGAACCCGCACGCCAATAAGTGGACTTGAATAATTCATTTATTAGTTCGTTAATAACACTGAAGTAGTACCTTACAATTAGCAGTCACCTCGAATGATGGCGATAGGAGATTGTCATTTAATGTGCTATTATCACTTTGATCAAGTTGGTATTCCAGCCAGTCGAATTAGAGCAGCGACAGACATTCTTACTGATCTCGCACGTATATAGCGCTTTTCGATTTTTGTTAGAATGAAAGCAGAGATAGCAACTTCGCAAATTACGTGATCATAACATGATCTATTACAAAAGCAATTGTTTCTAATTGAATAACTGTGCTTCCAAAAATGTCGTTGAAATGACAGATTGCTTTTCATAATTTCAGCCAATGATGTCTGTATGTGAAATGAATTTCGTGTGTGCTGCAGTAGTTATCGGAGTCTGCTAGTTCATGCATGATTCATAGTCCATCAGTATAGCTAGTAGAAGCGACGCGGAATATTGCAACAGTGGGGAGACAGTTGTAGGGTTACATGTGTAATACGATGACTCATTAAAAATGGAGTGGAGTGTGGGTGTGTGTATGGCGGGGAGGGAGGGGTTAAATATTTACATTCCTTTTCTAGAGAAGGAATGAAAAGGAATAATTTGAAACAGACCGTCCAGACAAGCAACAGCTGGAGTTAACGTGGTCAAGCAATATTTCGCCAAAATAAACAGCGCTAAAAAACCACGTGAATACTGCATGAATTGCGGCACCTTCTGCACATTCGTAGCTTGTACGAATCATTTTCATAGGCCAAGTCAATAAATTATTTATGTAGTAGTGTGTTTATTACAACGGCCAGTTTAAGAAACTGATTTATATTGATATAACATTTATTAACTATAAATATGTACTTCTGTCAGATGCAGTCGATACATATTTAAGGTATTACATGGCCCAAATGCATGTCTGTACAATAAAATTGCTTTTATTTTCACACATACTTTAGTGTCACTAAAAATGAGTACCTTCAAATGGATTCACGACCAATACTTTGGGAATAGTTCTCAACACCAGGATTGTGCCCTGTCTCCCTAGCTGCTTGTGACCAATTAAAAATAGACAGAAATGAGCAGACCAGCAACGACATGTGGTCACAATTACTTCTGTCTTGCTGGAGCAAAATATCGGTAACTTCCCTTCGTTCATTCTGAGATATTTGTGGAATACAACATTAAGGGGCTACTCTTGGTCACAGTTCAAACGTCTTGCCATTAGAGCTCATCTCCTAGAGATCTAGATACTATACATTTTGGCTGACAAGTACAGTCATCTGGTGAACAGTAGTAAAAGCCATGTCCTGTCACTCTATTCCGAGCGCTTGTCGGGACAACGACCTGCGAACACGACTTCTGCCTCATCGTGCAGTATACGTCTTTTACGACCTCCTGCATCTCATAAAATTTGCTTTGTTTTCCGAAATACACAGCCGAGGCATAGCTGTAAAAAATTTTTTACGACTCCCAGCGATATAGTTGGTATGGATTCGCAGTCCTAACAGCTGCGGTAGCATGTCAGTCATTTCATCTTTAGCGGCGCGCATAACCTCAGCCCACCTTCGGGAGTCTATCTTATTTGCATTAACGTTTTTAGTATCTGCTATAAGCTTTCAGCGTACAATGAGGCATTAGCATCGTATGCATTCTTCCTCTCGTTATTTTTATTATTATTATTTCCTTCACTTTCTCAGACGTTAAGTCCGGTTAAAAATGGAGTGACGCGGACCTTGATCAAGCGTCACTTCCTTTTAACTGTACGGTATGTGTTATATTGCATTTAGGAACTTTCGGGTAATTGAACATGTATCAATAATTACGGATTTCTGTAGTTGTATATATATGTTTGGATGTAGCTGTATTGCATTGATGTACTGGTGGATATTGTGTGGTATGACTCCTGTAGTTGATAGTATAATTGGTATGATGTCAACTTTATCCTGATGCCACATGTCTTTGACTTCCTCAGTCAGTTAGATGTATTTTCAATTTTTTCTCCTGTTTTCTTTTGTATATTTGTTGTATTGGGTATGGATATTTCGATTAGTTGTGTTAATTTCTTCTTTTTATTGGTGAGTATGATGTCAGGTTTGTTATGTGGCGTTGTTTTATCTGTTATAATGGTTCTGTTCCAGTATAATTTGTATTCATCATTCTCCAGTACATTTTGTGGTGTATACTTGTATGTAGGAACGTGTTGTTTTAAAAGTTTATGTTGTAAGGCAAGCTGTTGATGTATTATTTTTGCGACATTGTCATGTCTTCTGGGGTATTCTGTATTTGTTAGTGTTGTACACCCGCTTGTGATGTGATCTACTGTTTCTATTTGTTGTTTGCAAAGTCTGCATTTATCTGTTGTAGTATTGGGATCTTTAATAATATGCTTGCTGTAATATCTGATGTTTATTGTATGATCCTGTATTGCAATCATGAATCCTTCCGTCTCACTGTATATATTGCCTTTTCTTAGCCATGTGTTGGATGCGTCTTGATCGATGTGTGGCTGTGTTAGATGATACGGGTGCTTGCCATGTAGTGTTTTCTTTTTCTAATTTACTTTCTTCGTATCTGTTGATGTTATGTGATCTAAAGGGTTGTAGAAGTGGTTATGAAATTGCAGTGGTGTAGCCGATGTATTTATATGAGTGATTGCTTTGTGTATTTTGCTAGTTTCTGCTCGTTCTAGAAGGAATTTTCTTAAATTGTCTACCTGTCCATAATGTAGGTTTTTTATGTTGATGAATCCCCTTCCTCCTTCCTTTCTGCTTAATGTGAATCTTTCTGTTGCTGAATGTATGTGATGTATTCTATATTTGTGGCATTGTGAACGTGTAAGTGTATTTAGTGTTTCTAGGTCTGTGTTACTCCATTTCACTACTCCAAATGAGTAGGTCAATATTGGTATAGCATAAGTATTTATAGCTTTTGTCTTGTTTCTTGCTGTCAATTCTGTTTTCAGTAATTTTGTTAGTCTTTGTCTATATTTTTCTTTTAGTTCTTCTTTGATATTTGAATTATCTATTCCTATTTTTTGTCTGTATCCTAGATATTTATAGGCATCTGTTTTTTCCATCGCTTCTATGGAGTCACTGTGGTTATTCAATACGTAATCTTCTTGTTTAGTGTGTTTTCCCTTGACTATGCTATTTTTCTTACATTTGTCTGTTCCAAAAGCCATATTTATATCATTTCTGAATACTTCTGTTATCTTTAGTAATTGGTTGAGTTGTTGATTTGTTGCTGCCAGTAGTTTTAGATCATCAATGTATAGCAAATGTGTGATTTTGTGTGGGTATGTTCCAGTAATATTGTATCCATAATTTGTATTATTTAGCATGTTGGATAGTGGGTTCAGAGCAAGACAGAACCACAAAGGACTTAATGAGTCTCCTTGGTATATTCCACGCTTAATCTGTATTGGCTGTGATGCGATATTATCTGAATTTGTTTGGATATTAAGTGTGGTTTTCCAGTTTTTCATTACTATGCTTAGAAACTGTATCAATTTAGGATCTACTTTGTATATTTCCAATATCTGTAGTAACCATGAGTAGGGTACACTATCAAAAGCATTTTGGTAATCAATGTATGCGTAGTGTAGCGACCTTTGTTTAGTTTTAGCTTGATATGTCACCTCTGCATCTATTATCAGTTGCTCTTTACATCCTCGTGCTCCTTTGCAGCAGCCTTTTTGTTCTTCATTTATAATTTTGTTTTGTGTTGTATGTGTCATTAATTTCTGTGTAATGACTGAAGTTAATATTTTGTAGATTGTTGGTAGGCATGTTATGGGGCGATATTTAGCTGGGTTTGCTGTGTCTGCTTGATCTTTAGGTTTTAGATAAGTTATTCCATGTGTAAGTGTATCAGGGAATATGTATGGGTCTGCAATGTAACTGTTAAATAATTTAGTTAGATGTGAATGTGTTGAGGTGAACTTCTTTAGCCAGAAATTTGCTATTTTATCTTTTCCAGGGGCTTTCCAATTGTGCGTAGAATTAATTGCTCGGGCGACTTCATGTTGCAAAATTATCACTTCAGGCATTTGTGGTATCATCTTGTATGAGTCTGTTTCTGCTTGTATCCACCATGCATGCCTGTTATGTTGTACCGTGTTTGGCCATATGTTGCTCCAGAAGTGTTCCATGTCTGTGATTTTTTTTTATTGGATTGTCTATTTTAATGTGTGTGTTATCTATTGTCTGGTAAAATTTCTTTTGGTTTGTGTTGAATGTTTGGTTGTGTTTCGTTCTATTTTCACTTTTTTTGTATCTTCTAAGTCGTTTGGCCAACGCTTGTAATTTCTGCTTCTTTTCATCTAATTGCTCTATTGCTTCTTGTTGTGAGATTTTACCTAACCTTTTTCGTTTTTTGTCTGATATTTCATTTCTTATAAATTGTGTTAGCTGTCCGATGTCTTTTCTCAGTTTTTCTATTCTGATCTGTAGCCTGTGTTGCCATGCTGGTTTTGTGGGTTTCTTCTGCGTGTTGGTTGGTTCTGATCTCTGCCTAGTGTGTATATTTAGTGTAGTGAGTGCTCCTACATAAACCAGTATTTGTAACTCTTCCATAGTTGTGTATTCATTTATTTTGTTGTGTATGATTGTGTTGATAGTTTTTATTGTTGTTTCGACTTGTGGGTTATTTGGTGGTCTATGCAAGAATGGTCTAATGTCTGTATTTGTGTCTGTGTATTCTATATATGTCAACTGAAATTTTTCTTCTATATCTATCATGTGTGTCACATCGTGTTCTATTTGTGCTTGTGCTGGTGGCTGTCTTAAGATTTCGTTTTCCTCTGATTGTTTAATTGATGCGTGTTGTTCTTTGTTTGTTTGCTCTGGGATGTTTGAGTCCATTACTGTATTTTCTTCTTCTTCTTCTAATTGCACATTATTTTGTTCCAGTATTTGTTGTACTTGTTTGATGTTTTCTAATTCTGACTGGGGTTTCCTGTTATTTTTTATTATTATTATTAATCATTCATTTTACCAGATCTTAATACAGAATCTTCTAGAACTCGAAGCTTCGGCACTGTCAACAGAGTGCAGGATGCAGTTTCGCGTCTATGCTGGGACAACGTCGATGTGGGATGTTACCATTGGGACGACTTCAGTATCAACCTAGATCTTACCTTGTCTGCTAGATCTTGCTATTTTGCCGTTTTCTCATAGCAGCTGGTTTGCACATTGAGGATTTTGAGGACAGTGGTGTTAATTAGGAGGTGGCTTCCTCATCTTCAGTGATCGCTGTTAGGTCTATTAGAATGGATTAATTCATAGATTATTATGCGGTGGTCCTAAAAAACTTGGATTTTTCGTGTCCTCCAACTTCGTATAGAGCCGACACGAACACCCACGTAAAACATTGTACTGGTGTATTCATCGGATTAACAATGTTCATTTTTGTGGCTCAACAGTTACCACACCCATGTAGTGGATGTTTAGCTATTCCATGCCATTCATATTGTATTTGGTTCGCGTCTGCCTACACTTGCTCTGTGGCTCCCGGAGCTAAGTGGTATCACTCCAACTAACATCGAAATACAAGCTGAAAAAAAGAGGAACGATATGCAAAATAGCCAATATCTAAGATGGAGGCTGATCCATCAAGGTTCTGCAGTTCAACTGAAATCTTGTCAACCGGATTAGAGAACCATCCTGCGCCTGTTAGCCAGAATTTTCAGTGCACCGACCGCCTGGAAATCGGAATGGCAATCTTCACCCTAGCAAGGCTCCTTGTAATTCGAAATGGCGCAAACTCAATCGCGTAAGATGTGTGACAGGAAGAACCGCCGGTGCTGTCAACAGCTAAGAACTGCTAGACTCTCCAAGCTGTGACTGCAGTGAAGAGCCACAGACGGTGCCACGTATCCCACTCGAGTCTAGTGACTAGACTGTCCCTTACGTGCTTGGGACGGATATCCGGAAGAACTGGATCAAACTGGTTTCGGAGCATTGGGGCGTTCGAAAATCTAGTATATTAATTAAAGAGCGAGAGGGACCGCCCCTTAGTGGTTTGTTCCAAATGAAACTAGTTATTTTCGTTGCTAGTATCGTGGATTTGAAAGAGATGAATTCGTAGGAGTTTCACTTTTATAAACACGGTAAGTAGTTAAGGAGAAATTACGGTTTTACTATTTAGGATTATTGGATCCGCAGTGTGAAACAGCTCTTCTTGATTTATTTTGTGAAACTTCCTGCGCTAATCCCCACGTAAATCAGTAGCATTGATTTGAGCCGCCAAAATATAATTGATTCAATTAAATTGTCGTCTCAGTTTTGATTTGACAAACTGCAAGTGACCCGAAGTGTAGTGGTGCGGCGTGGACACCGTAATGAAAATGGACAAAAAATGATGCTATCTAATTTATTGCAGCCACTATTTTCTGTATTACACGGTACAGATCTTCCTTTTACAAACAAACCAGGGACCAAAACTGTTCAATTCGTTGAAGTTCGTCTGCGGGTGAACGAAGTATGCAGAGATAGGCAGCTCGTGCCTGCAGGCAGTTAGTCAAGCGTAAACAATGCGGAGAGCAAACAGGCACGACCTCGGATATTCGACGTTTATCAGTCGAGTGCGTTCCAATGAATTCACTTGGTTCTTGGCACTGTAACAATCTTGACAGTTACATAGAATTTGGCTAGGTACGCACAGTGTTTTTTTTTTTTTTGGCTTTAAAGCTTCGTTCGCCTCCAGCAGGCCGCCGATATCGACGTTTGCAAGTTAACAGTTGCAAAAACAGGTGCCCATGGGCGAAATCAAATTATAATCTATGTTCACAGAATAGGAATATCTACGGAGTAAGCATTCAGATGATCAGTATATTAATTATATTTCTCGCCAGCATACCTTGCCTACAAAGTCACTTGACGTCGTGATAGTACATAATGAAAAGTAAATGTTCCTCCTTTCAGGCTCAGATTTGCGTCTGTAGTGGCAACCATTAATCACTGTGGATGGAGAGTCATCGACAGGAGTAGAAGTAACTTCTGGTGTGTCTCACGTGAGTGTGTCAGGGCCATTGTTGTTCGCTTTGTATTTCAGTGACCTGGCAGAGAGTATCAACAGTAACTTCAGGAGTCTTGCAGATGATGAAGTTACCTATAATGAAAAACAAGCTGAAAAGAAGCTCGCAGAAACTATGCTGTGAGATGATAAGATTTCGAAGTGGTGCAACGACTTGCAACTTGTTTCAAATGCTCAGAAATGTAAAACGGTGCACACCACAAAACGAAAAAAAAAAAAATTGTACTGTGAGTAAAATATCAGTCATTCACATTTGGAATTTTTTAACTCGCATCTGGATGTAAGAGTTTGTAGAGATATGAAACAGAAGGGTCAAGTAGGCTGTCGTAGGTAAGGCAGGCTGCAGATTACGGTACGTTGGGAGAATATTGGGAGAATGCAGTATAAAGAGGTGGTAGCTTACAAATCACGCAGCATTGTAAGATGGGATGCATACGTGTATTGGCCTCATACCAGATATGAATATCAAGAGATTTTGAATGTGTAAAAGAAGGCCTATATGTGTCAGAGATTGCATATACTGTCTTTTGGAAATCTGTAGGATCTTTATGCCTTAAAAATATCTGCTGCCTTTCACGGATTTCCCGAAACACACAAAATAGTCGTAATCAGTAATAGCAAAATGGCTTTGAGCACTATGGGACTTAAACTTCTGAGGTCATCAGTCCCTTAGAACTACTTAAACCTAACTAACCTAAGGACAACACACGCGTCCAAGCCCGAGGCAGAATTCGAACCTGCAACCGTAGCGGTCGCGCGGTTCCAGACTGCAGCGCCTAGAACCGCTCGGCCACTCTGGCCGGCAATCAGTAACAGCAGCTGCAGACAAAAATTTTTGCGTCACGAGTACGTTATCTTAAACATTTAGACGAACTGTGTGACAAACTTGTGTTTAACACCCGTCCGTAGCTGTTGTTCTATTGTTTGTTTGAGCAGAATTCGTGAACATATTCTGAGTTCGAATATAATAAATTTCCTTGAGACTGAGAACTTAATGTCCGCGAATCAACACCGTTGTGGAAAGCTTCGCTCGTTCTAAACTCAGCTTGCCCTTTTTTCACTTGATATACTGCTAACTATGGATAAAGGATAACAGGCAGATTACATATTTCTACATCTAAGAGAAGAATTTGACGCGGTATCCCACTGCAGGCTGTTAACGAAGGTACAAGCGAGCGGAACACGTTCCCAGATATGTGAGTTACTCGAGTATTTCTGAAGTAACAGACACGATCTATTGTCTTCGACGGCGAGTGTTCGTCAGACACAAGGATATCGTCCGGAATTCCCCAGGGAAGTGCAATAGGAATGCTAGTGTTTTCTGTATATATAAATGGTCTCGCGGACACAGTGGGCAGCAATCTGCGGTTGTTTGCCGATAATGCTGTGATGTACGGGAAGGTCTCGAAGTAGAGTGAGCGTAGGATGACGCAGACAAAAGCTCTAGTTGGTTTGATGAATGGCAGCTGGCTGTAAATGTAGAAAAATGTAAGTTAATGCAAATGAGTAGGAAAAACAAACCCTTAATGTCCGGGTCCAGCATTAGTAGTGTCCAGCTTGTCACAGTCACGCCGTTTAAATATCTGGGCGTAACATTGAGAAGCGATATGGAATTAAACGAGTATGTGTGGATGTTGTTAAGGAAGGCGAGGGGAAAGTGTGGTTCATCTGTAAAGGAGACCTCTTACAGGACGCTACTGCCACCGTTCCTGAGTATCGATCAAGTGTTTGGGATCCACACGAGGTTGGATTAAAGGAACATATCGAAATAATTCAGGGGCGGGCTGCTAGATTTGTTACCGGTAGGTTAGAACAACACGGAAGTGTTGCTGAGATGCATCGGGAACTCAAATGGGAATCCTTAGAGGGAAGGCGACGGCCTTTTCGTCGAACGCGACTGAGAAAATGTATAGAATCACAATTTGAAACTGATTGCAGAATGCGTATACTGCCACCAACATACATTTTGCGTAAGGAACCCTATGATAAGACACGAGAAATCCGGGTTCATCCGGAGGCGCATAGACAGTCGTTCTCCCCTCGCTCTATTTTGCGAATGGAACAGGAATAAAAATGACCGTAGTGATAGGGGTACCCTCCGCCACGCACTGTACTGTGACTTGCGGAATATGTACGCAGATAGTTACTGATGAAATAACTATATTCGTTTTGACGAAGATGTGGTAGGAAATCATTTTATGTGTTTTTTAACAAAATAATGGCGGTATTCCCTTTTTAAAATTTGTAGTAGTACGTAGGACTTAAGTCAGGATAGTTTGAGCAGGAATCGAATTCAGAATGTATCTTGTAATGAGATGATCTTACTGCCGCTTCTCCTTACTTAGTAACCTGATGAACGATTTCATTTGACAGGAAAGTACACAGCGGCGTGTAGTAATCAGCGCAAATGTGAAATTTTGGTAGTAAGTCTCATAACAATGTATGCAATGTAACTGACATTCAGAGTTCCTATAAATTAGTACTGTCGAAATCTAGGTTGTGTAAGTCCCAGAAAATTTACTCCTTCGTAACAATATCTGTGAGCGTGAAGCAGTTATCTCTGGGGACGGGATCTGCTTCTTTTCGGTGTCAGAGAGACAGAAACTGTTTAGCTCCTGCGTCACTCCGTGAGAGTAACCGAGTAGGCAGTAGGTGTAGCATAGAGAAAACTTAAAGTGTAAATGTAAATCGAAGGACGGATTTTGCAAATGAACTCCAGTCCTCGCAGCGTTCTTCCCATCGTGGCGTGTGTCGAGATCCACGCCACGGGGGCTAGGCGAGAACGCGCTTATTGTTTGTGCGCGGGATATCAGCAGGAAGCGTTGCGGCTTCCTGTCGGCGACTGTCGCCGTTCCAGGCCGATCTGTTCAGTTGCCGCTCCAAGCTCACTACGACAGGCTCGCTCGTTTCGTCCACGGCGTTTCACCAATGCAGGTACGGGGCCCATGTCTTCGTGGTTCGCGGTGTAGTTCCCCATACAATTTTGTTTTAGCGCTCGTTCCAGTTTACACATTACGTAGCTTTACCACTCCTCTAGTACAGTAACGATGTTATCCAGTATCGTTTGACACATTACTTTTCCAAAATCAAGTTTAAGCTGCGATCGTCGGGTAAAATTTTACTTACGGCAGCTGCGGCGTAGCGTGATGATGTTGGCATCGACCGGCCATTAAGTAAATAAATTAATGCTGTTCCTGCTCTGTGGCTGACAGATTCTTGTATGTATTCTTGTCCGTTCAGTAAATTAATTCTCAAAGCGAACAATTCATAACAAAACGTTTGCGTTAATATGAACATCACACAATTCCCAGCATGCAACGGTCGTTGCCAGTGTCAGCACACTACGCCGCCGCTGCCGTAAGTAAAATGTAACCGATCGTCGAAAATTTGTCAGCTGATACGAAATAGGAGGAAACATACACACACACACACACGCACACACACACACACACACACACACACACACACACACACACACTCTATAGGTAGTGTGTAGTCATTTCTGAAACATCGTCGAGGAGTTAGTCAAATAAATAGCAGTATTTTCTTGCCTTCCATTAAATGCAGAACTATGGACTATCGTCAAACAGCACTGTACGAAAAAATTCTCTTAGAGCAGGTGTTTCCAACCCGGTGTGCGTGTGCTTGTGGAAAAATTAAATTATCTGCTGGGTAAGAACAAAAAGGCGTTAATTGTGCCTGACAGTGCTCTAAATTATTTTTTAAGTAATCTTTATTATCACTATTGTGTTAATCCGCGTATCATTAGCACATTATGATCGGTCATTCGATACTTACAGCGGCTTAAAGGCCTCTTCTAGATTTATACGCACCACTGTCTTCAGCGATACGTATGTATTTTTGCTACTACTTAATTTGTAATACGAACACGAACTTTTCACTGTCTCGTTGTTTCTGTCTTATCTGTAGGAATGTAACAAATAACTACATGGCACACATACTATCAACAGCCTGGTACATTTCTCGCCGACTACCTTTTAATTTTACTTACGTTCATAATTACGTCTTCATCGCCAACCCGTCATGCATCTCTCCACCGCTTTCGGTGCGCTCTGTTTTGAAGATTTTCTCATGTATATAAATGCTTCATTGTCCCATGACAAACTGATAATCACTGATTGTAAATGTTGTGTCAGACACATTGGAAGTTATAACTGAAAATTCTGTTCAGTATTCCAAAAGAAGTCCGGTCCTTTTCCGTATATTTCTTTTGCTGGTTGCGATGGTCTCGTCAGTAATTCAGCTATCAACAGTTTCTCTGATCTGGAAAGTCGAGAAGTAAATGCCTGGTTTCTAAACCATTTTCATCGAATTAACTCTTATTTCCAGATAATTAAATTCCAACAAGAGCACGGTATGTGAACAACGTAAAATATTTTGTGGAATGGGTGGTCTCGAGTAGATCTTACTGACGGTAAAAGACTTGAAATTATCAATTACGTTAGTCTCAATTTGTAGATGTCAAAGAAATGTTTTGACTATGGTGGGAATGAAAGCAAATGCGAAGAAGTAAATGAACGTGGATCGTTAATTACAGTGTTGTTGTTGTGGTGGTGGTGGTGGTGGTGGTGGTGGTGGTCGTCGTCGTCGTCGTCAGCCCGAAGACTGGTTTGATGCAGCTCACCGCGCTGCTCTATCCCGTGCAAGCCTCTTCACACCCGAATAATTACTGCAGCCTACATTCTTTTGAACCTACTTACTGTATTCATATGTTTGCTCTCCCTATGTGATTTTTGACCACCACATTTCCTCCAGTATTGAATTGGTAATCCCTTGATAGCTCAGGATATGCCCTATTAACAGTTCCCTTCTTTTACACAATTAATGCCACAAATTTCTTTTTTCCCAAATTTTATTCAGTAGCTCCTCATTGGTTACATGAGCTACCCATCTAATCTTCAGGGTTCTTCTGTAGCACCACATTTAAAAAGCTTCTACACTCTTCTTGTCTCAACTGTTTACCATCACCGTTTCACTTCGATATATAGTTTATACCCCATACAAATACCTTGAGAAATGACTTCCTAATACTTGAATTTATATTTGATGTTAACAAATTTCTCTTCTTCATACTAGCTTTTCTTGCCATTTCCATTCTACATTTTATATCCTCCCTACTTCGGCCTTCATCGGTTACTTTGCTGTCCAAATAGGAAAATTCCTCTACTATTTTTAATGGTTCTTTCCCTAGTATAATTTCCTCAGCATCATCTAATTTAATTCGATTACATTCCATTAGTCCTGTTTTGATGTTTTTGATGTTAATCTTATATCCTCGCTTCAAGAGGCTGTCTACTCTGTTCATTTGGTCTTCCAAGTCCTTGCTATCTCTGACACCATTACAGTATCATCGGCAACCTAAAAGTTTTTATTTCTTCTCCCTGCACTTTAAATTATATTCCAAATTGCTCTTTGGTTTCTTTTGCTGCTCGCTCCTTGTAAAGATTGAATAACATCGGGGATGGGCTGCAACCGTGTCGCACTCCTTTCTAACACATCTGTTAAGTCGTAATGTCAGAAGGTCTATTTCCTCAAGTGTTGCCACATGAGTAAAGAATCCAAAGTGACATTCTCCGACGTCGGCTGTACAGATTATTTTTAGAGTCCATGAAACATTTCAAAAATGCGGCTCGGGTAAATGGCCAAGAACAACTTAATAATTGATACAGTATGTGAAAATCAGGGCAGACGGTAACAAGAGATACTGTGATGTGGTGTCGTGTCACAGGTTTTCGAGATTCTGTGGTAGTAATGAAACATAAACGCTATCCTTCGAGTAACCCCACAAGATAAAAATCAACGAACGTGGTGGTGATTCGAGTAACGCGTCAGATGCGATCGCTTATTGTCATCCATAAAAATTAAGTCAGGGCCGAATACACCCTTGGAAAGACGACCATGGGGAAGGAGTACGTCACAGTGACGTTGACTAGTGAGTGTACCATACCGTGTTGGAAGATTTGGAAGTCAGTACGCCCATACTTCCCCATACCACAACAGCAGGGCCACCAAAACAGTCATTTTCGACAATGGTGGACGTACTCTCAAATAGTGAGAGGTGGGAACAGTTTATACACGCGGGAGTTTCTAGCGGTTCTAGGCGCTCAGTCCGGAACCGCGTGACTGCTACGGTCGCAGGTTCGAAGCCTGCCTCGGGCATGGATGTGTGTGATGTCCTTAGGTTAGTTAGGTTTAAGTAGTTCTAAGTTCTAGGGGACTGATGACCACAGATGTTAAGTCCCATAGTGCTCAGAGCCATTACACGCGGGAACATTGTCAGCGATGATCATCTCGGTAGACGAGATGTTATGGACTTGGGAAGTAGAATGTTACATGGACATACTGACCTCCACATCTTTGAACACAATACACTCATCTGTCAATGTAGTTGTAACTTTATTCCTTTCCAATGTCCGTTTTTCCGGGGTGCATTCGGCCCTGACTTCATTTTTATGGATGACGGTACACGGCCACATCGAACTGCACAGGTGTGGCAGCTCTTGAAACGAGAGGATATTCGGCGAGTGGACTAGCCTGGCCGTTCTCCTGATTTAAATCTCATCTAGCACGTGTGGGACCCGTCGGGGTGACGTCCACATGCACCAAAATCCACCCAGCAGTGGTCAGCTGCACTGGTGGAGGAATGGAACGCCTTGCTACAAGAACTCCTTCCCAACATTGTGGGCAGCTTGGGAGCATCTTTCAGAGCAAGCATTGCCATCCGTGGCGATCAAACACGCTATTAAGGCCATTTGTAATGTCCGGGGTCCATCATACATTTTGGTGACTCCAGTGTAATCGTTGTCTTCGAATAAAAGTGTCGTTTCTGTTCGTCTCATGCGTATTCCCCCAGTTGCCTTCTGTACAAATACCGTAGCAACTATTTCTATGAATGCTTCATTTCATAGAGCTATGTTACTGGGCAGTGACTCATCATGCGAATATCACTTTCGTGCGTAAATTTTGCACGGCAGTGTATTAACTGAAAATTTATTTAAATGTTTACGGCATATCTATTCTAAAACTGTACTAACGTCCTTTGCGACATAATCCAACTCGGGCTCATGATATTTACAACGAAGAGTTATGGAAACCAGCAGTGTTGAATTTGCTTTAAAAGTGGACACACACAGGGTGGAGTTGTATCACCCGCTTCATCACTGCCCCTCCTGTCATCTTAGTAAGAGGATGGTCAAGAACTGAGCGAAACCGGTAACATTTTAAAATGAAGACGGAATTGATGGTATTCGCGAAATACAAATACAATACAGAACGCGTCTTTCGCTATTGAAAAGTGTATTGTGTAACGAAGTCACAGGTTACTTAAAAATGCTATTCCCAAACATTATTTCGGTAAGTATTTGTACACTATGTTAAATTCTCCTAAGCCGTGTATTACAAATAGAATCAGAACATCATGGAAGACAAGTGAAGCCTTTACTTAGAATTATACGAGATGGATAACAATGTTAAATCATTATATGTAAATTGAAGGGGATCAGTGCTGTCAGCTTCAGCGGGGCATTACGCGGAATCAGCGGTGGTGAGTGAAAATGTGGTCGGACCGGGATTCGAACCAGGGATCTTCTGCTTACTAGACAGATGCGTCAACGACTGCGCCACCCGGGACACAGTGTTATCGCAACTGCGCGGGCTGTTTCGGCACGCCTCACGGCCGATCCACTTTCCCATCGAGCGCCACCTATCTGCAGTCCCTGTCCGTTTTACTCACAGTCCGCTATTCTGAGATGCCCACAGGAGGTCGGATGTATTTGTGCATCCGCACTGAGGAAGGTGGATCCGTTGCCCAGCTAGGCCTATAAGAACAGACACCAATCATTCATATAAATGTTAAATCATATTTAAACAATCACTGTAAAATTCTAAGCATACTTTTCAGAAGATCAAAATGTGTGTATTTTCAAGAGAAAATGAATTTCTCCAGCAACAAGATAAGGACTCATAATGAACTGATGAAATTTTCTGCATGAGGGGTACCCCAGCCGTATATATGTTAAAAGACGTATTGGAGAATTACAGCTCGGCTGTTTTTGAAAAGTGTTCATTTTATTGCATCTTGCACGATTGGCTAATTGTCAAGTGCAGTAGATATCGATGTGTCGTACAATTATCCTATTATTAAACGGTGGATATAGCCGATCAGAAAGCGTGTGCACAACGTGCGAGCGTCATGATTATAGCCAGAAAGCCTATAGCATCCGCAGTTTAATAACAGGGTAATTGTACGACACACCGACACCTACTGCGCTTGAAAATGGCGTGTAAGGCCGCACTGGCCAATCGTGCAGGGTATGATAAAGTGATTACTTTTAAAAAACAGCCTTGGAGTGATATATATATATATATATATATATATATATATATATATATATGTCTTTGAACTGGCAAGATTGCTCGCAAATTAGAGATTTCTAAGTTTGTTTTCAAACAAGTAGGAGAATTTATGTGAGGACATTTCCTTAGTGGATAGCTTACAGATTCCAAGAGAAGCGTTACAAAGAATTTGCGGTTTGAATTCCCATTTTTAGACATGTATTAGTCGACGTACTGAGATTAATTGCCACCAGTGGTAAACAAGAGTTGCGTACAAGTACTGTTAGAAATTTCTCTGAATTACTACAAATTGACCGGTAAGTTGTGTGACAGTGTCGAGGCGAGGAGTAGATTGCTGGCGATATCGTTGCCGAGACTGGCGGCGATATATCGCTTATGTGTCGGACACTTGGTATTAAAATATAAACTTAATTGTTCTATTCGTAAATAGATTTTTTCTTTTTTGAAAACTTCGTTGTGAACGGATTTTCTTTAAATAAAAAAGTACTGGATATTGTGTAGCAAGTAGGATACTACTGTTAAGAATATGAAGTCTTTCACAGCGAAAAGTGCATAATTAAATTTGTACATTTTCCTTTGTAGGAGGGGGCGGCGTTCAGGGAAAATAATAAGCATAGCGCCGCCTAGCACATATAATATATTCTTACATGGGGAGAAGCAGTGTGGTAGCAGAAATCTCTGCATTCATCGCGCAGTGCAGCCAGTATAGCTGTTTTTCATACGCGGCATTTTATTTCGGAGTGCAGTAGACACCAGGAATTAAATAACACTTAAAGTTTTCGTGTAATCAAAGCTGAAAACGCGTAAGTAACATGTTCTATAAGGATAGTGATCACTTTATAGACGCCATATTGTTTACGACGTTTGTCGCATGTTTCTGTTCCCCTGTTACTGGTCAAAGCCGCCGACTCTCATCGAACATTCGTCTCTGATAGCGTATGTAATATTGGTTACCGCTAACTTTGGCAGTGACGTGAATCGAGACACAGAAGTTCAGAAACTTTTCAGACTAAAGTCGAATTATATGAGCTTACGTGAGAAGGTTACATGTTCTTCCTCAAAAAAACTATGTAAATGTGTGTAAAGGCAGACTTGGTTCATATTGAGAGTAAAATGTAATCCTTCTCAAATTAGTATTTCAATTTGAATGCGCTGCTGACGAATATTTCCACTGTCTGTCACCATATTAGGTACATCAATTAAATCTCGCTTAAGTAAGAAATGCTTGCTCGTTATGTGGTATGGAAAATCAGACACAGCGTTGGTCATACATAATTCTGCAGACATTCTTTACCGTTATAAGTGTAAGTGAAAGTGAATTCTTGTAGGAGATTCCACCTTTTTCCTCTTGGATTCAATGAACTCTACGTTAGTCTCCTACTGGAATCTACTTCCGGTGTCCACTGTGTCTGAACGCTGTCGAAAGGCAGTATCACGCTCAGAAATAAAACTTTGTTCTGTATTGGTTTAATTCTTTGTGTATGTACCCGTATCGGAACGTCACAGGTGAGAAATGCTTGCATACAAAAAGAGCTGTGTAAATTGAATCGTCAATTGTCGAAACCAAATAAGTCACTTTTTAGACTTTTAAGAGACAAAAAACTGAACACTGCCGTATGCATTATTGCTACATTACTGGAATTTTTCAGAACTGAAAGTGATACATTCTGCTCTTATTGAAAGGGAAATAATTAACCTAGAATACTTCATTTCTTTATTTAATGATTTCAGTATTTTGACTTATTTGTTTTCAACAAATTACATATATTTTGCTTTTTTTAGTATTTAATTGTGTGAACACTTCATAATACAGTAACATGGTGTGACCAAATAGAGCAAACTGAATTATTTTAACAGGAATAATGTTTAACTGTACATTAGCTATAATTTTAGCCGATCACTGGCAAAGAAAGCACTTCATAGAATGATCTCTCTGCAGCAGGCACTAGTTCAATGACTTTCTTCACATCTTCCATCTTCATTCTGGAAATAGGTACTTGGTATGTTGGGTAGGCCTCTGGAATGCTGTCCATTAATCCTGGAATGGTGGGCTGAAGTCTGTTTCTTAAGTGAAAGGTATGTCTTACTAATCCCTCGATGTATGGAAGGCCAACCACCTTTGCTGTCACAAGGTATTTTATTTCTTTGGTGCTAATCGGATTGAAGAAGCTTTATTTTATCGCGTTATTCTGTCACTGTCTTCCACGAAACAACACTTTTTCTAAAATATTTTGGCCACCAGTTGTCGAAATCTAATATTTCCTCTCCATTAACTAGTTTCATTGCCACGTTCCTTTTACTGCTTACTGTCAGTTCCACGTACTCATAAGGGGTGTAAATGCGGTCATGAGTTTTTTTCCTCTTACATTGTCCAAAGTTGTGACCACACGGGAGGAATGAATGGCCCCTCTCAGGACATTTATGTATTGTGCTCTTGAGTATTCCTGCTTGGACCATGCCCATACACATGGTGATTTTTATTCTGGCCGACACATCCATCAGAAAAGAAAAGGTCAGTCACATTCTTACTGAGATCGTTTCTTATGTAATCAGAAACGAAAGATGCCACTTTGGGTTGCACCTTTCTTTCCTAAGCCTTCATGGTACAAGTACACAGTGGAGTAGTCAGTTTTCAAATCATGTGTGCCAAAACAGTACCCATAGTTGGTGTACATAGAATAATATATGTTGGATTGGGATATGTGGAAACTACAAGTTTTGCATATAATCAAAAACTAATGGATCCCTGCGTATCAATAAAAATTCTCTTTGCATCCAGAAGTGAGTTGTAAAATTTAGAACTACGACGCTTAGGAACATTCAATTCCGCTCTGGCAACAAGCTACAACAGACATCCACTTGGGGTCTGCCAAATGAATAATAAAAATTGTCCCGATAATAATTACGATAAACACCATATGTTACTGTACAATGTGCATATTTGTCATGCTGTGCATTATTCGCACATTTAGTTCAGAGTTTAAATATGTTGCTTCTTTTCATGAATAATGTGAGGTTTTTGTGGGGAAAGACTTTGTATGCACGTGAATGAGTGCAAGGGTATTGTTCGATGTCTTCGTGGTTCTTAGGTTTTTCCGCGTTCATCAACAGGTGCAATTCCCTCAAGAAGAAATTTACAGACTCCAAACACGAGCGAATTCGTCACTGCATGTATATTCATGAAAGCTTTCTTGCAATCCAGTTTCCTTCAGTTCCAAGCACTACTTGGTCAAGAAACGTTGCATCCATACAGTTTTCACAACATTCTGGATCAGATTTCCAAGGACGCCACTGCTTTACTTCCTTTGCTTCAATAAGGCGCTGCAGATGTAACTCATGGGCATATTTGGTAGGAAGATCAAGAAATATTGCCAAAATATTGTTAATTTCAGTTACGTCAATGGAGTCATAACATTTCATTCTCATGCCGAAAGGAAATTAATACTGTAATACAAGATTGGTGTTGCTGGTAATATTGATATTATTTACGTCTATACAGTTTCCTCGGTTGTTCCAAGAAAGCTTGATATTTAGCTGCAAGAGTCCCTAACTGCTTTTGCTGGAACATAACCTCCTCTTTAATTTCGATAAGGCAGTCCTTTAGTACGAGCTGTCTTTACCATACGTCTGTCGTAATCTGCAGTACTACTCTTCCTTTTTGGAGCCATAGTACTACAAACAACTGCCGTTTAATGAACATTAGCAGTGACCATTAGAGCCACAACAAAGAAAATGGATAATTTTATCAACAATGTATAGCATTGGAGGAAAACAGATTCTGCGCGGGAACGAGCAGCGTCTGTTGAAACGAAATAAGTGAGTGAGTTATTTTGTTTTAACAACAAATACCGTAAAGTGCACCCGATTCTACCATTTGTAGGAGCAAGACGTTTCATTTCAACACCAAACGATAGGCTGTACTCTTAAATGTTGTATTCAGTGAAAAAAAGAAAACTGAAAATTTTGACGCATTTGGTTTCAACAATTTGCGATTCATTCATATTGTACTCCAGGCGGCAACATTGAACTGATGTTTTTGCCTGTTGCAGACGAAAGCAGCGGCGGTGGCAGCGTGCGTCGCCGGCGACGGCCGGTGAACGGCGCCGGGTCCGCCCCTGCCCCTGCCTCCGCCGCCGGTGCCGCCACCGAACCGTCGACGGCTGCCTCCAGGTCCAGGAAGTCGTTCGACGGCAGCTTGGAACTTGGCAGGAGCGCTGTCCACGCCGACACCGTCACCCTCTCAGGTCTGATTCGCCTCGGAAACATAAACGGTTCATAGAAAATGAAAAAATGCAGCGGCAGCATGAGAAAATTTGTGGTGATATTGGACTCTAACCCAGATGCTCCGCTATTCTAGAATAATTGCCTTAACCGCCTAGGCCAGTGGTCGTCAAACTGTCAAGTATTTGTGCGGCCCGCGGTTCTCAGGCAGCAAATAACAGCGGAATGTCTTATTGGTTGTCTTCCACTACTGACAACTTACAGGCGTGCGGGACTCGTACCGATCACCTACTATGGTGTAAATTTTGACACAGAAGTAACGTGGATTGCCCCGCGAAGGCCCATATGTGTACAGATTCGTATGCGCGATGTCTGTTCGAATGGACAGAAAAATATATCACACGCTTGTAAAAATCTTTCTTACCCGAAAGTCAAGCAAAGTGTATCAATAACATGCCAGTAACAAACATCTGGCTCTCAGAATTTGGAGCAATTGGACGTGGTGTACCACAAGGTTCGATTTTGAGTGCTGTGATTCTGATTATGTAAATTATCAATTGCAGTTTCATAACATGCAAGTTTTGCGTTTTTTTTGCAGGTCATACATATATAGGAATAAAGAGTAGTACCAGTCCCCATACTGCAAATGCAACTGATGAAATATTTGAAAATGTCAACAGATTGTTCAAGACACATTATTATTGCTGAATTTTGACAAGTCTCTGAATACTCAGTTCAGTACTTCTTACAGAACTCAAGAAGTACAATGAAATACACGAAGTAGAAAGTGTAAGTTTTTCACGTGGCAGATAGATAACAACCATAATGTAAATACACACTGCCTAAAATTAATGAAATGCATCGGTTGAGCTGTGTTTGCAGTATGCGTGATTACTGCTGCATTTGATAAAATGAAGAAACAATGTATTCTGCATATTCCCATCCACTAATAAGTTCTGTAACTATTGTTTGGGGGAAACTTGACTGATGCGGGCAATATTTTTGGAATATAGAAGCATGTTCCAGGACATATATCTGCTGTTAATCCTGGATATCCTGCAAAGGACTCTTCAAAAAACTAGCTATTTGACAACTACTTCACAATATCTATATTTAGTAATGATATTTATAATTACAATATTACTCTTTTTCTAAAAAGAATTGTGGAAAACATGACTAGAATGCTATCACAAAAACAACCTCTACAAAGATCACAATAAGGACAGAAAGGAGTCAGAAATATGGGTAAACTTGTGTACAGCGACCTGCCTGTGCACATTAAATGTCATGTAAATAATGTGTTGGAAAGAACTTTCTTTTGGGCAATTCCTTCACCTGTGTTGAAAAGTATCTTAACAAAAACACATAAGATTAGTGTTTTAGGTTATTTTATTATCAGAATTATCACTGTAGTACACAAGTCTGTAGTATATTTAATTTTACTGTATAGCACTGAAATTAAAGAAAAATGTACATTTTTGTTTCCACATCTAAAATGTAACTCTCCATGGGATCAATTGAATATGACTAATGCAGTGTATTGTACTGTCTGCTGTTACCTGCCTTTCATCGGCAGTGCATTCCTATTACTGCCATGTGTGGCACAACAGAGCACCTCACATACCTAGTTAAAATTTCACATATTGCAAGTTGAAACCGAGTGCTCAGATCACACAGTAAAGTGCTGTCCATGAAAGGTAGCTTTAGAGTTTTAGTATTACACACTTTCTGTTCCCTTAGTACTGAGCTCGTTTAAACTTCTCTAATCACAGCAAACTCCCAGAGGAATTGCCAAGCAGCAGTAGCAGCATGGGGAAGTATATGCTATATTGACAACTGGCAGGATCTCTACATCTACTTCTACACTGTGCAAACCATTGTGAAGCACACAGCAGAAGGTACTTCCCAGTGTACCACATATTAGGGTTTCTTCCTGCCCTATTTTGTATGGAATGAGGGAAGAGTTACAGTACACGCAGACACTTTAATGCTGTAAGTAGTCTAAGCTTGTATTCTGTCGTCCCTATGGTATCTAAGAGGTTGTTGTGCTTTCTAGATTCATTGCTTAATATTGTTTCTTGAGACTCTCTAAGGGTAGATGGCACATACCTTAGTGGTTGCCATTTCAGGTTTTTTGGTATCTCCATGATGATCCTCTCCTGAATGTCAGATAATTCTGTGCTCATTTGTGCTACCCTTATACGTTCAGTATCCCTGATTAGTCCTATCTGGTGTATCTCCTAAAAAAAGAGAGACTATATCATAGCAAGGCTCACACAAGTGTTTTCTAAGCAAGCTGCTGTGTAGAGTGATTGCATTTTTTCAGTAACCTACTAGTGAATATGACTACCCACTACCTGCTGTACCTTTGTTTAAGCCTATATGATATACATATCCTTACATACTGTTACACCCAGGTTGACTAATTCCAGTGGTGACACACTGATGTTATGGTCCTATGATACTTTGTATTTGTGTTTTGTGAAGTCAGTATGTTACATTTCTGAATTTTTAAACAAATTGCCAATCTTTGCACCACTTTGAAATCCCATCAAGATCTGACAATATTTGTGCATATTTTGTGTAATCAGTACTGTATCGTACATTACATGCATACGCACATTACATACATACTAAATAACATAAAAATGTAACATAACTGCATCACCTGCCTAAAGTGAGTTTTTATTAACATTGTCTGTCAGACAGTTAATGTATCACATGAATGGCAAGGGAGCCAATACCCTTCATTGGGGCATGCCTGGAACTATTCCTGTATCTGCTCATGACTGTCCAGCTGGTGTAACATGCCACATCATCCCCAGCAAGCAATCTTCAGTCCAGTCACAAATTTTTATTTGATAACACACATGACCGTATTTATGTTAATAAGCATTGGTTTCATGTTGGTTACTCTAAAGAACTGTTCTTTTCGCTTTATACCCGATGATAAATATTATTACTGACATACTGGCAGTACTGCTGTTTGCTCACTTGCATTAATTTTTAACCCAGATTGGCTTTGATATGAAGCTAATCAAACACAGTTGTGTGGTATATGATTAAATGAATGGAACTGATCTGGGAAAGTGTACGTGTTTATCCCCAACATTTCCCCTTCTGAACCGAGCGAGGTGGCGCAGTGGCTAGCACACTGGACTCGCATTCGGGAGGACGACGGTTCAATCCCGAGTCCGGCCCTCCTGATTTAGGTTTTCCGTGATTTCCCTAAATCGCTCCGGGCAAATGCTGGGATGGTTCCTTTGAAAGGGCACGGCCGACTTCCTTCCCCGTCCTTCCCTAATCCGATGAGACCGATGACCTCGCTGTTTGGTCTCTTCCCCCAAACAATCCAATCCAATCCAAATCCCCTTCTGATTTTTATGTGAAAAATGCAGTTTCTTTCTGATGTAGCTTCCTCTTATGTCAGTGCACTTCGTCCAGTATGTTTCCATTGATTACATTGCATCCCTAAATAATTGATTAGTTGCAAAGGTCACTCACACATGCTGTCATGGTGCTATATGAGCTGAGAGTAGGTGATAAGATTTCTTGCTGGTTGAGTAAATTTGTGTCATCACTTGTCATCATCATCATCATCAGCAGCAGCAACCACAACAACAATAACAACAAAAATTAATTAATTCTTCACATAATGTGTGGAAGCTCTCCAGAATACTTATCTATGGTTGTCTTAGTATCTTCTGTGGACAAATAGGTGGAAGTCCTGTGGTACTAATATGATAGATAGATAAATCTGCTTAAAATCCCTCAGTTTTTCCATTTGTGAACAAGTGCAGTGTCCTGATGTAGGCATGTGGTCACACATCTTTTCATTCAGTTGGCACTGAAGATTTGTGCTCAATTTGCCAGTAATTGCTTTACCTGTTGCAAGATAATCTTGAAGACTAATCCCTTTAGCATCCCAAAACTACTGTCACAATCATTCTGGTTGATATGATTGAAATTGTCTTGTTCGGTGCTTGGCAGTTAGCTTTCACTGACTGCTTTGATTGCTGTTCCATTTCTGATGTGAGGTGATAGACCTACAATGACACACCTGTGCATTAAATCAGTTCGATTCTTTTTAGGTCTGTCCCTTGTATGTTAGGTTCAGCTTGGGAAAAGATAATTGTCTACATTTGACTAGGGTTTGTGTATCTAGCAGGATGAGTCAGACTTGATATCTGACCATTAGGGTGGTCAACTATTCTTTTTGAATCAAAAAACTGTGGAAACTAAAGAATGGACTTCTATGCCAAAAAATTATTTAACTGGCTTCCAAAAATTAACAGTATGGTGGTAGTATTTGCACTTCGTAGAACACACACTCTCATGTATTAATATTATACTCTTTCTTCAATGATTCATTAATTAGGAGTAAGTTTCAGACTGCACATATTGATCCAAAATCCCTTAATAGCGTTCTTCTGTGTTTTGCTATTATAATTATATCATACTGTTTAATAATGATTTCAGTATAGATTTGAGTAACAATACAGTATATTGGTTTGTACCAAAAAAATATCCAAATCCAAAAGCAGGATTATTTATTAAATACAATGCCTAAAACTGAAAGAATGTTTATTACGGACACTAATTGCACAACCAGAACAGAACGACTACCTGGACGAAGAATGCAGCTATTTACACAAATACTGAACATTGCAGAATGCTGGTATTTATACAAATATTGACTATTCATGAATATCTGAATATACAAACATACGATATTTCCAGAACCTCCCAAAAGTCATGTTGCTGCTGTTGTTGTTGTTGTTGTTGTTGTTGTTGTTGTGGTGGTCTTCAGTCCTGAGACTGGTTTGATGCAGCTCTCCATGCTACTCTATCCTGTGCAAGCTGCTTCATCTCCCAGTATGTACTGCAGCCTCCATCCTTCTGAATCTGCTTAGTGTATTCATCTCTTGGTCTCCCTCTACGACTTTTACCCTCCACGCTGCCCTCCAATACTAAATTTGTGATCCATTGATGCCTCAGGACATGTCCTACCAACCGATCCCTTCTTCTAGCCAAGTTGTGCCACAAACTTCTCTTCTCCCCAATCCTATTCAATACCTCCTCATTAGTTAAGTGATCTATCCACCTAATCTTCAACATTCTTCTGTAGCACCACATTTCGAAAGCTTCTAATCTCTTCTTCTCCAAACTATTTATTTTCCATGTTTCACTTCCATACATGGCTACACTCCATACAAATACTTTCAAAAACGACTTGCTGACACTTAAATCTATACTCAATGTTAACAAATTTCTCTTCTCAGAAACGCTTTCCTTGCCATTGCCAGTCTACATTTTATATCCTCTCTTCTTCGACCATCATCAGTTATTTTGCTCCCCAAATAGCAAAACTCCTTTACTACTTTAAGTGTCTCATTTCGTAATCTAATCCCCTCAGCATCACCCGACTTAATTCGACTACATTCCATTAGTCTCGTTTTGCTTTTGTTGATGTTCATCTTATACCCTCCTTTCAAGACACTGTCCATTCCGTTCAACTGCTCTTCCAAGTCCTTTGCTGTCTCTGACAGAATTACAATGTCATCGGCGAACCTCATAGTTTTTATTTCTTCTCCATGGATTTTAATACCTACTCCAAATTTTTCTTTTGTTTCCATTACTGCTTGCTCAATATACAGATTGAATAACATCGGGGAGAGGCTACAACCCTGTCTCACTCCCTTCCCAACCAATGCTTCCCTTTCATGCCCCTCGACTCTTGTAACTGCCACCTGGTTTCTGTACAAATTGTAAATAGCCTTTCACTCCCTGTATTTTACCCCTGCCACCTTTAGAATTTGAAAGAGAGTATTCCAGTCAACATTGTCAAAAGCTTGATAGATGATAAATAACAAATCCAGCCAATCACTGTGTCACATTCTATGCACCACAGCTCAAGGCAGTATTAATTTGATTTTAACTATATTATTTTGATTTAGTTGACAGGGAAACCACAAAAAAATGAATGTTTCAAAAAACAAATATACATATTACCAAGTATTATGTTGCCAAAACCACTGAGCACTGCACCATGGCTCAGTATTGGGGCAATGAATAGATGATATAGTTTATATTCAGTTCCACTAGATGTCAGTTGTCTTTTCTTTTTTTGGTTACCATCACCTGTGTGAAACGCCTGCTCCACAGTAGAAATCATTTTGTATTCTTGAGTTTTCGAAGTGTAATTCCACGATTACAGTGTGAAGATGTTTCAGGTTCACTTACCAAACTGATCCTCTGAATGTGTGGAACATTGTCAGATGCTAACAGTTTGTAGATGCAGGATATGTATATAAAAGTAGTAGTCCTGGCAACTCACCTATTCATGACAAAAATGTTGCACAAATTCAAACTGCTTACCAACATAGTCCTGCAAGATGAACATGTTGCGGCAGGCGGGAGTTACAACTGGCTAAAACAATAATTTGCTGTGTTTTGAGATGGCAATTGGTTGTGAAGCATTAAAAGTTACAGCTTTTAAAGGCTCTATGTCATGATGACAAATGCAAATGTGTGGCATTTGCTGACGAGCTGCAGAATGCTGTTGACAGTGATAACACTTTCACAGTGCATAGTGTTCAGTGATGAAGTGGCTTTCCACCTTAATGGAAAAGTAAACAAACACAATACTTGAACTTGGGGCCTAAAGATCCCACATGCACAAATTTAATATGTATCAGATTCATCAAAAGTCATTGTTCATTGTTTGATATCCCCCTCCTGTGAATGGTCCATTCTTCTTTGATGTAAACACAGTTAACAGGCAATAGTATCTTGATGTGTGACAAAACTAGTTGTTTACAAGGCTGACTGAAGAAAATTTCATTTTTCAACAAGAAGGGGCACCGCCTCACTGGACTTTCCAAGTTCATAAATATGTGAATGAAACTCGACACGCAATTGGATTGTTCATCAAACAGCTAACAACTTAGTACTTCTCATCTGACCTCCATGGTCACCAGATTTGATGCCCTGTGACATCTTCCTGTGGGGTTACATTAAGGACGTCATTCATGCTCTCACACTACCACAGGAACGGTAAGAGTTGAAGAACTAGATCTGTACTGCCATAAAGTCAGTGACAGTGGACATACTGACCCAACTATGTAAGTGATAATGTTTTTGTCACTGATGGAGGACATATTTAACATCTGAAATCTAAGCTTGAGAGATTCATAAGTGTATGTCCCAGTTTCTGTAGTTGTATGTCTTACCCTTTAATAAATATATCTATTCAAAATATGTACTTTCTTTTTGAAACAGCCTGACTTCATCAGTTAACAAAAAGAAGTGTGAGGCTCACTGCATTAGTCATTAGTGAAAGTCCGCTTAATAACTGTCTGGAAAGAGATTGGTTTGGACTGCAGGTAGTCATTTTTTGTGGTTGGTGATAATCCCATTTTGCATCTTTTTGCAGCCTCTCCTGTTGGTGGTTCACCTCGTCAGCAACAGCAACACTCAAGACTGAATGGCAGTGCTTCAAATGTAGTGCCTGTCTCACCTGTTAGAAGCACAGCATCACCCAGCTTTACATCAAGGACTACATCCCCTCGGACATCAGTTACCGGATTTGTACCTGTTGTAAACACAAGAAAACCTAGCTCCCCGTTGGTCACACCTTCAAAATCGAGGCTGACAGAGTCGAGGTAAGTTTATCTAGATGCATCTTACTTGTTTGTTATACACAGAGCTTTAGAATATTGACTTTAAATTGCTTTTTGGGTTTTGATTGTTGTTGCTGGAGCATTGTTCAACAACACAGAAACAGAAAAATGTCATGGTATTTGGTGTATTAGAGACCAGTCTGTGAGTGATTTGAATATGGTCAATTTATCATCTCATTTGTCTTCTTGGTACAATGCGTAAAGATTCAAAGAAAAGGAAATTCAACCGTGTATTTCTGTGGTCTGGAGTCTTTTATTATGTGTTTGTATGGTTTCAACAGTGTAATAGGAAAATAATCTCCTTTTGGCAGAAAGACCTAAATAATTTAAGCAATATTATTTCAATGTTTTGCTTTTAGCTGAGTGAGCACACTGAAAAATATTTTTTCATTTTCAGATATTTGTCAAAAAAATCTGATATAAAAAGTGTGGATACTTCCCAGAAAGTTGATATACTGACAGCACTCACAAAAGAGTCCTTAGCAAGATTAGACAGACTTACCAATACTTCTGTGAGTGACGAACATACGTCTCGATTGACTGGAGAATCCCATCTTATTCGTTCGAACACATCTTCTACCCTCAGTAATGGCCGTGTGCAGGACCGTGCAGAACATAGCCTGAAAAAATCTGCATCTGCAGTGGTTTCAGTTGACTCCACTTCATCATTTCCCTGTGAAGACGACACTGAACTTACAGTTGAAATTCACGAAAGGAGTAAATCACCAACAAAGCCAGGATCTTCCATTTTGAAGAAGAAGTCATTGGAGGAACCGCTAGGCACAGTTCCTTCTGTTCCTGTTGTAACAGCACAGCCTGTGTCAATACTTAAGCGAAAAACCTCACAAGATGAGGCAGGCTCAAGTGCAAGTACCACACCAGCACAACCAGTAACTTTCTCCCCATCAGTAGAAGACCACGTTCGTAACTCTAGAAGACAAGGTATACTCAAAAAACGTGCAAGCCTCGATGAATCAGAAGTCGTGAGGCGTCGAAGTTGCTCACCGGATGTCAATCATAGTTGGGCTAGAGATTCTTACGAATTCAGACCCATCTTGAAGAACCAGAGAAGATCATCGATGGAGGAACTAGTGAGGCGAACTCAGTCTCCAGAATTACATCCTCATTCAATTTTAAAAAGGAAGACTAGCCGTGATGATGACACGGAAGAAAGAACTATCACTTCCCCAGAACCACAAGGAATTTTGAAGCGCAAATCCAATGTTAGCAGTAGCAGTAGCAGTGGAAGTGGTTCACCTCATGTTTCAATTTCACAGACAGTTATCATGAATGTTGCTGGAATATCTGGCACAGAATTTGGAGCTGATGCTTCTGAAGTTGTACGGCCTATACTTAAGAAGAAGAGCAGCTCAGAGGACACAACTACAGCAGACTCTTCCTCTGCAGACACCCCTAAACCCATTTTGAAGAAGAAAACGAGCACGGATGTCGACGATTCTGAAGACAGGCCAAAAAAACCTATATTGAAGTCTTCACAGAGATCTTCCCAGGAAGGCAGAGGTAGTGTAAGTTTGGATGGCACACCGAGGGAATCACCTACCAGATGTTTGAAATTACGCAGCCATAGTGCTACTGCTTCTGATTCCACATCTGGATCAGATGGGGAAGCTGTTAGACCCATACTGAAGCAATCGAACAGCAGAGAAAGGTCCTCTTCTCCCCGTCCGAGATTGTCATTTTGTGATGATGAAGATGAGGATAGGCTGATAGCACGGAGCACTGCTTCATCTGGTAGTGATACTACGAGGCCTGTCAGTCCAGTTGGTGAAGGTGCTGTTCTAAGACGAAATCTTGTGTTATGTAGCCCTGTTTCACTCGAGAGTGAGCGTGATAATGTTGTCCCCAAAAGACGTTCCTGGGAGCCGAGTTCTTCTGTAGATGCTACTGACAATGTACAGTTGATGAATCGGCCAAATTCTGATGAGCCAAGAAGTTTATCAGTTGCTGAAAGGATAGTAAACATGGAAAGTCTTCTAAGTCAGCCTGTCAGAAGCAGCTCAACAGCTGCAATTAAAACTGGAGCTGTGCCAAAGAGGCAAGGCCTTGGGAGGAGCCCCCGTGACAAGGAGCGATTTCACACTCAACCTGTTACCATGGATGAATTGGAAGCTTCTGCATTGTAAGTTACAGCAATATTTACTTTTTAATATGTATTTCTCTGTGCCATTGAAAACAAATTTCCTTCCCTTTCTTTTGCAATTGTAGCCCAAACACAGTTTTTCTTCACTTACGCTACTTCTCTCTCTCTCTCTCTCTCTCTCTCTCTCTCTCTCTCTCTCTCTCTCTCTCTAAAAGTTAATGATCCTAAGTAAATACAATAAATAATTTTCACCCAGTTACATGTCTAGTACTGCTCTCAAAAAATTTATAAATGTTGATATGTAAATAGCTTCTTAATAATCTACAATCTGACTACAGATAACACATTGTCAAAGACACAGTTTGAATTCCCAGAGGTTTTTATACCAAGACATCCATTGAGAATGCATTTAATTCATAATATGGCAAATTATAGGATTCTGTTGTATTCTGTGATTTGTCACACCAATTTGACTGCATGAATAATTTCATTCTTTTAAGTAAATCATGTTACAGTATCACAGGAAATTCTGCAAAATGGTAAAGTTAAATCTAGCAGGAAACACATGAACTGCAATATTCTGGGTGTATTACAAATAATGAATGGGTTGAGGGTATTCTAACATTTCCGACCTAAAGTGTGAGCATGAATCTGGGTTATTTTGGTTTATTCCCCTCAAACCACCTTCCACTTCTTTACGAGGTGACTTACTTGGAATTTGCAGCCACTCTTCTTTACTGGATAGCCAGCTGCTGAAAACCCTCTTGACTTCTTCTCCGTCGAATAATGCTAGGTATAGGAATTTTTAGACTCTATCTACTTATGAAATAAGTAGACATACAAACTTTGCTTTCGTCAATTAACAATGTATTTGACTTTCATACACAATAAAACTCCCACTTTCAACATATATCTATAACTTCCTGTAAGTCCCTCGTACAGTCGAATGTCAGACACAAACTGTATTACAGATAAAATAAAGTTGGCTTTGATACCATAACTTTTCTTAACAAAACCAGAAAATAAGTCTTGCCTATAGCAAGGTTACGTCAAGAGTTGTCAAGAGTTATTTTTCAACTGTCTTTGTTTTAATAACAATAGTAAATGACGCAATAAGCACAGAGCTGCATATAAACTCCACAGTTCTTCCTTACCCACTCACTAATACGTCTATGGATTGCCCGACAGGTACTTTTCGGTGCCGTTTGTCCACCGTGTCAACTTTCTACGTGTGACTGATTTTAAACCTGCACAAACAAACATGTGGCACTCAGTAGGTAGGATTCTACCATCCCACGCTCATATCTGAAATATCATGTGTTCGAGACGGTAGAAGGCTGAGTGGTTCTAAAATTTACTCAGAAATTCTCGAATCACTGCAGTATCTTTATTGCTTCCTGTTTTCAAAAACAAATGAAAGGTGTAAACAGAAAACAGTCCCATATTAAGTAACTGGTCTTCACCCAAATTTAAACTTAATTACATGTGGTGTCCCATAAGATTGCATCTTAGAGCCCAAACTTTTCTTTTCTACATCTATCATCTTTCAGTAGGAACATTTGTTTACATATCATACAAATATTGTGATAAATAGCAGTGCAAGATTGTTTTAGAAAACAACTGCAAATAAAATGTTCATTGACATTAATAAATGCTTTCTAGCTAATATGTTGTCATTAAATTGAGAGGACAGTTCATTGGGTCCTACCTTACAAGAGGTTTCCGCCAACAGTTACGTGAAGTATGTGAATTTGCAGGTGTGGTGGTGGTGGTGGTGGTGGTGGTGGTGGTGGTGTTAAGGTGTTAAGTCATCCAAATCGGCCAGTCTCCCGACTGGTGATAAAGGTCCATTTATACAGATTAGGTTCCCAGCTATATGAGTCACTTGAATACTTCTTAAGTAATAGTACTCATTACATTGTCCTTGAAGGCAAGTGATCAGCACAAACAACAACATTGTCAGGATTTCCCTAGGGAAGAGCAATAGGACTGCTCTTATTCTCTATATATGTAAATGATCTGACTGACAGGGTGAGCAACAATTTATGGCTGTGTGGTGGTGGTGGTGGTGGTGGTGGTGGTGGTGTGCTGTATGGAAAGATGTCATCATTGAGAGATCGTAAAAGGATACAAGATGACTTAGACAGAATTTCTGGTTGGTGTGATGAGCGGTAGCGTGCTGTGATTCTAAGGAAATGTAAGTAAATGTGGATGAGTAGGGAAAACAATCCTGCAGTCCTGGTGATGTTCGAATATAGCATTAGTAGTGTGGTGATTGACACAATCTTATCGACTAAATATCTAGGCATAACACTGCAAAGCGATATGAAAAGTAACAAGTGCTTGAAGTTGGTAGTATGGAAAGCAAATGGCCCACTTCATTTTATCTGGAGTATTTTGGAAGAGTGTAGCTCTTCTATAAAGGCGATGGGGCATACAAAACTAGTGTTGACCCATCCATGAGTGCTGCTAGAGTTTTAGGGTCCCCTCCAGGTTGGATAAAAGGAGACCTCAAAGCAATTCAGAGGCATGCTGCTGGATTTGCTACTTGTTGACTGGATCAGCACAGAAGTATTATGGAGATGAATTTGTGACCTCAGATGGGAATCCCCAGAGGGAAGCAACCTACTTTCCACAAGGCACTATTGAGAATATTTAGCAGACCTGTATTTGCGGCCTACTCAGAACAATTCTACTGCAACCATTGCACATTTCACCTAAGTACCACGAAGATGGACGCAGTACACCTGTACGTAGGCATATAGACAGTTTTTTTTTCATTGCTCTATTTGTGATTCAAACATGAAAGTAAAACACTAGTAGTAGTAGTAGTAGTAGTAGTAGTAGTAGTATGTGACATCCTCTACCATGCAGTGGCTTGTGGAGTGTGGATACAGATGAGGATGTAAATGAAAATGACAATAATAATAAACAATAAATAAATTAATAAGGCTTCAAGACTTCGTAACTAACAGTCTAAGAAGTTGACCTTGCCTAGGGTATTGGACGGGTCACAGGTAGTGGATAGTGAGCATTCCACCAATATGGTGGACAGCTGTGAGTGCAGAATAAGCAATCCCAGACCAAGGTAAAACAAAATCAAATCCACTTTGCGTCTGTCTTGTAGCAAGCAGCAAAGTGGTCAGAGTCTGTTCACAAGTGGTGTGGCTGAAATTTATATTCTGGAACTAATCCTTCACGTCATAACAATCGGAGTACACTCATTGAGTCTACTCAGCCCTACCTGATTCCAGGTACAATCATTATGGGGAATTTTGATAGTCAGAATATTACTCGAGGTGGTCAATCCACCACCAGTATTACTGGTGCAATGGGTCTTTCGGATCCTGGGCAGCCAGGTTAAAATGCAATGTGATTCAACAGAGGAAGTCAGAATCCTCTGGCCAACTTAAAACCGAAACAAATGCTTTTTTTGCAACACTTAACATACAAAAGTCTTTGTAACCAAGTAAACTTCATAAATTGGGAAATGCATTAAAATAACAGAAGATCAAATTTTGGCACTACAAGAAACATGGATGATGGACAAAAACACCATTGATTTCAGCAATTACCATCTTTTTAAAGTAAAACTGATAAAACAGTACTTAATAATAGTGCTTTTTTTCTAAAAAAAAGTGTGAGGGTACTCCGACATTATGTATAATTCAGCGAAAATTACTTATAACTGAAGCATGGGATGCCACCCGTCTGCTTTTAGCCATGATATCGTCAACATGTCAAAAAAAAAAAAAAAAAAAAAAAAGGTATCGGTCTCTTCAGTTGACTTTACTATAGCAGGAGAACTAGTAAAATAGTTTTTTAGTTTTCCACTCATCTGTCACCTCCAACTTAACTTACAAGTTGCAATGAAAGACAGGACACACTGTACAACTTCGCACAACTGACAAGAACGGAACAGCAAACACAAACGAATAAAGAATAACAAAACAAAGATGGCAATGAATCACAAAGGATCATGGTAGCGGGACCGTGGAGACATCTGTCGGTAGCTTGGCTTTTGAGCGTACACACATCCGTTTAGCACTACCATCGCTCACTATTAGTGGGCAAGTGAACTACGTGCTTGTCGAACTGGCTGCCAGCGATTCAGTTGTCGAGAACAATTGTCACAGCTTCGAAATGCTTGAAACAGTCAGTGGCATGCTTTTCCCACCAAAAATTGCACTGGTATCATTCGTATTGCAATTATCAACACAAAAAAATGAAATAAAAAATTTACTTCTGTGAAATAAATCTTTGCACTCTTCCAAGTTCTCAACATCGTAAAAAAACAACTTTGTTGATGAAAAAGTTTAGGGTACGCATCCCCCAGCGTTCCCCCAGAAAAACAGCACTGCCTAACAATATACCACATCTGGGAGTTGCTTTTGCAGTCTCCAAAGATATTTCAAATTCAATAAAAGACGTAGAACCCATTCATAATAGACTAATGACATTATCTCTTAAATGTGAAAAAAAAGAACACTTTAATTAATGCCTATATGCCAGTCAGTGAGGACAACCATAAAAAATGTGAAGAAGTTAATGAAGCTTGGAAAACATCAGAAAGCATCATCTTGAAAATTCCTTCAAACGATGTTAAAATTTAATGAGTGATTTTAATGCTCAATTAGGTAAAGAGAAAAAATATAAGTAAACGGTGGATGGATTTCCTGTGCATAAATGGACAAACCAAAGTGCCCAAAGACTTGTTGAAACATGCAAAAATTTTAACCTTAAAATCATGTCTACACATTTTAAAAAGAAGCCTTCTGAACAAAATACTTGGCGGGCACCCAATAAATTTATTGGGGAATTTCAAATCAATCGTGTAGCAGTTTCATACCCTAACTACAAAGAAATTTTACATGTCCAAGTTGATTCTGACCATTATTTAACACAACTAAAAGTAAAACTTCAACCTCAAAACACTTCAAACCAAAAAATGTTATGCCAAAATTTGGCACTGCTTAAGTAACCCCTACTCTAAGAAGCTAACTTGACAAAAAATACTCCAACAATAGGCAAAGCCTAAAAGGAAACATCAAAAATTCCGCTTCAAAAGAAACAAAAAACACCCTTGGTGGAAAGCGGATTGTGAAACGGCTGTTTAGTCTAGGCATGAGGCATTCAAAAATTGAAATAGTAACAAAACTGAAAATACGTGCAACACCTTTCTAATTGTAAGTAAAGAAACATATAAATTAATCCAACAGACTAAAAGAAAATATGAAAATGCTCAACTTTTAGAAATCAAAAAAGACTTCCAAAAGAACAATACAAGAAACTTTTATAAAACATGCAAAAGAAAACTAACCAGTTACCAACCTCAAAATCTTTCCTTCAAAAATGAAAATGACAGTTTGGCTCTTAACAACCAGGAAAACTGTAAGGTACTTACTAATTATTTTGAAAAACTATTAAACTCTCCAAAACCAGTGAGTAAGTCCCAACCACAGCAGGGGTATAATTGCATAACTACTAAAATCAATTGGCCCTAACACTATAAAAGAAATCACTCAACTAATAGGACATATCTGGCAAACTGAGAAAGTACCTGAGGACAGGAACACTGCCCTAATTTATCCAGTGCATAAAAGAGGGGATTGAATCAGTGTTAACAATTACCGAGGAATCTCTCTTCTCCCTGTCACATACAAAATTCTCCTGCAATGTCTACTTGATCAAGCCCGAGGAGAGTTTAAACTAAAAATTGGTGAATACCAAGAACACTTTAGACCAAACATCCTGTACAGAATAAATTCTTAATTTAAAACAAATTCTTAGGCAACAATGGATTTCTAGTAACAGTATTGTATGTACATTTGTATATTGTGAAAAGGTCTATGACTCAGTTGATGGTGAATATCTTTTCCAAATTATAAAGGAATGAGGGCTACATAATAAAACTGGGCACTGATTAAGGAAACGTTAACTGACACTAGCTCTAAAGTTAAATTCGTGAGAGAAATTTCTGAACCATGTGAAATAAAGACTGATGTTAGACAGGGAATAATGATAATAATAATAATAATAATAATAATAATAATAATAATAATAATAATAACCTCCCCCGTGGAGGCCCGGGAAAAGAATCGGCCTCCGGTATGTTCTGCCAGTCGTAAAAGGCGACGAAAAGAACAAACCACTAATAGGGCTAACCCCCCTTTTAGTGTGATTAGTTGGTTCAGGACAGAACTAAAGAAGCCTCGGACAAGCGCCGTCATGGTCGGGGACGACGCTTGAACCCTATGCCCGCCCACAATGGTAACGACACTGCTAGCCAACTGGAAAATGATGTAAATCCAAATAGAGGTGTTTTGTAGGATATGCTTCCTGCAACCACCCTAGAAGGAAAACAAAGACAGGGGATGAGATGGTCAGATGAAGTTAATCGACACCTCATGTTCTGTTATTACCAAGCAACAAACCTAGGAACCAACACAACTGGATACAGATCACAAGTATACACAACATTTATTACCAGATACCCAGAATTAAAATTTTTAACAGAACAACGATTAGCTGATCAGATCCGTGTAATAATAAAAAATAACAGGATACCCCAGTCAGAATTAGAAAACATCAAACAACAAGTACAACAAATACTGGAACAAAATAATGTGCAATAAGAAGAAGAAGAAAATACAGTAATGGACTCAAACATCCCAGAGCAAACAAACAAAGAACAACATGCACCAATTAAACAATCAGAGGAAAACGAAATCTTAAGACAGCCACCAGAACAAGCACAAATAGAACACGAAGTGACACAGATGTTAGATATAGAAGAAAAATTTCAGCTAACATATATAGAATACAAAGACACAAATACAGACATTAGACCATTCTTGCGTAGACCACCAAATAACCCACAAGTCGAAACAACAATAAAAACTATCAACACAATCATACACAACAAAATAAATGAAAACACAACTATGGAAGAGTTACAACTACTGGTTTATATAGGAGCACTCACTACACTAAATATACACACTAGGCAGAGATCAGAACCACCCAACACACAGAAGAAACCCACAAAACCAGCATGGCAACACAGGCTACAGATCAAAATAGAAAAACTGAGAAAAGACATCGGACAGCTAACACAATTTATAAGAAATGAAATCTCGGAAAAAAAACGAAAAAAGTTAGGTAAAATCTCACAACAAGAAGCGACAGAGCAATTAGACGAAAAGAAGCAGAAATTACAAGCATTAGCCAAACGACTCAGAAGATACAAAAAAAGTGAAAATAGAAGGAAACAAAACCAAACATTCAACACAAACCAAAAGAAATTTTACCAGACAATAGATAACACATACATTAAAATAAACAATCCACCAAACATAACAGACATGGAACACTTCTGGAGCAACATATGGTCAAACCCGGTACAACATAACAGGCATGCACGGTGGATACAAGCAGAAACAGACACATACAAGATGATACCACAAATGCCTGAAGTGATAATTTTGCAACATGAAGTCACCCAAGCAATTAATTCTACTCACAATTGGAAAGCCCCTGGAAATGACAAAATAGCAAATTTCTGGTTAAAGAAGTTCACCTCAACACATTCACATCTAACTAAATTATTTAACAGTTACATTGCAGACCCATACACATTCCCTGGTACACTTACACATGGAATAACATATCTGAAACCTAAAGATCAAGCACACACAGCGAACCCAGCTAAATATCGCCCCATAACATGCCTACCGACAATATACAAAATATTAACTTCAGTCATTAAACAGAAATTAATGACACATACAACACAAAACAAAATTATAAATGAAGAACAAAAAGGCTGTTGCAAAGGAGCACAAGGATGTAAAGAGCAACTGATAATAGATGCAGAGGTGACATATCAAGATAATACTAAACAAAGGTCGCTACACTACGCATACATTGATTACCAAAAAGCTTTTGATAGTGTACCCCACTCATGGTTACTACAAATATTGGAAATATACAAAGTAGATCCTAAATTGATACAGTTCCTAAACATAGTAATGAAAAATTGGAAAACCACACTTAATATCCAAACAAATTCAAATAATATCACATCACAGCCAATACAGATTAAGCGTGGAATATACCAAGGAGACTCATTAAGTCCTTTGTGGTTCTGTCTTGCTCTGAACCCACTATCCAACATGCTAAATAATACAAATTATGGATACAATATTACTGGAACATACCCACACAAAATCACACATTTGCTATACATGGATGATCTAAAACTACTGGCAGCAACAAATCAACAACTCAACCAATTACTAAAGATAACAGAAGGATACAGCAATGATATAAGTATGGCTTTTGGAACAGACAAATGTAAGAAAAATAGCATAGTCAAGGGAAAACATACTAAACAAGAAGATTACATATTGGATAACCACAGCGACTGCATAGAAGCGATGGAAAAAATGGATGCCTATAAATATCTAGGATACAGACAAAAAATAGGAATAGATAATTCAAATATCAAAGAAGAACTAAAAGAAAAATATAGACAAAGACTAACAAAAATACTGAAAACAGAATTGACAGCAAGAAACAAGACAAAAGCTATAAATACCTATGCCATACCAATATTGACCTACTCATTTGGAGTAGTGAAATGGAGTAACACAGACCTAGAAGCACTCAATACACTTACACGATCACAATGCCACAAATATAGAATACATCACATACATTCAGCAACAGAAAGATTCACATTAAGCAGACAGGAAGGAGGAAGGGGATTTATCGACATAAAAAACCTACATTATGGACAGGTAGACAATTTAAGAAAATTCTTTCTAGAACGAGCAGAAACTAGCAAAATACACAAGGCAATCACTCATATAAATACATCGGCTACACCACTGCAATTTCATAACCACTTCTACAACCCTTTAGATCACATAACATCAACAGACATGAAGAAAGTAAATTGGAAAAAGAAAACACTACATGGCAAGCACTCGTATCATCTAACACAGCCACACATCGATCAAGACGCATCCAACACATGGCTAAGAAAAGGCAATATATACAGTGAGACAGAAGGATTCATGATTGCAATACAGGATCAAACAATAAACACTAGGTATTACAGCAAGCATATTATTAAAGATCCCAATACCACAACAGATAAATGCAGACTTTGTAAACAACAAATAGAAACAGTAGATCACATCACAAGCGGATGTACAATACTAGCAAATACAGAATACCCCAGAAGACATGACAATGTCGCAAAAATAATACATCAACAGCTTGCCTTACAACATAAACTTTTAAAACAACACGTTCCTACATACAAGTATACACCACAAAATGTACTGGAGAATGATGAATACAAATTATACTGGAACAGAACCATTATAACAGATAAAACAACGCCACATAACAAACCTGTCATCATACTCACCAATAAAAAGAAGAAATTAACACAACTAATCGAAATATCCATGCCCAATACAACAAATATACAAAAGAAAACAGGAGAAAAAAATGGAAAATACATCCAACTGGCTGAGGAAGTCAAAGACATGTGGCATCAGGATAAAGTTGACATCATACCAATTATACTATCAACTACAGGAGTCATACCACACAATATCCACCAGTACATCAATGCAATACAGCTACATCCAAACATATATATACAGCTACAGAAATCCGTAATTATTGATACATGTTCAATTACCCGAAAGTTCCTAAATGCAATATAACATATACCATACAGTTAAAAGGAAGTCACGCTTGATCAAGGTCTGCGTCACTTTCCATTTTTGACCAGACATAACGTCTGAGAAAAGAAAGAAATAATAATAATAGTAATAAATTTAGTTGGAGGACTGCACCGCAGAACTTCTGAAAAACTCACAGAAAAACTTACAGAAAATCGTTGATAGCGAAATGAATGTTATCAGAGATTGGTGATGGTAAAAGTAAAGTTTCCATGCTTTGATTAGTTTCATTTTAGGATGCACCATAACTCAACAAACCAAGATAACATTTTTGGAGTGCAAAAGTCTTGAAATAACATAATTTTTGGCATGACTCCAGAAATGTATTACAAAAGCCTTAAAAAAATAACAAAAAAAACAGTGTATGTAAATACAATTTCTTCAGTGCATGACCTGTACAACCACATGCCGCAATGTCTTGACACTTGTATTCACAAACATGGGGGCTCTAGTGCCATACTAACACAAATGTTTTGTTTCCTTGTAACACAATAAATGTTAGTTCTTCAGAGCTGAAGTATAATCATTTTGTGTATGTGGCAGCATCTACGTGCCTGCCAACAGTGATCACTGTCCACTTCGTCCTTCTGGGTGCACCTCTTTTTATCATGATCATTGTTTTTTTTTTCGTTTTTTTGTAGGAGTTACTCTATGATTTTACTTGTCCTTTGACAGACTGAAAGTTCTGATTTGGATTTTTAGATTTGTATATATTCTAGTGTTACTTGCAGTAGTGTAATGCTCCTTCCGATACCTGATAAGTAGGGCCCAGATTTCAGTGATAGCTCACATTGTATTCCTGAACTTTAGGATGATTTTACAATAATTTATACATTGCTCCAGGTAGTGAAGTGTAGAAAAATATATTTTTATTATGCATATGAAGTTGTATCTACTACATTATGCAGTAATACGTCATATTTTGACCACCTTTTGCCAAAAATCATATATCTGTTGTATGTTGAAGGACATAAGAATAAAATCATGGAAATACTGCTCACATGACAATGTTTAAGGTGATACTGTCACAAATGAAAACAACAATTATCACAAGGTTTTATGTATCAGGACTATTGTGGACAAGCAGCACAACACATTGCTCGGTTTGCTAACATAAGTATTGTTGTGCAGGTCTGGCGAAATGCTCTCAAAACCAACAAGGCAGTTTCTTGCATAATAAACATCTTACACATAATCACACTATTCAGTCTGAGTATAAACCCAGCCTGGTTCAACATGCTGAAAGGAAAGTGCTCCAACAGCATGAAGTTGAGAGATTTTGTTTGTGATTTTGGGGAGAAGTTCTTCAGCACTGACAAGGAAATATTGTTTTTTAAACTATGTGAAGTTGAAGTTGGCGCAGAAAAGTGCTTTGATGTGCAGCAACACTGTAATACCACCAAACACAGCAGCTGGGTGAAAAGAAGTGCTGAAAGTGACAACAGACAAACACTGTTATTTGAGTAGACAGGTCCATCTTCAATCATTCCATCATTCTTCAGGGTCTTGTGTAGATTATAATGTCTTGCAGCATCGCATTTGAGAAGCTGTCCGCCTCAGTAGCTGAGTGGTCAGTGCGACGGAATGCCATGCAAAGGGGCCCGGGTTCAGTACCCGGCTTTGCTGGAAATTTTCTCCGCTCAGGGACTGGGTGTTGTGTTGACTTCATAATCATCCACATTGACGCGCAAGTTGTCGAAGTAGTGTCACCTAAAAAGACGAGCACCAGGCAACCGGTCTACCCAATGGGAGGCCCTAACCACACGACATTTCGTTGGAGAAGCTGAAGAATCCACACTCCAAACAGTTCTTGGAGAAGTACAGAACACATCGAGTTCCAGATGAATCTACATTGAGAAATAACCATTTGTCCTTGTGCCATAAACAGGTGTTCAACAAAATATGTATTAGTGTTGCTGACCAAAAGTCTCAAGTGTCCATAGATGACGCCTCCAGTGTGGGCAGACACTGTGTTGCAAACAATGTTGGTGTTGTAAAAATTGATGGGCCTGGAGAAATGTTCTTGCTAATGTGTGAAGTTCTGGAGAGAGCAAACAATTCGACAATTGCTGTTTTGTTTGACAGGTCTTTGATGCTACTGTGACTGTGGTGCATGTCACTTGCCTTGCACATGTGTTACACAGAGTTGTAGAAGTAGTGTGATTAGATTATATTGATCTGAACAAATTAATTTTCTGTGGCAAGAAAATCGATGAGAAATCTCCACTGTGGGTACAGAAATTAAAGGAACAAGTGCCTTCACAGCCCCTCCCCCTTCTGCCTGCTCTTGTGTGATTGGGTTCTTGGCTTAATGCTGCTTAGTATTACTACACTAGCAACCTCAGAATAAAGAGAATTTTTCATGAGGTTGACAGTGATGAACCAAGTGCTATAAAAAGTGTGAAAGAGGTCTTTACAGATACCTCATCTTGAAACTTGTCATACATCAATGCCTGCTTTTTGGTGGTACCATAAGCTGCTGGTACTCAGCTTTGTGATACTCTAGACATTGTGCAACATGTGCAGAATGAATTGGGTCGAGCTCATGGTCATGAGGCTAACAAAGTGAACAACAAATTGCGCAATGTTCTCTAGTGGAGTGCTGGGTTTTCTACAATGCACAAATTTAGTCTGTCTTTTTGGGAATACCACATTTGAAGACAGTGAACCCAAGCTGCCTGGCAGTGACGTCACTGTCTTCAAATATGCTCCTGTGATGTCCTGTAATGTGGAGAGGAGCTTTTCCAGGTACAAAACTATCCTTAGCAACAACTGTAGCTCTTTGAAAATGGAAGACCTGCAAATGAACCGTGTTCCAGTGCATCTCTGCAGAAACTGAACAATGACATGACGTGTTATCTAATTTGGAATACTTTAAACAGCGTGCAGTAGTAAAAACATCATTTTATTGTTTGGATAGGTGTTATTGTTTTCACTGTACTACATGTGCTGGTCCCGCCCCCCCCCCCCCCCCCAGACACATGCAGACACTGGTACGTAAAAAAAAAAACCAGCAAAGCATTTTTAAATGAACTTACGTAAAATCGTATTTTATTTTTTGTGTTCATATTTATTTAAGTTTTAGGGCATAGACACTTGCATATTTTGCTGTTCTTTAGATCATTAAAATCCAGGCTCTACTGATAAGCATACTTGTAGTGTTTTGAGCTGTATCTTTTGTGGGCTAGCTGGAGAAGTTCCTAAACTATGACGACATTGTTTAGACAAGGACACAGGTTAGCTGGATAAAACCTTGAACAGGTCCTGTTCTTCTACCCTTGACAACAGGTACTTAAATATGGATAACACACAACACACACATTCTATGCTTCCGATAATCAGCCCAACCGGCAGTTCCTTATATTCGCTCCCAAGTCCTGTTACAATGTAGTCCCTACCTTGGAAGACACTATCTTTTTATAATCACGATTGATGTCTGTGCAATATGCCCTGCCAGCAATCTTCATTGCCATTCACAATCTCCCATTAATCCACATTCCTGCAGCATTAAGGCCTAGTTCATCATGATTATGCCAAACAGCTCAACAAAGTGTACATTGCTCCCAGAACTCGGGGACGCTATCTTTCTCAATTCACCACCTATGTTATAAACTAGCAAGCTTCAGATGACTCGCTATGGTGGATCCTTCTTATCCATGAATGGGGGTGGAGGGGAGGGTTTGATAAGAATTTATTTCCTGGCTATGACTCAGATGAAAACAAAAAATCCTCATCTGCCTCGCTACCTACTCCAGTATGCTGCCATAATGGAAGATCCTGACATTAGCATGATTATAAAAGAGAGACTGCTAAAGGACCTAGTAAAATGACCCTCAGTCAGTTTTTCTAGGCCAAACTAGTTGTCGATAACAATAATAATGAAGATTAACCTTTAGCTTCTGACCGACTACACTATTTCAGTGGGTCATGTCATATTAGTTAGTTTCATGTTACATGGATCATTTCACAGTAAACTGAGATGATGTGGCATGAGTCATTTTACATTAACATTGCAAATTAATTTGTAATGTGGCTACTTGCTGAACAAATTTTACATAGCTGCCTGTCAAACATTTTATGTCACTGGGTATTTAATAAAAAATTTTGTGTGCAATATTGTGCAGCACTTTTTGTGCTAAAGACAAACTTAATGTGGAGTAATTGTTATTTTTCTTTCTTGTATTATACTTATGCACATCATTGTTTCTTTTGGACTGAAGTAGATTATTTATAACAATTTTCATGAGGGAATAAATATACTGTGAAGCAGTAGTTAAAATCCCAACTCTGTAGACCAGTGTCTACAGGATGATTGTGAGTGGGCACCACGTATTATTTTTGCAGGGCGAGAACATTATACCATATGACATAACTGATTAAAAGTATACAAAATATGACGTGTCTCTCCACAAGGTATGTAGTTTTTTCTTGCTTTGAGTTTAATCAAAGAAAAGACTATCAATTAGAACCCTACTATGTTTGTCCATCAACATTGGAAAGCTAATTACTAAATTAAATTGTAGGATCCAAATATGGTTTCCAGATCATTTTTCGTATCAGTGTCCTTCAGAAAATCTACATTGGAATAACGACAAAGTATTAACTGTTTGCTGACGGAGAAATAGTGTAGTAGGGAATCGAAATTCCTCACAAACAGTTCAAAATTTCCCCGTGGGGATGTGTTTGCATCATGCCAGGCATTTGTTTTGTGTTTTAAGAGCCACTTTAGTATTTAGAGCTCTCAGTTGAGTGATAACTCTTCTAGCAGCGGCAGCAGCAGCAGCAGCGCATTAGACTTCTGTGGGGTGACACAACTTCTCATGAGAAGTGACTTTAAATTTCACCAGTGTTCTTTAGCTTTCATTCCTATATTTTGTGCATGCCAGTGTATCTGTCAGGCAGTCTTTAGTATGATTAGGAACTGTGATTGCTGTGTTCAAATGCAAGTAGAGATGGTGACCTTACACTCACAGCTCCAGGCAGTGCTGTGCTGGTTTCAGTCACGCAGCTTGAGGCTGTTACGAGTGGGCATCACTGTAGGGGGCTGGACGGGACAATCCAAGTGATGCCCAACACAACCCACGTGTCCTCCCGATCAGTCTACTACCGTGGCCACTACAGGTACTGCCTGCACCGAGATTGATCCCTCACCCGTGGTCGAGTGGGAGGTCGTTCCAAGGTGTGGCCAGCAGTGAAAGTGTTTCTGAGGGGCTGATTGGAGGGCCTTCCCTGTTTGTCTGACAAACAGGTTTTGGGCACTGTCTGTTGCTGATGAAGTCCCTGAGTCAGATGAAGTTGCTTGCTCTGTTCTAGAGATATCCTCTTGGCCTGCAAGGTCAGAGTATTCACACGATTACTGGTAGTTGGGAGCTCCAATGTTAGGTGCATAGTGATGCCCCTTATGGACATGGCTGTGCAGGAGGTAAAGGAATCGAGTGTACACACTCTGTGCGTACCGGGAGGAGTAATTCTAGATGTGGAACGGGTACTCATGGATGCCTTGAAGAGAATAAGGTACACACAACTGCAGGTGGTGGCTCATGTTGGTACTAACAATGTGTGTCATTTTTGGATCAGGAGAGATTCACTCTGGTTTCAGGCGGCTAGCTGAAGTAGTAAAGACTGACAATCGTGCTTGCAAGTTGAAGGCAGAGCTCATCATCTATAGCTTTGTCAACAGAACGAACTGTGGTCTTTTCATACAGAAAAGAGTGGAGGGTCTGAATCAGAGGCTCAGATAGTTCTACAACCATGTAGGTTTTAGATTCCTTGACTTGTGACATAGGATGGTGGGTTCGCAGGTTCCGTTAAATAGGGCAGGAGTCGACTACACACAGGAAGTGGCTATAGGGGTAGCGGATGCTCTGTGGAGGGGACTGGGTTGTTTTTTAGCTTAGAAGGTCTGAGAAAAATGCAGAAAGGGCTTTGGTTTCAAATGATAGACGTTGAATACAGGAAGAGGGTAGACATAGCAACAATCAATATTGTACTTTCAAAATGGTGAAGAGCAGCAATCGGTGGTAGTTTCCACTCCACTTTATTAGAGCAGATTCAGATTTTGGCTAGTTGCCAGCAGTTATCCTAGTATGTCCATACACCTGCTGTTCAGCCTCTTGTCATAGTTTAAGTCCTTAATGAACTATGACAAGAGCCTGAACAAATGTAGACATACTAAGGCATGTATAACAACTCCAAAATAATGGATTCGTAATGGCTAGTTACTGTCCAAAATGTGGATCTGCTCTAATTAATTAGAATGGGAACAACGACCGGTGACTGCTCTCTTAGCATTTTGAAAGTTCGATCACAGTCATGGAGCATGTTCTGCTTGCTTAATGGAAGGTAATTTGAATAAATATTGTAGTTGTGAAGTACCATAACTGTGTTGGAAAAGAAGAGAGCTTCAAGCTCTAATACAACGCACTGAATCTCAAATCTTCGTAGGTATGGAAAGCTGGCTGAAGCCAGAGGTAAGCTTAGCTGAAATTTTACCAAAGGCCTCAACCTTGTTCAGAGAGGATAGATTAAATTCAGTTAGTGGTGGAGTGCTCATTACTATCAGAAGTAGTTTAGCGTGTAGTGAAATTGAAGTAGGTAGATCCTGTGAGTTAGTGGGGGTAGAAATTATACTTGACAAGCGGAATGAATTAATAATTGACCCCAGCGACTCAGATAATACATTTGCTGAACATTTCAAAAGAAACTTGAGCGTTATTTCAAAGAGAACAATTTTAGGTGGTGGTGACTTCAATGTACCCTCAATATGCTGGTGAAAATGCATGTTCAAAGCTGATGGTTAGCATAAAACATTGTCAAATTGTACTGAATGCATTCTCAGAAAATTATTGTGAACAGCTACACTGATGTCCAAAAATTAAACCAACAAACCAAAATTTTGCAACGTTGTTTGTTTTGCCTCAAAACAGTATGATCAGGTGATAGTAAAGTAGGAACAGTATAAAGAAACAGAACATAAACAACTGCAACATGCATAATGATAGACAAAAATGTTCTTCGTTTTTTCCAATTTAACAGATTTAATGGGCTCATTATGGGGTGTGACCACCTCTGGTAGCAATACAGGCCTGACAAATGATGAGGCATGCATGATGTCATCAATCTCATATTGAGGCAATAACACCCATACTTCCTGCAGCGCTGTTAACAAGTCTTTGAAAGTGGTTGGTGGATGCTGACATGATGCAGCCCATGTCCCTGGTGCATCCCAGATATGCTCTGTGTGATTCAAATGGGGAGAACGAACAGGCCATGCCATGTGTGCATTATCTTACATTTCCAAGAAAATGTCAACCACATGTGCTCTATGAGGTCGAGAATTATTGTCCAGCGATATAAAGTCTGGGCCCTCAGCAACTCGGAACAGTTGCGTATGAGGTTCCAAGATAATAGTCACCATACCTGACAGCAGTTAAACCTTCCTGATTTAACTGTACAATTTAATGAAGAGGTGTTAGAATGATCAACATAATCCCTGAGCACACCATTAGGGATGCTCCTCGGTATCAGTCTCCTTCTCCAATGGTTGGGTGCCAAAATCGTGTTCCATGTTGTCTCCAGATGCAAATCCATTGAGAATTACTGTACAGACCAAATCAGGACTCGTCCATGAAAAGAACATTGGCCCACTGTACAACTGTTCAGGTGGCATGTTGACAGCTTCCCTCTAGACGTTCCGTTCTGTGAAGACACATCAGAGGGACACATACAGCAGGTCTCCAACAATAAGGACCACTTTGCTGCAGCCTTCTGTACACCATTTGTTTCACTACAAAACATCCAATGGATGTTGCGATGAGAGATGCCAGTTGCTGTGCAGTACAAAGCAATACCGTCATCCCCTTACAGCTAAATAAAGGTTCTCTCTTTCTGATATTACTTGTGGTCGGAAATGATCTGGTTTTTGGGATTACAGTTTTCATTTCTATAAACTGTTGTCACATCTAAAAAGCAACAGCATAATTCACATTATGCCATTGCACCACATCAGTCTGCGACTGTCCTGCTTCCATCCTTCCCATGGTCCTCCACTGCAGAGAGCCTGGTAGGCGTCTTCTCTGTGCCATATTGCACCCTCTGTGACTGTGTACACAGCAATTGTGGATGTGGGACTACCCGGCAAACTGTATGCCATTTGATGAATGCCCTGATGTCATCATTGGTGTGGTTGTCCGTTGACCAGAATGCCGTCTTCTATGCAGAACATAATCGTACAGACATATGTTGACATTTTATATGATTATATAGTGAATTAGACACAGGACAGGGAAATAGTATTTGTTTCTTTAATTTTAGACGGCAGTGTTTTTTCAGGAGCCCACTTGAAGTGTCAATGGTTGTGAAAACATACTTGACCTCTTAGGAACAAATAACCCTGTTCAGATAGGGAGCATCATGACAGACACGGGAATTAGTGTAGCTAGACTGAGTACTTTAACATCCAAACCCACCAAAAATTAACACAAAATACACTGAAGCAGTAGAGAAACTGGTATAGGCATGGGTATTCCTATACAGAGATATGTGAACAGGCAGAATACAGTGCCGCGGTTGGCAACAACAATATAATACAACAAGTGTCTGACGCAGTTGTTAGATCAGTTACTGCTGATACAATGGCAGGTTATCAAGATTTAAGTGAGTTTGAACATGGTTATATAGTCGTTGCATGAGCAATGGCACACAGCACCTCCGAGGTAGCAATGAAGTGGGGATTTTCCCGTATGACCATTTCATGAGCGTACCGTGAATGTCAGGAATCCGGTAAAACTTCAGATCTCTAACATGACAAAAAGCTTTACACCTCGACTGGGCCCATAAACATTGACAATGAACTATTGATGACAGGAAACATGTTGCCTTGTCGGACGAGTCTTTGTTTCAAATTGTATAAAGCGGATGAACGTGTACAGGTATGTAGACGCTCCTGAATCCATGGACCCTGCATGTCAGCAGGGGACTGTTCACGCTGGTGGAGACTCTGTAATGGTGTGGGGCGTGTGCAGTTGGAATGACATGGGCCCCTCAATATGACTATATACGACACTGACAGGTGACATGTCAGCATCGTGTCTGATCACCTGCATCCATTCATGCCTGTTGACAGACTTGGGCAATTCCAATTGGTCAATGCTACACCCCACACATCCAGAATTGCTATGGAGTGGCTCCAGGAAAATTCTTCTGAGTTTAAACATTTCCGCTGGCCACCAAACTCCCCAGACATGAACGTACCTGAGCATATCTGGGATGCCCTGCAATGTGCTATTCAGAAGAGATCTATACACACACACACACACACACACACACACACACACACACACACACACACACACACACACCCTCCCCGTACTCTTTACGGATTTATGGAAAGCCCTGCAGGATTCATGGTGTCAATTCCCTCCAGCACTACTTCAGACATTAGTCGAGTCCATGCCACGTCGTGTTGCGGCACTTCTGTGTTCACGCGGGGGCCCTATATGATATTAGGCAGGTGTACCAATTTCTTTGGCTCTCCAGGGTACATATATTTACAAAAGCAGATAAAAATTCTCCTCACATCTTCCTAAGAGACAGTCTCCCCCCTTACAATCGGACTATGTAGGTGCAGACCAGATGTGGTTTAACTTTAAAGAAATAGTACCAATGGCAGTTGAGATTTGTGTAACAAATAAATTAATAAGAGATGGCACTGATCTCCCATGGTACACAAAACAGATCAGAACACTGTCGCACTAGCAGTCAGAAAAAGCATGGCAAATTTTGTGCCAAATTTAGAACAACGCAAAACCCCCAAGACTGGCAAAGTTTTGCAGAAGCTTGAAACTTAGCACGAACTTCAGTGTGAAATGCTTTTAATAGTTTCCACAACAAAACTTTGTCATGATATCTGGCAGAAAACCTAAAGGTATTCTGGTTGTATGTAAAATATATCAGTAGCAAGTTGCAATCAATACCTTCACTGTGTGATAAAAATAGTGACATTATTGATGACAGCACCACAAAAGCAGAGTTACTAAACATTGTTTTCCAAAATTTCTTCACAAAAGAAGGTGAAGTAAATATTCCAGGACTTGAATAAATAACAAATGGCAACATCAGTATCGTAGAAGTAGACGCCCTTGGTGTGGTGAAACAGCATAAAACACTTAAGAAAGGCAGGGCCTCTGGTCCAGACTGTATATGAGTCAGGTTCCTTCCACAGTTTGCTGATAGAGTAGCTCCATAACTTGGCAGTCATATAAAACCTCTCGCTCATTAAAAGATGTTTACCCAGAGACTGGAAAGTTGCGGAAGTCACACCAATACCCAAGAAAGGAAATACGAGTAACCAACTAAATTACAGACCCAAAACGCTAATGTCAGTTTGCGGTACAGTTTTAGAACATAGTCTTTGCTCAAACATTATGAATTATCATGAAGAAAATGATTTATTGGCAGATGGCCAACACAGATTCAGATAATATCATTCCTGTGAAACACAACTAGCTCATTATTCTCACATAGTAATGAGAGCTATTGACAGCAGAGGTCACATTCCTTCCATATTTTTAATTTCCTGAAGGCTTTTGGCACCAATCCTCACAATGATTCCTAATCAAACAGCATGTCGATGCAGTATCATCTCAGTTGTGTTATTGGATTCATAATTTCGTGTCGGAAAGGTCATGGTTTGTAATAACTGACTGAAAGTCATTGAATAAAACACAGGTAATATCTGCCATTCCACAAGGAAGTGTTATAGGCCCTCTGTTGTATCTGGTCTGCATAAATGATTTAGGAGACAATCTGAGCAGTCCTCTCAGATTGTTTGCAGATGATGCTGTCATTTACCATCTTGTAAAGTCATCAGATGACCAAAACAAAATGATTTAGACAAGTTATCTGTACTTATCAATGTTAATGAAATTCACCAACAGCTGTGTAACTTAAGGTGTTATTTTATTTTATTTTGAAGGCTAGCAGTTTCAGCATTTCACTAAGACATCTTCAGGCCCCGTATGCATCTCTCCAAATAATTTAAAAGTTCATATAGAGCCACAAATTTCTGGATGCTGTGAATTCAGTCGTTACACTAGTGCTTCATTAGAAGACTTGCTATCACGTCTTCGACTGAAACACTAGTGTAATGATTGAATTTGTGACATCCAGAGATTTAGGGCTCTATATGACACTTTTGTTTATTTGGAGACACGCATATGGGGTCCGAAGATGGCATAGGTGAGCCGTGCTGCGGCTCTTGTTGGTGCTGTTCATTGGTTTCCGCCCTCTGTTGGAGGCCAGACCGTATCCTTCAGTTGGTTTGTCTTCTTCTCGTCTTGACTGGCGCCACTCATTTTGCAAGCGTTGCATGTCCACTAGTGGCAGCAGCAGCAGTTATCGATATGTAGTGACTGTTGCCCTATCTTTGGGGCGACGTTGTTGGATTTCCATGTCGTGTGAGTGTGCTAGTTTGTTGGGAATGCAGGAGGAGCCAGGTCCGTGCAGTGTGAGAACACACCGTGACCACTGGTGGTGCGCATGGGCTGCCGGATGGAGGGGCTTGTTGCTATTTACTGCGTTCAGCTTGTTACAGTTTGTTAAGTTCAACCAGCGGTATTTTTCCTGCCTGGTGGCTGCTAACACCCCAGTTACCTGCCCTGGGGGGTGGGGTTAGTGTACGTAAAGGCAGTGTACGTTTCCTCGCCTTGCCACTGCTGTTCACCTAAGGCATGTAGTTTTGACAACTTTCTTGATTGTAGGCCATTTGTGATTCTTCTACTCTGGTGGTAGTGATTCCTTTCTTGTTCCGGGCGCTGTAAGCACTGTATTCTGGGGACATGCTGCAGACCACCGGTTCCGGCTTTGGCATATTGTTCCGTCATTGCATTTGGTTTATCAGACGCCAGGTAGCTTCGGCAAGATTATCATTAGTCATTCATTAGACTTCCACTAGTCTGAGTTACCATCTTGTGAAGTGAATATAACTTTTGGCTGCCTATCTCATCGCTCGCAAAAGTGTTTATCGGACCTTCTCAGAGGTAGATTCCTGGAGCACAGTCTGTGACTGGTCCTTGTGTTTTCTTATTGTATTATTTATTTCCATACCTTGTAATGCCTACATTAAAGGTTATGTACATCTAGTTAATAGTTCTGGTCACCTTCTGGAATAAATCTAGCAGTGTAAGGGTTGTGTTACAAGGTTTACCATCATCTTATTTCAGCCGTTTGGTGGTCAGATGCTTGTTCCTTTTAATTAATCTTTGCTTGTATTTGCTGTTTTACAGCAAGTTTCTAAAATTTTTATATAATTGCTGTTCCTGGCATGTAAGGCCTTCAGGCGTGATCATTGTTTTTTAACATTATCTGTATTTTATGGTGATTTGCTAAATTGTAACACACTGAAAACACTTATTATTTACACAGTTGTTTATTCCTTCATTAATAATGTGTGGTATTTTTTTTATTTATTGTTGAATCTGGAATTACTTTTTTTAATAAATGTGTGTAACTAAAAGGCAACCAATAGTAACTGATTACAACCCCATCCACAATCGTAACTGAATCCTGCCATCCCTTGACTATCAGGTACCAATAGGGAAATGCTGAAACTGATAACCTTCAAAATAAAATAAAATAAAATAAAATAACATCTTATGTTACAAGTGGTTGGTGAATTTAATTGATGTTGACAATTACTTAACCAGCCGATGTCGCCTGTCCATGATGGACCAACGGAGTTATCTGTATGGTGTAAAAAGTGGAAGTTGACTCTATATAAGTACTAAATGGAATCTGCCAAATTTTGATTACATGATAAATCACAAAAATCTAAAACCTGTAAACTCGACTAAATGCATAGGGATTACAATTATGAATAACTTAAATTGGACCAAGCACATAGATAATGTTGTGTTGGGAATGCAAACAAGAGACTGCAAGTTACTGGCAAAACACTTAAATGTAAGAGGTCCACTAAAGAGACTGCTTACACCATGCATGTCCATCCTCTTCTGAAGTATTGCTGTGCTGTGTGGGATACATATTGGATAGGATTGACGGTTGTTGTTGTTGTGGTCTTCATTCCAGAGACTGGTTTGATGCAGCTCTCCATGCTACTCTATCCTGTGCAAGGTTCTTCATCTCCCAGTACCTACTGCAACCTACATCCTACTGAATCTGTTTAGTGTATTCCTCTCTTGGTCTCCCTCTACGATTTTTACCCTCCACGCTGCCCTCCAATGCTAAATTTGTGATCCCTTGATGCCTCAGAACATGTCCTACCAAGCGATCCCTTCTTCTAGTCAAATTGTGCCACAAACTTCTCTTCTCCCCAATCCTATTCAATACCTCCTCATTAGTTACGTGATCTACCCACCTTATCTTCAGCATTCTTCTGTAGCACCACATTTCGAAAGCTTCTATTCTCTTCTTGTCCAAACTATTTATCGTCCATGTTTCACTTCCATACATGGCTACACTCCATACAAATACTTTCAGAAACGACTTCCTGACACTTAAATCCATACTAGATGTTAACAGATTTCTCTTTTTCAGAAACGCTTTCCTTGCCATTGCCAGTCTCCATTTTATATCCTCTCTAATTCGACCATCATCAGTTATTTTTCTCCCCAAATAGCAAAACTCATTTACTACTTTAAGCATCTCATTTCCTAATTTAATACCCGCAGCATCAACCAATTTAATTCGACTGCATTCCATTAGTCTCGTTTTACTTTTGTTGATGTTCATCTTATATCCTCCTTTCAAGACACTGTCCATTCCGTTCAACTGCTTTTCCAAGTCCTTTGCTGTCTCTGACAGAATTACAATATCGGTGAACCTCACAGATTTTATTTCTTCTCCATGGATTTTAATTCCAACTCTGAATTTTTCTTTTGTTTCCTTTACTGCTTGCTCAATATACAGATCGAATAACATCGGGGATAGGCTACAACCCTGTCTCACTCTCTTCCCAACCACTGCTTCCCTTACATGCCCTTGACTCTTATAACTGCCTCTTGGTTTCTGTACAGATTGTAAACAGCCTTTTGCTCCCTGTGTTTTACCCCTGCCACCTTCAGAATTTGAAAGAGAGTATTCCAGTCAACATTGTCAAAAGATTTCTCGAAGTCTACAAATGCTAGAAACATAGGTTTGCCTTTTCTTAATCTATTTTCTAAGATAAGTCTTAGGGTCAGTGTTGCCTCACTTGTTCCAACATTTCTACAGAATCCAAACTGATCTTCCCCGAGGTCGGCTTCTACCAGTCTTTCCATTCGTCTGTAAAGAATTCGTGTTAGTATTTTGCAGCCATGGCTTATTAAACTGATGGTTCGGTAATTATGCACATCTGTCAACATGTGCTTTCTATGGGATTGGAATTATTATATTCTTCTTGAAATCTGAGGGTATTTCGCCTGTCTTGTACATTTTGCTCACTAGATGGTAGAGTTTTGTTAGGTCTGGCTCTCCCAAGGCTGTCGGTAGTTCTAATGGAATGTTGTCTACTCCTGGGGCCTTGTTTCGACTTAGGTCTTTCAGTGCACTGTCAATGCCTCACGCAGTATCATATCTCCTATTTCATCTACGTTCTCTTCCATTTCTATTGATTGACAGAGGACATCAAAAAACTTTAAAGGAGGTCAGCTCGTTTGTATTATTGTGAAATAACTGAGAGAGTGCCACAGATGTGATACGTGAATTGTTGTGGCAATCAGAGATTTGTGATGCTTTTCACTGCAGTAGGAGCTTCTCATGAAATTTCAATCACCAACTTCCTGCTCAGATAGTGAAAATATTTTGTTAGTGCCCACCTAGTTCGGGAAAAATGATCACCACAATAAAATAAGAGAAATAAAATCTTGGATGGAAAGATTTAGATGTTCATTTTTCCCGCACACTGTTAGTGGGTGGAACAGTAGAGAAGTAGCTTAAAGATGCTTTGAAGAACTCTTTGCCAGGCACTTAATTGTGAATTGTGGGGTACTCATGTAGATGTGGCTGTAGATGTATGTACAGTTACAATTAAAAGTCAACTATTTTTTAGCGTGAATGCAGAAGTGCACACTTATGTGTGCTTCTCCCTAGAATATCTACTTGCCTCATTGTTTTTGAACGTGCATTTTGTCTAAATATATGTAACAACTTCTACTCATCCCATATTAGTTCTACATGAGTAAGATGGTATAGTGTAATCCTTTGTATTCGGTGAGGTGCTTTGTTAGGCACAGCAGTCTATCTTTTCAGACCTCTCTAATTTTTCCAGACAAGAGGCTCATTTACCTTAATACTCAGTTCTCTAATATTCTGATGAAATAAGCTAACTTTACATGCCTGTGCAGTCTTCAGCATTTTGTGGAGCTGTTACGTTAATGTAACTTCTTTCATAGCTGGGTGCCTGAATCATTATTCTAACCCAAAAAAGGTACCTTTTTGAGACGAGTAACCACAGGGATCTTGTGTAAATGACAGTGGCCCCCCAAATATTTACTGCAAGAAGCTCGACCAACCTCTTTTTCTCCATCTTACTCAGATGTAGGCCATGTCTGTTATTTCCCTTTCCCCAAATTGTAGCAACAGGCACGGAACTCATTTGCAGTGTCATTTCAGTCAGCAGCAGCAGCCTGCTAAATTCAGTTTCACACAGCTCACAGCAGTTAACCTGGTCTGGTCATGATGATTTAGGATCCCCATAAAACACATTTGTCTGTGTAGTTGCCACTTCTATTTCATCTAGATTAGAGATTAGATTAGATTAGATTAATACTAGTTCCATGGATCATGAATACGATATTTCGTAATGATGTGGAAAGAGTCGAATTTTCCAATACGTGACATAATTAGGTTAATTTAACAACATACTTAAGTTGATATAACAACTTTATTTTTTTTGTGTTTTTTTGTTTTTCTTTATTTTTTATTTTTATTGTTTTTTTTAATATTTTTGTTTTTTTTTCTTTTTTTTCTTAATTTATATCTAAAAATTCCTCTATGGAGTAGGAGGAGTTGTCATTCAGAAATTCTTTTAATTTCTTCTTAAATACTTGTTGGTTATCTGTCAGACTTTTGATACTATTTGGTAAGTGACCAAAGACTTTAGTGCCAGTATAATTCACCCCTTTCTGTGCCAAAGTTAGATTTAATCTTGAATAGTGAAGATCGTCCTTTCTCCTAGTATTGTAGTTATGCACACTGCTATTACTTTTGAATTGGGTTTGGTTGTTAATAACAAATTTCATAAGAGAGTATATATACTGAGAAGCTACTGTGAATATCCCTAGATCCTTAAATAAATGTCTACAGGATGATCTTGGGTGGACTCCAGCTATTATTCTGATTACACGCTTTTGTGCAATAAATACTTTATTCCTCAGTGATGAATTACCCCAAAATATGATGCCATATGAAAGCAATGAGTGAAAATAGGCATAGTAAGCTAATTTACTAAGATGTTTATCACCAAGATTTGCAATGACCCTTATTGCATAAGTAGCTGAACTCAAACGTTTCAGCAGATCATCAATGTGTTTCTTCCAATTTAATCTCTCATCAATGGACATACCTAAAAATTTGGAATATTCTACCTTAGCTATATGCTTCTGATTAAGGTCTATATTTATTAATGGCGTCATACCATTCACTGTACAGAACTGTATGTACTGTGTCTTATCAAAATTCAGTGAGAGTCCGTTTACAAGGAACCACTTAGTAATTTTCTGAAAGACAGTATTGACAATTTCATCAGTTAATTCTTGTTTCTCAGGTGTGATTACTATACTTGTATCATCAGCAAAGAGAACTAACTTTGCCTCTTCATGAATATAGAATGGCAAGTCATTAATATATAATAAGAACAACAAAGGACCCAAGACTGACCCTTGTGGAACCCCATTCTTGATAGTTCCCCAGTTTGAGGAATGTGCTGATCTTTGCATGTTACGAGAAGTACTTATTTCAACTTTCTGCACTCTTCCAGTTAGGTACGAATTAAACCATTTGTGCACTGTCCCACTCATCCCACTAGCTGTGCACCATGATCAGAAAGACCATTCTCAACAGGCTGAGCATTTATCTGGTTAAACTTATCTTGGTCTATAAAGAAGTTATCTATCAGTGAGCTGCTATCCTTTACCACCCGAGTAGGAAAATCAATAACGGGTGTCAAATTGAAAGAACCGAGTAATACTTCAAGGTCATTTTTCCTATTACACTCTTTCAGAGAATCTAGAGCACCCCAGTCACGTAATTTCTTTCTTTACCCCAGCTGTTCCCCACTCCACCTACTACAATAACCTGATGGCCTTTTTCAAAGTCTTCACACATATTCCATCGTCACTTGGGTAAGATTAGCACTTGGCTTCACAACACTCATGACCTGGAACACTGTTTCCTAATTTGTCCTGTACCATCTAGCCTACACCATCTACAACCTTCCGAAAGCTACTACCTAGCAGCAAGATTCTGTTCTTCCTATTCTCTTTTGTACTGACCTACACTGTTAGTGAAAAGTCTGCTGCACACTACTGTGACCTGCAGTCATGTGAGGCTCTTCCCCTCCTACTTCTGATAACAAGTCGGACTCACCAGGTACTGTAAGCTGGAATTTTGGTGAAGTTTCAGAGCTGTTCCCCTTTTGTTACTTTACCAAATTCCCATGAACTTTTTCTCCTTTCTATCTATCTTGTTCACATTTCACATATTTGAATTTAAATGGAGGGACACAAATCTTTGGCTCCTGTTTATCGATTCTCTCCTCTCTCTCTCTCTCTCTCTCTCTCTCTCTCTCTCTCTCTCTCTCTCTCTTTTTCCCCCAGGTTGACAGTTTCATGGGATAGCCACATTGGGTTCCCAATTCAATTCTAGCTAACAATCTACACATACCACTTCCTGCCCGACTACCCTACTGCAATATCCACACTTAATCACACATTGCAACACACATTAAACACTTAAAATAAAGTTCAATCACTTGACACACTTACCACTACACAAACTTTTGTAATTTACAAGCCACTAAAAATTAGGTCTACAGTTAGGTCTTCAGTTGTATGGTACAACACAAAAAGTTAATTATTTCCCCTGAAAACAATAACTTAGCACCAATTTAGCTGTGTTCACTATCTGCAGAATACAGCCTACTATATGTTAAGCAATTTGCCGTAATAATTTCAGAATGAAACCTCAAATCACAAAATCCTCAATTGCCCAGATGGAGGAGATACAAAGGAATGAACTTACATGTAAAATATGATTCACACAATCACTTTACACTATGAAAATTGCTTGCTTTTTAACAAACAAAACAAAAACAGTTACATATGGGCACCAACACTGTCAACTTGTGCAACATTGAAGCAAAAAACAATCAGGAAATGATTTTGGCTCACCATATTAGTATTTTACAAAACCTTCATAGCATACGATACATAAGAGTTGTTACATCTTTATGAAATTATATTGTTGCTCTCAAAGCATCTTTTATTGAAATCCAGTTCATATATAGAAACTGCAGCAGAGAAATTGATAGATCACTATTTGAATGACTATATCCCGCAGTGGTATGCCTGGAGAGCAGAACATAAGAGAAACTATACTTCTGAGAAAGTGAAGCCTTTACTTGGACTTTTCTTTGTTAAATATAAACAGTAAATGTTGTCTGACAACCACTATCAGAGAGAATATACAGTTCACAGAATTAGTACACTTAAATTAATAAATTTCTAGTGCCCCAAAAGACAACAACCAGCCACTTGTTGCCCAGTATGAAAAAGCTGTTTTGGGATTCAGCAGGTACATTCATTGGACATATATTACACTGAACCATCATTGTTGTCCAGCACTCTGTACTTGTAAATTGTGGTCCCTAATTAGTCTGTGATTTCTATGAAAGTTGTTTCTTGCAATTCAGAGAAAAGGTGGAGCAATTATTTCTGTCAGTTATTGAGTCTTTGTGCCAGATACTGTGTCTGTTTAGGTCTCAGAGTTTATCAGTTACTTATTATGTATAGTGTGGGGTCTCACCCACTAGTCGTTAATAGGGGCGCTACGGAATGCAGCGTTCTCAGAATGCTATAGAACAGTTCAAACAAATAACATTAGTAGTTTTATTTCTAGAAAGCAATTGACACTACTGTGAAGATTTACACATAGTAGTCGCAAAGGAGGGGCGACTTGTAATATAATTTAGAATGTTGATATGTGAACTGTTCAGGCAAGTTGACACACGTCACTGATAACTAAAGCCCGCATCACCTAGGACATTGCTTCCGTGTATAGAGGTGGAGTGGAGAGGAAGTGTGGGGGGGATGAGTACTTCGTGTGTGTGGCAGCAGAGTGTGAGAAAACAAGTCCACGTTGCCGAACTGCATTGTTGTGGATAACAGTCAGGCTCGTTTGCCTATGGTACATTTTATTATACGTTCAAATCTATGAGGGGAATAATAAATATTAAAACCACTTTCGATCAGTCGCCATGAGTGAAATATTAATTCACGTCTGTAATTCACATCCACTGCTCCACAGATTTACTCTCTGTGATGTCAGGAGGCGAGAACAGCTGACACGCTTTGTGAAGATGTGAAGTATAATTTTTCTCAAAACAACATTAAAACTGCTTACAATGATTACCA